>NC_043717.1:62691777-62704935 GCF_006229205.1 Suricata suricatta | reverse complement strand
GGACAATATATTTGCAAATGATATATCTTATAAGGAGTTAGTCTCCAAAATGTATAAATAACTTATCAAACTCAACACCCCAATAATAAATAATCCAGTTAAGAAATGAGCAGAAGAAATTAAGATACATTTTTCCAAGCAAGACATACAGAGTTGGCTAACAGTAACATGAAAACATTCTGAGTATTGTTTATCATCAGGGAATTACAAATCAAAAGCACAATGAGATATCACCTCACACTTGTCAGAATTGCTAAAATTAACAACACAGGAAACAAGAGATGTTGGTGAGGAGGTGGAGAAAGGGGACCCTTCTTATACTGTTACTGGGATTACAAACTGGTGTAGCTACTCTGGAAGATAATACAGAGTTTCCACGAAAGGTTAAAACTATAACTACCCTATGACCCAGCAATTTCACTCCCAGGTATTTACCCAAATTATACAAAGATACTGATTGAAGGAACACATATACCTGATGTTTATAGCAGCATTATCAACAATAGCCAAATTATGGAAAGAGCTCCATTGTCCATTGAATGATGAATGGATACAGAAGATGTGGCAGATGGTAGATGATAGATGATAGATGATAGATAGATAGATGATAGATAGATAGATAGATAGATAGATAGATAGATAGATAAACAGATGAAAGGTAGATGCTAGATAGATAATAGAATATTAGTCAGTCATCAAAAAGAATGAAATCTTGCCCTTTGCAATGATGTGGATGGAGCTCAAATGTATTATATTTAGTGAAATAAGTCAGTCAGAGAAAGACAAGTACCATATGATTTCATTTATATGTAGATTTTTTAAAAGCAAACACATGAACATCAGGTATGGGAAAAAATAGAGAGGGATTCAAACCATAAGTGACTCTTGACTATAGAGAACAAAGAGAGGGTTGATGGAAGAAAAGTGGGTAGGGTGATGGGCTAAATGGGTGATGGGTATTAAGGAGAGTACTTCTTGTAATGAGCACTGGATGTTATACATAAGTGATGAATTACTGAATTCTATGCCTCAAACAAGTTTTACCATATATGATAAGTAATTGAAATTTGAATAAAACCTTGATATAAAAAATAAATAAATTTAAGAGCATTTATAAAGCACCACTCAATTATTGCAATTTAATTTGATGTAGATTATAAAATGCAAAGGGGTAAGGAGTAATACAACAACTAGAATTTGTGGACTTCATGAGGGAAGGATCTAATAAGAGAGAATTAATAAGAGAGGGCTACCTCAAGAAACAAGCCAAAGTACACATGGTGGAGAGTCTCAAATATCACTATGACTAGAGAAAGAAAATAACCAAAGTCTCAACAAGAGAGACCAAAGAACATCATTAAAAGAACACTTCCTCAACAGACAGGCCCTGGACAGTCAATGAGCTTGTAATATAACAGTACTTGCAGGTGCAGAGCACATAACAAGCTTTGAAAAATTACAAGAGACAGAAAGCTAGCCAAAATGATAAAACAGAAAAACTCTTCTCTCAAGAAATTCGAGGGAGAAATGACAGCTAAAGAATTGGTCAAAAATGATATAATCAACATAAGTGCAAAATAATTTAGAATAATTGTCATAAAATTAATAGCTGCTCTTGAAAAAGGCATGGAAGATACCAGACACGTTATTGCTACAAAGATTAGGGACCTTAAAAATAGTTCTGATGAATTAAAAAATGATATAAATGAGCTGTAAAATAAAATGGAAGTGGCCACCACATGGACTGAAGAGGCAGAGAGGAGAATAGGTGAATTAGAAGACACAATAATAGAAAAAGAGGAAGCTGAGAAAAGAAAGATAAATTAATCCAGGAACACAAAAGGAGGATTCGAGAACTAAGTGATGCAACCAAACAGAATAATATCTTTATCACAAAAATTCCAGAAGATAGAGAGAGAAAGGGGCTGAAGGGGTACTTGAACAAATTATAGCCATGAACTTCCCCAATCTAGGGAAGGAAACAGATATTGAAATCCAAGAGGCACAGAGAACTCCTTTCAGATGTAACTTGGATCGAATTTTGCATGACATATAATATTGAGACTGGCAAAATATAAGGAAAAAGAGAATTCTGAAAGCAGCTAGGGATAAAAGGGCCCTAACATGCAAAGGGAGACCTATCAGAGTAGTTGCAGACCTATTTACTGAAGCTTGTCAGGCCAGAAAAAGTGGCAGGGAATCTTCAATATGATGAGCAGGATAAATATGCAGCCAATACTTTTTTTTTTTTAATCCAGAAAGCCTGTCATTCAGAATAGGAGAGAAAAAGCTTTTCCCAAACAAACAAAAATTGAAGGAATTCATCACCACTAAGCCAGCCCTACAAGAAATCCTAAGAGAGACTCAGAGTGAAATGTTGAAAGGAACACAAGGTACCAGGGACACCACTACAAGCATGAATCCTAGATAGAACACAATGAATCTAAACACATATTTTTCAATAGTAACACTGAATGTAAATGGACTAACTGCTCCAATCAAAAGACATAGGGTAGCAGAATGGATAAAAAAAAATCCGTGTATTTGCTGTCTACAAGAGACTAATGTTAGACCTGAGGACAACTTCAGATTGAAAGTGAGGGGAGGGAAAATATTTATCATGCTACTGGAAATCAAAATAAAGCTGGAGTACCCTTACTTATATCAGATAAACTGGACTTAAAGTTAAGGTAGTAACAAGAGACAAAGAAAGGCATTATATAATAATTATAGGGTCTATGCATTAGGAAGAGTTAACAATTATAATTGTCTATGTACTGAATTCAGGAGCACACAAATACATAAAACAATTATTCAGAAACATATACAATCGTATTCACAAGAATATACTAATTGCAGGGGACTTTAATACTCCACTTACAGCAATGGATAAATCAACTAGACACAAAATCACTAAAGAAACAATGGACCTGAATGACATTTTGGAACAAATGGATCTGACAGATATATTCAGATTTCTCTATCCTGAGGCTATGGAGTTCACATACTTCTCGAGTGCACATGGTACATTCTCCATGATAGAGCACATACTGGGTGATAAATCAGCCCTCAATAATTATGAGAGAATTGAGATCATATGCACACTTTCAGATCACAATGCTACAAAACACGAAATCAATCACAGGAAAAAGTCTGGAAAAACCTCCAAAAACATGGAGGTTAAAGTACCCCCCTACTAAAGAATAATTGGGCAGATCAGGCAATTCGAGAAAGAATTAAACAATATATGGAAAATGAAAATACAACAATCCAAAATGTTTCGGATACAGCAAAGACAGTCCTAAGAGGAAACTACATTGGTATCCAGGCCTATTTCAAGAAACTACAAAAAGCGCATGTACAAAATCTAACAGGACACCTAAAGGAACTAGAAGCAGAGAAGTAAGAACACATAAAACCCAGCAGAAGAAGATAAAAAATAAAGATAAGGGAAGAAATAAACTATAGAAAATCAAAAGGAAAAAGCAGTTGAACAGATCAATAAAACCAAGTGTTGTTTTTTTGAAAAAATAAACAAAACTGATAAACCTCTAGGCATGCTTCTCAAAACAGACAGAGATACAAAATGTTAACAGAAGCAAAACTAGGAATAATTTGAATCAGTTTCCCAAAATCTACCAATAAAAAAGAGCCCTGGGCTAGATGGCTTCCCTGGGAAATTCTACCAGACATTTATATCAGAATTAATACCAATTCTTCACAAGCTATTCTAAAAAATAGAAGTGGAAGGAAAATTTCTGGAACTAATCTACAAAGCCAGCATCACTTTGATTCCCAAAGCAGACAGAACCAGCAAAAAAAAAGAGATCTACAGGCCAATATCCTTGATGAATATGGATGCAAAAATCCTCAACAATATACTAGCAAATCGAATTCAACAGGCTATAAAAAGAATTATCCACCATGATCAAGTGGGATTGATCCCGGAGCTACAGGGCTGGATCAATATTTGCAAATCCATCAATGTTATGCATCACATTAACAAAAGAAAAGATAAAAACTATATCATCCTGTCAATAGATCCAGAAAAAGGATTTGAAAAATATAGCATCCTTTCTAAATAGAAAACATCGTGAAGGATGGGATAGAAGGAAGTTACTTAAACATCATAAAAGCCACACATGCAAAGCCCACAGCTAATATCATCCTAAATGGGGAAAAACTGAGAGCTTTCCCCCAGAAATTAGAAACAAGACTGAGATGTCCATTCTCACCACTGTTATTTAACATTGTTTTGAAGGACCTAGCATCAACAATCAGACAACAAAGGAGATAAATGGCATCATAACTGGCAAAGATGAAGTCAATCTTTCACTTTTCACAGATGACATGAGACTCTACATGGAAAACCCAATAGACTCCACCAGAAGCCTAATAGAAATGATTCATGACGTCAACGAAGTTGCGTGGTACAAAATCAGCATACAGAAATCAGTTGCATTCTTATACATCAATAATGAAGCAACAGAAAGAGAAATCAAGAAATTGATCCCATTCACAATTGCACAAAAAAATATAAACTACCAAAAAATAAACCTAATCAAAGATGTGAAAGGTACATGCTGAAAACTATAGCTAACTTATGAAGAAAATTGAAGAAGACACAAAGAAATAGAATAGTATTCCATGCTCATGGATTGGAAGAATAAATATAATTAAAATGTCAATACTACCTAAAGCAACCTACACATTCAATGCAATCCCAATCAAAGTTACACCAGCATGCTTCTCAAGGTTAAACAATCCTAAAGTTTGCTATGAACGGCCATATTTCATTCTTTCTAATTGCCATGTAGTATTCCATTTTATAGAAACCATATCTTCTTGATCCTTCATCAGGTGATGGACATTTAGGCTCTTTCCATGATTTGACTATTTTAGAAAGTGCCGCTATGAACATTGGGGTATATGTGCTCCTATGCATCAGCACTTCTGTATCATTTGGGTAAATCCCTAGCAGTGCTATTGCTGGGTCATGGGGGAATCTATTGATAGTTTTTTGAGGAACCTCCATGCTGGTTTCCAGAGCGGCTGCACCAGCTTACATTCCCATCAACAGTGTAGGAGGGTCCCCGTCTCCCCACATGCTCACCAGCATCTGTAGTCTTCTGACTTGTTCATTTTAGCTGATCTGACTGGTGTGAGGCAGTATCTCAGTGTGGTTTTGATTTGTATTTCCCTGATGATAAGTGATGCTGAGCGTCATTTCATGTGCCTGTTGGCCATCTGGATGTCCTCTTTGGAGAAGTGTCTGTTCAGATCTTCTGCCCATTTCTTCACTGGATTATTCGTTTTTCAGGTGTGGATTTTAGTGCGTTCCTTGTAAATTTTGGATACTAGCCCATTATCAGATATGCCATTTTTCAACTATTATTTCCCATTCTGTAGGTTGCCTATTCGTTTTTTCATTGTTTCCTTTGCAGTGCAGAAGCTTTTTATCTTGATGAGATCCCAATAGTTCATTTTGATTCTTGATTCCCTTGCCTTTGAGGATGTGATGAGTAGGAAATTGCTGAGATTGGGGTCAAGGAGGTTATTTCCTGATTTCTCCTTTAGGGTTTTGATGGTTTCCTGTCTCACATTAAGATCCTTTATCCATTTTGAGTTTATTTTTGTGAATGGTGTCAGAAAGTGGTCTAGTTTCATTCTTCTACATGTTGCTGTCCAATTCTCCTAGCACCATCTGTTAAAGAGGCTGTCATTTCGCCATTGGATAGTCTTTCCTGTTGTATCAAACATTAATTGGCCATATATTTGTGGGTCCAGTTCTGGGTTCTCTATTCTATTCCTTTGGTTTCTGTGTCTTTTTTTGTGTGTGCCAATACCATACTCTCTTGATGATGACAGCTTTGTAGTAGAGGCTAAAGTCTGGAATTATGATGGCTCCTGTTTTGGTTATCTTCTTCACTATTACTATGGCTGTTTGGGGTCATTTATGATTCCAGTTGAATTTTAGAATGGTTTGTTCTAGCATTGAGAAGAATGCTGTTGCAATTTTGATAGGGATGGCAGTGAATGTGGAGACTGCCTTGGGTAGTGTTGACATTTTAGCAATGTTTATTCTTCTGATCCATGAGCATAGAATGATTCCATTACTTTCTATCTTCTTCAATTTATTTCATAAGTTTCCTATAGTTTTCATCATACAGGTCTTTTACATCTTGGGTTAGGTTTATTCCTAGGTATTTTATGGTTTTGTGTGTGTGTGTGTGTGTGTGTGTGCATGCGTGTGCAATTGTGAAAAGGAGCTCTTTCTTGATTTCTCTTTCTGTTGTTTCATTATTGGCTTATAACAATGCAACTGCTTTATGTATGTTTTGTATCCTGCCACTTTGCTGGATTCATGGATTAGTTCTAGTAGGCTTCTGGGGGAGTAGGTCAGGTTTCCCATGTAGAGTCTCAAGTCATATGCAAAAAGTGAAAGTTTGACTTCATCTTTGCCAGTTTGTATGACTTTTATTTCCTTTTGTTGTCTGCTTGCTGATGCTAGGACTTCCAGCACTATGTTAAACAACAGTGATGAGAGTTGACATCCCTGTCGAGTTCCTGATCTCAGGGGAAAAGCTCTCAGTTTTTCCCCATTGAGGATGATATTAACTGTGGGCTATTCATAAACTGCTTTTATAATGTTTATGTAAATTCCTTCTATCCTGACTTTCTTGAGGGTTTTTATTAAGAAAGGATGTTATATTTTGTCAAAGGCTTTTTCTGCATCTATTGACAGGATCAAATGGTTTTTATCTTTTCTTTTGTTAACGTGATGTATCACATTGTTGGGTTTGTGAATATTGAACCAGCCCTGTAACTCAGGAATGAATTCCCCCGACTCATGATGGATAATTCTTTTTATATGATGTTGAATTCTATTTTCTAGATCTTGTTGAGTAATTTTTCATCTGTATTCATTATGGATTTTGGCCTTTAGATCTCTTTTTTTGTTGGGTTTCTGTCTGGTTTTGCAATCAAAGTGATGCTGGCTTCATAGAGTGAGTTCGAAGTTTTTTTCTATTTCTATTTTTTGGAATAGCTTCAGAATAATGACTATTAATTCTACTTTAAATGTCTGGGAGAATCCCCCTGGGAAGCCATCTGGCCCTGGGCTCTTATTAATTGGGAGATTTTTGATAACGGATTCGATTTCTTCACTGGTTATGGGCCAGTTCAAATTTTCTATCTCTTCCCGTTAGAATTTTGGTAGTGCAAATATTTTTAGGAATCTGTCCATTTCCTCTAGATTGTCCAGTTTGTTGGCATATAGTTTTTCATAGTAATCTCTGATGACTATTTGTATTTCTGAGGGATTGTTTGTATTAGATCCGTTTTCAGTCATGATTTTTACTACTTGGGTGTTCTCTCTTTTCTTTCTGTGGAGCCTGCCTACAGGTTTATCAATTTTGTTTATTTTTTAATAAAACCAACTCTTGGTTTCATGGATCTGTTCAACTGGTTTCCTTGGATTCTCTATTGTTTATTTCTGTCCCGATCTTTATTATTTTTCTTCATCTGCTGGGTTTGGAGCCCTCCTGATGCTCCCCTTCAAGTTCCATTAGGTGCTCTGTTAGGTTTTGAATTTGTCCTTTTTCTAGTTTGTTGAAATAGTCCTGGGTTCCAATATACTTTCCTCTTAGGGCTGCCTTTGCTGTGTCCCCTAGAGTTTGGATTTTTGTATATTTATTTTCATTTGTTTCCATATTTTTTTAAATTTCTTCTCTAATTGCCTGATTGGCCCCATCATTATTTAATAGGGTAGTTTTTAATCTTTATATTTTTGAAGGTTTTTGAGATTTTTTCTTGTAATTGATTTCATGTTTCATAGCCTTGTGATCTGAAAGCGTGCATGGTATAATCTCAATTTGTTTATATTTATGAAGGGCTGCTTTCTTCCCAAGTATGTGATCTGCCTTGGAGAATGTGCCATGTGCACTCCAGAGGAAGGTGAATTTCCTAACTTCAGGATTCAGAGCTCTCAATATATGTATCAATTTCAACTGTTCCAATGTATCATTCAGGTCTATTGTTTCTTTAGTGATTTTCTGTCTGGTTGATCTATCCATTGCTGAAGTGGAGTATTATTAAAGTCCCCTGCAATTTGTACATTCTTATCAATAAGATTGTTTCTGTTTGTGATCATGTTATGTATTTGGGTGCTCCTGGATTCGGCACATAGATGTTCATAATTGTTAACTCTTCCTGTTAGAGAGACTCTTTGGCACATAGATATTCATAATTGTTAACTCTTCCTGATAGAGAGACTCTGTAATTATTATATAAGATCCTTCTTCATCTTTTATTACTGTTTCTTTTTTTTTTTTTTACTTTTTTTACTTTTGTTACTTTAAATCCAGATTGTCTAATATAAGTTTGGCTACTCTGGCTTTCTTTTGAACCAGTCGCATGATAGATATTTTTCCATCCCCTTACTTTCAATCTGAAGTTGTCCTCAGATCTAAAATTAGTCTCTTGTAGACAGTAAGTAGATGGATTCTGTTTTTTTTTTTTTTATCCATTCTGCTACCCAGTGTCGTTTTATTGGAGCATTCATTCCGTTTCATTGATATGGGAGGACTAAAGGAGAATTGGAGATGAGTGTACAATCAAACAGAACAATATCCATAACATAGGAAATCCTGAAGAAGAATAAAGGGAAAAAGGTCTTGAAGGGGCGCTTGATCTAATTATAGCCGCAAACTTCCTGAATTTAGGGAAAGAAATAGACTTTGAAATCCATGAGGCACAGAGAACCCCCTTTAAACATAACTTGAATAGACCTTCATCATGACATATCATAGTGAAACTGGTAAAATATAAAGACAAAGAGTGAATTCTGAAATCAGCTAGAGATAAAAAGGCCCTAACTTACAAACGGAAACCTATCAAAGTAGTTATAAACCTATGTAATGAAACTTGGCAGACCAGAAAGGAATTGTAGGAAGTCTTCAATGTGATGAATAGGAAAAATTTGCAGCCAAGAATCCGTTATCCAGCGAGCCTGTCATTGGCTTTTGTTTTATGTTTTCTCTATATATTATACATTTTGGGTTTGTTGTTACCATAGGTTCATATTTAACATCCTAAATATATGGAAGTACATATAAATTTGACAATAATTTATTTTAATATGCACTTAAAATTCTATTATGCTCCCTATTTCAGATTTTATATATCTATTGTTATATTTTATATCTTTTTATTCACAATTTATTTATGTCTAGTTGTGGCCTTTACAAATTTTGATTGAGAATTTATTTCATTTAATTCTGAAATTCTTTTTTGGTAGAGTATTTTTATACGACTTTTTTTCCTTTTTGCATTTTAAATATATCATGTCACTTTCTTCTGACTTGTAAAGTTTCTGCTGAAAAAGAAGCTCATAGATATATATGTTTTCTCTTATGTGTAATTATTTGCGTCTCACTTGCTATTTTAAAATTTCCATCTTTATGTTTAGCCTTTGATATTTTAATTTTCATGTGTATTGGTGTTGACCTCTTTGGGTTCAATTTTTTGAAATTCTGTTCTCCTAGAAACAGGATATCTGTTTTCTTCCCAAGGCTAGGGATGTTTTCAGCTTTGGTTTTTTCTCAATGTTTATTTATTTCTTTTGAGAGAGAGAGAGAGAGAAAGAGTGAGCGCAGGGTGGGTGGGGCAAGGAGTGAAGAGAGAGATAATCCCAAGCAGGCTCCACACTGCCATTGCAGAGCCCAATGTAGGGTTCAAACCCACAAACTGGGAGATCATGACCTGAGCTGAAATCAAAAGTCAGATGCTTAACAAACTGAGCCACTCAGGCACCCCAGCTGTTGTTTCGTTAAATAAGATTTTGGATGAGGGAAAGACTGTGGTGGAGTAGGAGGATTCTAGACTCACCTTTTCCCATGAATAAAACTAGAGAAATATTAAATCATTGCAAACACCCGATAAATTGACCTAAAGGCTGGCAGAATAAACTCCACAACTAAACATAGAGAAGAGTTATGAAGTGCTCAGACAGAGGTTGGGAGATAAATGGATCGTGGACATTGTGATGGGGAGAGAGCTGCAAACACAGGGAGCTGTAAGAGATAGACTAACACATGTGAATGTACATAGGGAAAAATAAATTCCATAGCAATTCACTTTGAAAGCAAAAAGGTCTGCATTTCATGAATTTTGCCAACAAGCAGAGCTTAAAGCCTGGAATTCTAAATGCCAATGGGTGTGACTCAGAGAGAAATTGGAGGGCATTGTGCTGTTTTTTAAAACACTTCAGGAGACAGCCAACATATATATAGCATGGAAACAGCCATTTGAAAAGAACCTGGGGAACACATTGGAGAGGTTATTTACCAATCTTAGACTGTGTCCCAGGGAGGCAGTATTCACTGAGACAACCCTTTTGAAACAAATGAACTGGCAAGCATAATACACTCTAGCTCCATCCATGTCATTGCAAATGTCAAGATTTTATTCTTTTTCATAGCTGAATAATATTCCATTGTATATAATATAATATAATATAATATAATATAATATCATTTTTTTAATCCATTCATCAACTTATTGATGCTCTGGTTGCTCCAAAACATTGGCTACTCTAAACAATGCTACAATAAACATAAGGGTACATGTATCCCATTGAATTATTGTTTTTGTGTTTTTTGGGTAAATTCCTAGTACCATGTTTGCTGGATTGTATGGTAGTACTATTTGATTTTAAGATTTTACTCCTGATTTATTCATATTAGCCACTGACTGGCGTGAGGTGGTATCTCAGTTGTGGTTTTGATTCTGGTGAGGATATGGAGAAACGGGCACCCTCCTACACTGTTGGTGGGAATGTAAACTGGTGCAGCCGCTCTGGAAAGCAGCGTGGAGGTTCCTCAAAAAACTATCCACAGAACTCCCCTATGACCCAGCAATAGTACTGCTAAGGATTTACCCAGGGGATACAGAAGTGCTGATGCATAGGAGCACATGTACCCCAATGTTCACGGTGACACTTTCTGCAATAGCCAAATCATGGAAAGAGCCTAAATGTTCATCAACTGATGAATGGATCAAGAAGATGTGGTATATCTATACAATGGAGTATTACATGGCAATGAGAAAGAATGAAATCTGGCCATTTATAGCAAAGTGGATGGACTTTGAGGGTGTCATGCTAAGCGAAATAAGTCAGGTGGAGAAGGACAGACACCAATGTTTGCACTCATAGGTCTAACAGGAGAAACCTAATGGAGGACCATGGGTAACGGAAGGGGGAAAGAGTGTTGGGGAGAGAGAGGGATCCAAAACCTGAGAGACTATTGAATACTGGAAAGGAACAGAGAGTTGACAGGGGAGGGTGTTGGGGACGGGGGGTGGTGGTGATGCAGGAGGGCAATTGTGGGGAAGAGCACTGGGTGGTATAGGGAAACCAATTTGACAAACAATTTAAAAAAAAGATTTTACTCTTGGATAATCTCTACACTGGATGTGGGGTTTGAAATCATGAACTGAGATCCAGAGGTGCATGCTTTTCTGACTGAGCCAGCCAGGGACCCTAGGGTAGTAATATTGCTAACAATCTTTGTTTTCCAAGTACCAGTTTGCATTCCCAGCAACAGTGTATGAATTTCCCTGTAGTGCGTGGCGTGCGTGGGTGCACAGAAGCAAGGACACGAGGGTAAGGGAATGAGGAAAAGAAAAGAGAATCAATGGATGGGAACAGGAGGAACAACATGAGTGATGCCCATATTGCCACTTTATTTCTCACATGCAAGTAGTTTTATACAAACAGCCACAACTAAGAGAAGGTTTTTTTTCTAGACAAAACTTCTGTTTTCACCATTATTGTTGTGCCATATTCCTGGGAACTTTATACTCTCTTCTTATTGTTATTATAAGAGTGCCAAAGAGTGAAGGACATTTGTACAATAACATCTTAACTCAAGAAGCTTGAAGGGCATGGTGCAATAACATTTTAACTCAGTGAATTAACCTCTGAGGAACTGGATCAGCCGCAAGGGTTGTAAAGGCACGAGAGCTATGCTCGATCACACTCTCCTTACTGGCTCCTTGCTGCTACTTCCGACATTTCCTTTTTTCTTACACATCTTCACCAACACCTATTGTTTCTTGTGTGGTTGATTTTGGGCATTCAGACAGGTGTGAGATGATATGTCATTGTGGGTTTGATTTACATTTCCCTGATGGTAAGTATAGTCAATATATTTTCCTGTATCTTGTTGTTACTTATATGTCTTCTTTGGAAAAATGTCCGTGACTTCTACCTATATTTTAATTGGATTATTTTATGGAGGGTGTTGGTATTTATAAGTCCTTCCTATATTTTGGATATTAACAGTTTATGAGATATGTCATTTGCAAATATCTTCTCCAATTCCATAGGTTCCCTTCTAGTTTCATTGATTGTTTCTTTCACTGTGAAGAAGGTTTTTATTTTATTGAAGTCCCAATACTTTATTTTTGCTTTTGTTTCTCTTGCTTCAAGAGATATTTCTAGGAAAAATTTACTATGGCCAATGATAAAAAGGTTGCTGCCTTTGCACTTTTCTAAAATTTTTGAATAGTTTATTGTCAGATTGGTTTCCATATAACACCCAGTGCTTCTCCCCACAAGTGCCCCCCACCATGACCATCACCCCCTCCCTCCCTCTCCCTTCCCCTTCAGTCCATTGTTCGTTTTCAGTATTCAGTAGTCTCCCTTGATCCCCGCTCTCTTTCCCCCTTCCTATCCCCATGGTCCCCTGCCAGGTCTCTCCTGTTAGACCTATGAATGCAAACATATGGTATCTATCCTACTCTGCCTAATATTTTCGCTTAGCATGACACCCTCAAGGTCCATCCACTTTGCTACAAATGGCCATATTTCATTCTTCCTCATTGCCATATAGTACTCCATTGTATATATATACACCACATCTTCTTGATCCATTTATCGATTGATGGACATTTAGGCTCTTTCCATGATTTGACTATTGTATAAAGTGCCGCTATGAACATTGGGGTACATGTGCTCCTATGCATCAGCACTTCTGTATCCCTTGGGTAAATTCCTAGCAGTGCTACTGCTGGATCATAGGGAAGTTCTTTTGATAGTTTTTGAGGAACCTCCATACTGTTTTCAGAGCAGCTGCACCAGTTTACATTCCAACC
>NC_043717.1:62681816-62691677 GCF_006229205.1 Suricata suricatta | reverse complement strand
ATGCTGGTGCATCTTTGATGGGGATTGCATTGAATGTGTAAATTGCTTTTGGTAATAATGACATTTTTAAAATGTGTATTCTTCCAATCCATGAGCATGGATTTTTTTTTCCATTTCTTTGTGTCTTCTTCAATTTCCTGCATAAATCTTCTATAGTGTTCAGCATACAGGTCTTTTACATCTTTGGTTAGGTTTATTCCTAGGTATTTTATGGTTTTTCGTGCAATTGTGAATGGGATCTGTTTCTTGCTTTCTCTTTCTGTTGCTTCATTTTTGGTGTATAAGAATGCAACTGATTTCTGTACATTGACTTTGTACCCTGCAACATTACTGAAATAATGGATCAGTTCTAGAAGTCTTCTGGTGGAGTCGATCGGGTTTTCCATGTAGAGTATCACGTCGTCTGTGAAAAGGGAAAGTTTGACTTCTTCTTTGCCAATTCTGATGCCTTTTATTTCCTTTTGTTGTCTGATTGCTGATGCTAGGACTTCCAACACTATGTTGAACAACAATGGTGAGAATGTACATCCCTGTTGTGTCCCAATTTCAGGTGGAAAGCTCTAAGTTTTTCCCCATTAAGGATAACATTGGTTGTGGGCTTTTCATAAATGGCTTTTATGATGTTTAAGTAAGTTCCTTCTACCCCAACTTTCTCGAGGGTTTTTATTAAGAAGAGATGTTGTATTTTTTCAAATGTTTTTTCAGCCTCTATAGACAGGATCATATGATTTTTGTTTTGTTTTGTTGATGTGGTATATCAAGTTAATGGATTTGCAAATATTGAACCAACATTGTAACCCAGGAATAAATCCCATATGATCATAATGGATAATACTTTTTCTATGCTGTTGAATTCGATTTGCTAGTATCTTGTTGAGTATTTTTGCATCTGTATTCATTGAGAATATTGCCCTGTAGTTCTCTTTTTTCATTGGGTGTCTGCATGGTTTAGGAATCAGAGTGATATGTGCTTTGTAGAATCAGTCTGGTAGTCTTCCTTCCACTTCCATTTTTTGGAATAGCTTGAGAAGGATAGGCGTTAATTCTGCTTTAAAAGTCTGGTGGAATTCCCCTGGGAATCCATCTGGCCCTGGGCTTATATTCGTTGGGAGAGTTTGAAAACTTATTCCATTTCTTCACTGGTTATGGGTCTGGATCAGATCTTCTATCTCTTCCAGTTTGAATTTTGGTAGCACATGTGTGTTTAGAAATTTGTTCATTTCTTCTAGATTGTCCAGTTTGTTGGCATATAAATTTTCATAGTAATCTCTGATGATTGTAACTTCTGAAAGATCTGTTGTAATAGATCCATTTTCTTTCATTATTTTGTCTATTTGCATGTTTTCTCTTTTTTTTCTGAGGAGCCTAGCTAGAGGTTTATCAATTTTGTTTATTTTTTCAAAAAACCAACTCTTGGTTTCATTGATCTGTTCAATTGTTTTTGGGGATTCTATCCTGTTTAATTCTTCTCTGATCTTTATTATTCATTTTCTTTTTCTGGGTTTGGGGTGTTCCTACTGCTCCCTTACTAGTTTTCTTAGGTGCTCTGCTGGGTTTTGAGTTTGTGCTTTCTCTGATTTGTTGAAATAGGCCTGTATTGCAATGAACTTTCTCTTAAGACTGCCTTTGCTGCCTCCCAGAGAGTTTGAATTGCTGTATTCTCATTTTCATTCGTCTCCATATATTTTTTAATTTCCTCTCTAATTGCCTGATTGGCCCAATCACTCTTTAGTAAGGTAGTTTTTAACTTCCATATTTTTGGAGGTTTTCCAGACTTCTTCCTGTGGTTGATTTCGAGTTTCATAGCATTGTGATCTGAAAGTGTGCATGGTATGATCTCAATTCTTTTGTCTTTATGGAGGGCTGTTTTATAATCCAGTATGTGATCAATCTTGAAGAATGTATCATGTGCACTCGAGAAGAAAGTGAATCCCCTAGTGTCAGGATGCAGAGTTCTAAATATATCTATCAATTCCATCTGCTCCAGTGTGCCATTCAGGTCTATTGTTTCTTTAGTGTTATTTTTGTCTGGCTGACGTATCCATTGTTGTAAGTGGGGTATTAAAGTCCCCTGCAACTAGCACATTCTTATCAATAAGATTGCTTTTGTTTGTGATTAATTGTTTTATGTATCTAGGAGCTCCCAAATCCGGTGCATAAATGTTTATTATTGTTAGCTCTTCTTCATGTAGAGTCCCTGTAATTATTATATCATATCCTTCTTCATCTTTTGTTACTGCCTTTATTTTAAAGTCCAGTTTGTCCGAAATAAGTATGGCTACTCCAGCTCTCATTTAATGTCCAGTCGCATGGTAGATATTTCTCCATCCCTTTACTTTCAATGTGAAGGTGTCTTCAGGTCTAAGGTGAGTCTCTTGTAGGCAGCAAATAGATGGGTTTTGGTTTTTGATCCATTCTGGTACCCTGTGTCATTTGACAGGAGTATTCAGTCCATTGACATTCAGTGTTATTATTGAAAAATATGGATTTAGATTAATTGGGTTCTCTGTAGAGTACATGATCACAGTGATGTATCTGGTACCTTTTTTCCTTGCTACATTTCCCTCATAGAGTCCTTCTTAAGATTTCTTGTAGGGCTCGTTTGGTGGTGATGAATTCTCTCAACTTTTGTTTATTTGGGAAAACCTTTATCTCTCCTTCTGTTTTGAATGACAGGTTCGCTGGATAATGACTTCATGGATGCATATTCTTCTTGTTTATCATATTGAAGATTTTCTGCCATTCCTTTCTAGCCTGCCAAGTTTCAGTAGATAGGTCTGTAACAACTCTGATAGGTTTCCCTTTGTATGTCAAAGCCCTTTTCTCCCTAGCTGCTTTCAGAAGTCTCTCTTTGTCTTTATATTTTGCCAGTTTCACTATGAAATGTCATGCTGAAGGTCAGTTTATGTTACGTGTTAGGGGAGTTCGGTATGTCTCCAGAATTTCAATGTCTTTCTCCTTCCCCAGATTGGGGACATTTTCATGTATAATTTGGTCTAGCACGCCTTCAAGCACTCTGTCTTTGTCTTCCCTTCAGGAACTCCTATGATATGGGCATTGTTCCATTTGATTGTATCACTCAGGTCTCTGATTCTCCTTTCCTGCTCCTGAATAATTTTCTCTCTCTTTTTCTCGGCCTCCTCTTTTGCTATAATTGTGCCTTCTAATTCACTTATTTTTTTTCTGCTTCTTCAGTCCGTGCATTGTCAGCCTCCATCGTATTATTCATCTCATTTAGAGCCTTTTCTAACTTGTCACATCTATTTTGAAGGTTCCTAGTCTTTGTATCAATATCTTCTTTGATAGCTTCCATGTTTTTTCAAGCCCAGCAATTAATTTTATGACAACCGTTCTAAATTTTTGTTGTTATGTTGCTTGTGTCTGTTTTGAGCAGTTCTGTAGCTGTGATTTCTTCCTGGAGTTTCTTTGGAGAAGAGTTCTTTCATTTCGTCATTTTGGCTAGCTTTCGGTCTCTTGTCCATTTTAAAAGTTCGTTCTGTACTGTGTGTTTATTAGTATTCCTCTATAGAAGGAGGCTCTTGGAGCGTCTAGCGTCTGTCGTTTCAGGTGATGTTCTTTTAATGGTGTCTCTCGGTTTCTCTTGTTATGCTTCTGATTATTTTATTTTCCTACTCAGTGATATTTGGCATTTTCCACTATGTGTGCTTTGGGTTGTTTTTTGAGGTAGTCCTGAAATGGAAAAGAAACACACAGACACACAGAGAACACAAGCACGTAAATGTACTGATAAAGAAGCAAACCTAAGGGGGAAAGAAAAAAAAGGAACAGGAAAGAAAAGAGAGGAGAAAAAAAAGAAGAGAAAAAAACAAAAGGAGAAAGAAAAAAAATGCAGGCAGGGAGTGGGGGGAGACAGCAACAGTCAGTTATAAAGGACAGTATGAGGGCTTAAAGCCTGCAGTGGGTGTTGGGGGAGACAAGGATGGAATAATGGAAAAACTATCTGGATGGTAAGAGTTGATCTAAGCACAGCAGTACCTAATTGTTGGTCTTTCCCAGATTCTAGGGGGAAAGGGAGAAAAGAAGGAAATAGGAAGATAGTAAAGAGAAGACAAGGGACAATTAAAAATTAAAAATATTAAGAAAAAAACCAATTAACGGTAATAAGCAAAATCACAGCAGCTCTCCAGCGTGGCTTGTTGTAGGTGGGTCAGGTCTCAGGGGCTGCTCTCTGAGCTCCAGCCTTGGTGGATGGGAGGAGAAGAATGGCGACTGGCACCCCAAGTCCCCCTCAGACCATGCATTGCTAGCCACTCTCTGGAGTCCAACCTTCTTGTGCCTTGGGCGGATCTAATTGTTTCTGTTTTCTAAGCTGTGCCCAGTTTCTAAGTCTTTACCCGCACGCTCAATATTGCCACCACAGTTCAAATCGCCTGCAGGTGGGGGGCTTTCTGGTCGGGATAGAATAGGGGAATTGTGAAGTCAGATTTTTCCCCTGGCTCCACCTGAAGTTGTGAGCTGCCTGGTCCAAATGAACGCCCCCGCTGAAGGGGCAGATATCTCTCTCAGAGATCAGTGGCCATCAGTCTCAGGCTAAATCTCTCCTCTGCAGGGATTGCTCTGTGGGGGATTCAGTCTCTACTTCTCTTCCCCTGGTCTCTCTCCTGCCTTGCTGGGTGGTACCGTGCTAGGCTGTCAAGGTCCATGTGCCTCTGGGTACCTGGCGCCCCTCGTGAGCGACTATCTGTGCACCTCAGGTCTCCTGGCCGCCCCGTGCTGTGCAGCTCCCCGCTGACCTGTCCGCCTCTGGTCTCACAGCTGCCCCACCCAGCTAGGAATGGTGCGCCTAGGGACACGAGGGTTTCAGCGGGCCCAGTGCCAAGCCTCTGGGTGCTGGGTGCTTTGTCTCTGGAGCCGGTATTCCCTCCCCTAAAGTTTCGGGTCCCAGTTCGCATCACTCACTCAGAAAACTATGAGACTGCTGTCGATAAGGGGTCTGTCCACACACCTCCGTTCTTAGAGATCAGAGAGCTGTGGCTTTTTAATTCTTCTGTTTGTGGGTGGATGGAGGTAATGGGGCTCCTTACTTCTCTGCCATCTTTCCGCTCCCCCTTCTAAAAGTTTTAAGGTTCCAGGTCTCATATTTAGGTCTTTCCTTCATTTTGGATTTATTTTTGCATATGGTGAAGGAAAGTGGTCAAAATTCCTTCTTTTGTATGTGACTCTCTAGTTTTTCCAGCACTTATTGTTGAAGAGACTGTCCTTTTCCCATTGATTATTCTTTTCTGCTTTGTCAAAGACTAATGGACCATATTTTTTGTGGATTCATTTCTGTGTTTTTCTATTCTGTTGCGTTGTTCTCAGTGTCTATTTTTGTGTTAACATCACACTATTTTGATTACTATAGATTTGTAATATAACTTGAAGACAAGAATTGTGATGCCTCCTGCATTGCTTTTCTTTTTCAATATTGTATTAGCTATTTGGTGTCTTTTGTAGTTCCATACATTTTAGGATTGTTGATTCTAACTAGAACTCTGTGAACTCTGTTGGTGTTTTGATAAGGATTGACCAAAACTTGTAGACTGGTTTAGGTAGTACATACATTTTAATACTATTTTTTCTTCCAGCCCACAGACATGAAATGTTATTCTATTTCTTTGTGTCATCTTCAATTTCTTTTGTCAATGTTTTATAATTTTCCAAGTAATAGATCTTTGTCTTTATGGTTAAGTATCTTTATATGTTTATTATTTGGGAAGCAATTTCTTTTTTTTTACATTTATTTATTTTTGAGAGACAGAGAGAGAGAGAGAGCGAGAGAGAGAGAGAGAGAGAGAGCGCGCACAAGTGGGGGAGGAGCAGAGAGAGGAGACCCAGAATCCGAAGTAGGTTCCAGGCTCCAAGCTATCAGCACAGAACCCAAGGAGGGGCTTGAACTCATAAATCATGAGATCATGACCTGGGCCAAAGTCAGATGCTTAACCGACTGAGTCACTCAGGTGCCCCTTTTGGAGCAATTTTATATAAGAATTTTTAAATATTTCTGTTGCTTTGTTACTGATGTATAGATATGCACCAGATTTATATACATTTATTTTGTATGCCACAATTTTACTAAATTTGTTTATCACTTCTAAAAGTTTTCTTAGGGGTCGTTTTCAAGTTTCTATGTATAAGACCATGTCATCTGCAAAGGGTGAAATTTTTACTTCTGGATACTGCACTCAGCCATCACTCTGAGCCACTCCCACCTTATTTAGTTACTGCAAACCAGCTAGGCTTAAAGCCTGGAGTGTTAAATGTCAGTGGACCTGGATGTGACAGAACCTAGTGTGCACTGTTCCTCTCCTGGACAAAGACTGTGTGGAAATAACTGTCTGAAGAACACCTAGGGCACACAGTGAGGAGGTTTTTCACTCTTCTCAAGAGAATATCACTGAGAGTCAGCTTTCATGAGATTCCCCTCCGGAAACAAATGACTTGGTTGGTCCCATCCCCCCCCACCACTCAGCATAAGCACAAAGCTTCTTCAGGGAAGCTGCACAGCTCCAACACTGGCTGCCTAACTTGTTTACATCAACCCCTACCCTCATGAGCACTGGTGGGAATCCTCTTAATCCAACTTGCCTTTGTCCCATCAAGGTGAGCCCCTCTCTCAGAAGACCAGTACAAACCTATGTCTACACCACATCTCCAAAACAGAGAGCTCTACAGGGCCTCATTCTGTGGAAGCAGTATCAAGTCTTATTTCACAAGCTACCAGAGCACACCCCGTTAAAATTCACCACATTAAGCCCAGGGACCAAACACTGCCCACTAGACAGATGATTAGACTAAAGGATAGAGCAGCCAAAATACAAGAGCAGAGTGCAAACTGCACACACCAGAGACATTCTCTGATGCACCAGACCCTGGGCACCAAAAGACTTCTTCTTCATTAGGCCATTACTTTCAGAAGCCTAAAACATAGCTGGCCTAGAAAGGCCACACAGAAGAGAAGGTAGATACTTAGAAACAAATAACAAGATCAAGGAATTTATCCCATAGAAAAGAAGATAAGGCATGACCAGAGATCTAAATGAAACAGATATAAGTATTACGCTTCATAGAATATAAAGGAACAATCATAAGAATACTTTCTAGACTTGAAGAAAGAGTAGAAGACATCATGGAGATCCTTACCACAGAGGCAAAAGACTTAAAAAAGAATCAGTCAAATATTCTTTATCCATTCATCAGTCGATGGACATTTGGGCTCTTCCCATAATTTGGCAATTATTAATAGTGGGGCCATAAACACTAGGATGCATGTACCCCTTTAAATCAACATTACTGTATCCTTTAGATAAATTCCTAGTAGTGAAATTACTGGGTGATAGTGTTGTTCTATTTTTATTTTTTGAGGGTCATCCATACCGTTTTCCAGAGTGGCTGCACCAGTTTGCATTCCAAACAACAGTGCAAAAGGGTTTCCCTTTCTCTGCATTCCTGCCAACATCTGTTGTTTCCTGAGTTGTTAATTTTAACCATTCAGACAGGTGTGTGGTGGTATCTCTTTGTCATTTTTATTTTGGCTATAAAAAGAAAAGAGTGAAATCTTGCTATTTGCAACAACATGACTGGAACCAGAGGGTATTATGCTAAATGAAAAACGACAGAGAAAGACAGATATCATATGACTTCACTCATATGTGGAATTTAAGATACAAAACAGATAAACATAGGGGAAGGGATGGAAAAACAAAATAAAAGCAGAGAGTGAGGCAAACCATAAGAGACTCTTAAATGCAGATAAGAAACAGGATTGCTAGAAGAGAGGTGTGTGGGGGAATGGTCTAAATCGGTGATGGGCTTTAAGGAGGACACTTGTTGAGGTGAGCACTGGGTGTTATGTGTAAGTGATGAATTACTGGGTTCTACTCTTGCAACCAATACTACACTGTATGTTAGCTAACTTGAATATATACTAAAATAATAAATAAATATTAAAAACAAACATGAGGCAACAACAACAACAACAAAATGAATCAATATGAGATGAAGTGGTAATAAAATTGGAAACAGGCTTAATTGAATAAATAGCAGACTGGAAGAAGCAGAGGAATGAATTAGTGAACTACCAGACAAAATAATGGAGAACAATGAAGCTGAACAAATAACAGAAAGAATTCAGAAACATGAGTACAGACTTAGGAAACTCAGTAACTCTTCAAACATAATAACATTTGTGTAATGGCAAGCAAGAATTCTAACTCTGAACCACCCATGCATCATTTGTCCTATGGAAATCCCAAAAGAAGAGAGGAGAGACAAAACTTTGTTTGAAGAAATAATACATGAAAACATCCCTAATCTGAGGAAGGAAATAAACATGTAGTTCCAAGGGACAAAGAAAACTCATAAGGCTTGCTCGAGATTTCTCAACAGAAACTAGGCAAACTGGAAGGAAGTCACATGATATATTCAATGTGCTGTATGGTAAATATCTTCAGCCAAGAATAGTCTATCCAGCAAGTCTGTCATTCAGAACAGAGGGAGAGACAGTTTTCCAAATAAAAAACTACTGGAGTTCGTGACCACTAAATCAACCCTACAAGAAATATTAAAGGGAACTTTTGAGTGCAAAGAAGAGATCCAAAGAGATCCAAAGTGATAAACACAAGAAAGGATCAGAGAGAATTCCCAGAAGCAATGATCAAATGAGTAATAAAATGGCAATAAATACATATCTATCAATAATTACTCTGAATGTAAATGGACTAACCACTCCAATCAAAAGACATAGAGTGTTTGAATGAATTTAAGAAATACCCATGTATGTGCTGCCTACAAGATACTCATTTTAGATCTAAAACACCTACAGATTGAAAGTGAGGAGATGCGACAGTATTTGTCACATACATGTGTGTCAAAATAAAACTAAATTAGCAATGCTTATGTCATAGAAACTGGACTTTAAAAGAAAGACTGTAACAAGAGATAAAGAAGGATGCTATATAATAATAAAGAAGACAATTCAAAAAGAAGATATAACAATTGTAATTATTCATGGACCCAAGATGAAACACCCAAATATATAAAACCATTAATAACAAGGAAACTAATTAATTATTATGCAATAATCACAAAGAACTCTAATAATCCACTTATATCAATTGACATATCATTCAATCATAAAAGAATAAAAAACATAAGAAAACGAGAGAGAGAGAGAGAAAGAGAGAGAGAGAGAGAGAGAGAGAGAGAGAGAGACCATGAAACAGACTCTAAACATGAGAGAAGAAACTGTTGATTACCACCAGGGAAGTTAAAGGGGAGATGGGTTAAGTAAGTGATGGGGATTAAAGTGTGCACTTTTATGATGAGCACTAGGTTTTGTATGGAAGTGTTGAATCCCATGAATCGTGTGTGCCTCTTTTAGCAAACACAAAAATTAATTCAAAATGGAATGAAGACTCAAATTTGAGACTTGAAACAATAAAAATCCTAGAGAGGAACACAAGCAGTAACTGTTTTGAAAAGTGTCATAGCAACTTCTTTCTAGATATGTCACCCGCAGCAAGGGAAACAAAAACCAAAATAAACTGTTGGAACTCCATCTAAATAACCTAACCAAAGATGTAAAAGACCTGTATGCTGAAAACTATAGAAGACTTATGCAAGAAATTGAAGAAGACACAAAGAAATGGAGAAACATTCTGTGCTCATGGATTGGAAGAATACACATTTTAAAAATGTCATTATTACCAAAAGCAATTTACACATTCAATGCAATCCCCATCAAAGATGCACCAGCATTTTTCTCAAAGCTAGAACAAACTATCTTAAAATTAGTATGGAACCACAAAAAAACCCCGAATAGCCAAAGTAATATTGAAGAAGAAAACCAAAACGGGAGGC
>NC_043717.1:62680596-62681716 GCF_006229205.1 Suricata suricatta | reverse complement strand
TTCTCAAAGCTAGAACAAACTATCTTAAAATTAGTATGGAACCACAAAAAAACCCCGAATAGCCAAAGTAATATTGAAGAAGAAAACCAAAACGGGAGGCATCACAATCCCAGATTTTAGCCTCTACTACAAAGCTGTCACCATCAAGAAGTATGATATTGGCACGAAAACAGACACATAGACCAATGGAATAGAAAAGAGAACCAAGACCTGGGCCCACAAGTGTATGGCCAATTAATCTTTGACAAAGCAGGAACGAGTATCCAATAGTAAAAAGACAGCCTCTTCAACAGGTGGTGTTGGGAGAGCTGGACAGCAACATGGACAAGAATGAAATTAGACCACTTTCTACACCATTCACAAAAAATAAACTCAAAAGGATAAGGGACCTGAATGTGAGACAAGACAACATCAAAACCCTAGAGGAGAAAGCAGGAAATAGCCTCCTTGACCTCAACCACAAATATTTCCTACTAGATACATCCCCAAAGGCAAGGGAATCAAAAACAAAAATGAATTATTGGGACCACATCAAGATAAAAATCTTTTGCAATGCAAAGGAAATGGTCAATAAAACTAATGGGCAACCAAAATAATCAGAAAAGATAGTGGCAAATGGCATATTAGATAAAGGGCTAGTATCCAAAATATACGAGGAACTCACTAAACTCCATACCTGAAAAACGAAAAATCCAGTGAAGAAATGGGCAGAAGACTTGAATAGACACTTCTCCAAAGAGGACATCCAGATGGCCTACAGACACATAAAACGATGCTCAACATCACTCATCATCATGGAAATACAAATCAAAACCGCACTGAGATACCACCTCACACCAGTCAGAGTGGCTAAAATGAGCAAATCAAGAGACTATAGATGCTGGAGAGGATGTGGAGAAACAGGCACCCTCCTATACTGTTGGTTGGAATGTAAACTGGTGCAGCTGCTCTGAAAACAGTATGGAGGTTCCTCAAAAACTATCAAAAGAACTTCCCTATGATCCAGCAGTAGCACTGCTAGGAATTTACCCAAGGGATACAGAAGTGCTGATGCATAGGAGCACATGTACCCCAATGTTCATAGCGGCACTTTATACAATAGTCAAATCATGGAAAGAGC
>NC_043717.1:62631736-62680496 GCF_006229205.1 Suricata suricatta | reverse complement strand
GGTTGGAATGTAAACTGGTGCAGCTGCTCTGAAAACAGTATGGAGGTTCCTCAAAAACTATCAAAAGAACTTCCCTATGATCCAGCAGTAGCACTGCTAGGAATTTACCCAAGGGATACAGAAGTGCTGATGCATAGGAGCACATGTACCCCAATGTTCATAGCGGCACTTTATACAATAGTCAAATCATGGAAAGAGCTTAAATGTCCATCACCTGATAAATGGATCAAGAAGGTGTGGTATATATACAATGGAGTACTACATGGCAATGAGAAGGAATGAAATCTGGCCATTGGTAGCAAAGTGGATGGACCTCGAGGGGGTCATGATAAGAGAAATAGGTCAGGCAGAAAAGGACAGATACCATATGTTTGCACTCATAGGTCAAATAGGAGAAACCTAACAGAGTACCATAGCGAGGGGAAGGGGGAAAAATTTGGGGAGAGAGAGCGACACAAACCATGAGAGACTATTGAATACTGATAATGAATGGAGGGCTGAAAGGGGAGAGGGAGAGGAGAAGGAGGTGTCGTGGAGGGGAGCACTTGTGAGGAGAAGCACTGGGTGTTATATGGAAACCAATCTGACAATAAACTATTATAAATATAATAAATAAATAAATATAAAATAAGCAAATAAATAATTTTGCCGAGAGAAGGAAACAACCAAGAAAACTAAAAGACAACTTAGAGAATGGGAGAAAATATCTTCAAATAAAATATCCAAAAAGATTAGTGTCTCAAATATATAAAGAACCTATAAACCTCAACACCCCAAAACGAATAGTCAAATTTAAAAACGGATAGAAGTTATGATTCTACATTTTTCCAAAGAAGACCTACAGATGGCCAATATGAACATATGTTCACTATAAATTACAATCAGGGAAATGCAAATCAAAACTACAGTGAGATATCACCTCATACCTCTCAGTATAGCAAAAATCAATAATGTAAGAAACAACATGTATTGGTGAGGATGTGGTGAATGGCGATTTTTCTTGTGTTGTTGATGACAATGCAAATGGGTTTTGCCACTCTGGAGAACATTGTGGAGCTTTCTCAAAAATTTAAAAACAGAACCACCCTATGATTCAGCAGTTGCACTACTAGGTATTTACTAGGTATTACACAGAGAATACAAAGATACTAATTCAAAAGGATACATGTACCCCCATATTTAGAGCATTATGTACAATAACCAAATTATGAAAACAGCCCAAGTGTCCATCAAATAATGGACTAATGTATGGATAATTAAGATTTTATATTATACATATAAATGAATACTATTATATATATTATATTATATATTACTATTATATATAATTAAATATTTCTCAGCCATAAAAAAGAATAAAATACTGCCATTTATAAAGATATGGATGTAGCTAGATAGTATTATGTTAACTGAAATAAGTTAAAGATAAATACCATCTACTTTCACTAATATGTTGAATTAAAAACAAAACAAATGAGCAAAAAAAAGGGGGTAGGGATACAATTCATGAAATAGACTCTTAACTGTAGAGAATGAACTGATGATTCCCAGAGGGGGAGGTGGATGGTAGGATGGGTAAAGTAGGTGATGGAGATTAAGGAGTGCATTTGTGGTGATGAGCACTGGGTGTTGTGTGGATCACTATATTGTACACCTGAAACTTATATTACACTATATCTTAACTAACTGGAATTTAAACAAAAACTTTTAGAAACTGTGTTTGTTGTTTATTATGCTGCCATTTTTATTTGAAATATATTTGTGTTTTTTATTTTTTATTTTTGAGAGACAGAGAGACAGTGAAAGCAGGTGAGGGGCAGAGAGAGAAGGAGACAGAATCTGAAGCAGTCTCCAGGCTCTGAGCTACCTGTCAGCAGAGAGCCTGATGCGGGGCTTGAACCCACGAAATGTGAGATCATGACCTGAACTGAACTGGACATTTAACCAACTGAGCCACCCAGACACCCCAATTTCAAATATATTTGACATCTCTCTCAAGCGTACACATGTGTGTGCTCTCTTTTAAAAATGTAATTGTTAACAGCTGTTAATTTTTCTCATATAACTACTTTCTCTTCATCTCATAAGTTTTGGTATATTGTGTTTTCATTTCCATTATCAAATTACATTTTATAATTTTTGTGATTTCTTCTTGATTCACTGATTGTTTGAGTATATTGTTTAACTTTTGGATATATGTTAAATTTCTACTTTTCATTTTGTCATTGATTTCTATTTTCATTTAGTTGTGCTAGGAGAAGATTGTTTATATGATGTAAAACTTTATTCACTTTATTAATACTTGTTTTATGGCCTAACATCTGGTCAATGCTAGAATATGTTCCATGAGCACTTGATAAAAAAATATGTATTCTGTTGTTGGTTAGAATTTTCTGTATATGTCTGTTAAGTCCAACTGGTCTATAATGTTATTCAAGTTCTCTACATATGTCTTGTTCTGGCTGGTTCTATCTATTATTGAAAGTGTGGTATTGAAGTCCCCTATTGTTAGTATTAAACAATGTATTTCTCCCTTCAATTCTGTGAATGTATACCTCATATATTTTTGAGCTCTGGTTATTTTGCATTTATATTCATCAAGAATATTGGCCTAGGGAGAGCCAAGCTGCTGGAGAAGAAGAGAGCTCTGTAAGCTTCCTCAGCCCACCTATCTAACTGAGTAGGACATTACTCTCATCTTCAAGAGTGGAAGAAGAAAATACAGATTTCAGAAAGAAGACAACCTCAAAGATGCAAAGAGAGGAGAAAGTCTAGTGTGTTCAAATAACTAAAAGAATTTGACAATGGTTGAAATGTAAAAAAGAGGAAAGAGAGGGTAAGACAAAAAAGGTAGAGAGGGGGAAACAGGCCAGAATGTTCAAGGCATAGGCAAGTTTTAAATTCATCCTTAAAGCAAGAGGCTCTTAAAAAGGGGAGTATAGGTAGGGAGGAGCTAAGATGGCAGAGAGGAAGCAAGCGCTGTAAACTTCTTCCACCCCATCTATCATACTGAGAAGGACATTACTCTCATCTGCAAGAGTGGAAGGAGAAAATACAGACTCCAGAAAGAAGACAACCTCAAACATGCCTGAATGAGTGCGAACAGGGGAGATTGGAAAACCAGCCAGCCTGAGAGAGGCAGGGGAGGTGGGAGCCCCAGCCCAGCACAGGGAAAGCACACAGAGCCCCTGAGAGACAAAGGGAAGTGAAAGAGAAACTGAACACGCTCATAGCACTGTCTCTAGAGAAGAGATAAAGAACTTTTAACCCTACACAGAGCGAAAAACTCTCACTCCATATATAACCACTGGGCAATATGAATCCTGAACCCGGGTGGCACAAGGGAAAAAACAGCCTCCACCCCTGCACAATCCTGGCAGGGAGTTGGCAGTGGAGACCGTGGGGGCACGTGCTTCATCTTTGGCTGTGGCTGCGGGAGCTGGAGCACGCAACTCATTTCCATAGCACATCTTGCCTCCAGCATTGGCCACGCGAATCCCAGATCTCGGGTGCCAACAGGGAGAAAAAATAGCCCACACCCCTACGCGATCTCGGCAGGGAGTCGGCAGCAAAGGTGGTGAGGGTGGGCACACATTTCGGCTGCCAATGCAGGAAGGTGCACCTCGTTTCCAACAGCGCACCATGCCTCAGGCAGCAGCAGTGCAAATCCCTGCCAGCACCAAGAGAAACTGCTCCCTCCCCCTACAAGATCCAGGCTAAGAAGCCAGACACCAAAGCGAGTACATTGCATCTGTGGCAGCAAAAAATGCATGTACTAGGATTTTGAAGTGAGGCGGTCCTGGAAATTACAGTTTGGCTCAGCTGTGGCACAAGAAGATTGGACTCATCAGAGGGGTCTGCAGAGCTTAGTTCCAGTGGAGCTTGGGGCACCACCATTCATCTCTCCACAACCACCAAGGCGGGGCCTCCAAGAGCAGCTCCCCAGACCTACCTTCACTGAACCACGCCTATTCAAGAGGGGGAGCTACTGCTTTGTTTGTACTTATTTTTTTATTATTATTACCTTTTTTACTTTCTTAATTTTCTTTAAATTTTTACTCATTATTTTCCTTTCCCTTTTTCCCTATTTTTTTCTCTGACCCTCCCTTATCTCATCCTTATCTCTCCCCTCGACTGGTTATACACTTTTAGACTGTTCATTGTCCTTTGTTGTCTCTGCGCACCTTTATTTTTTTCTTCTCTTCCTTTCTTCTCTTTCTTCTCCCTTTTCTTTTCATTTCCCCCTTTTAATTTGTTTGTTTGATTGATTTCTCTGTGCCTTTGTGTGCTTCTGTTCTCTTTGTGTGTGTCTGTCTGTTTCCTTTTCAGGGCTACCCCAAGAAATAAGCCAACATAGGCATGACAGAGAGTCCTAAATATCGTTGAGTAAGGAAACAAAATAATCAAAGGCACAACAAGAGAAACTGAGAGGACAACCTTAAGAGAATATTTTCTGAAACAACAGGCCCTGGACAGTCAATAAGCCTCCTTTAACAGAGCAATATTAACAGGTGCACAGTGCACAATGAGCTTTTAAAAGTGACAAGAAAAGAAAAATAGCCAAAATGATAAAACGAGAAAACTCTTCCCTGAAGAAACTCCAGGAAAAAGTCACAGCCACAGAGCTGCACAAAACAGAACCAAACAACATAACTGAACAAGAATTTAGAACGATTATCATAAACTTAATTGCTTGGCTTGAAAAAAGCATAGAAGCTGTCAAAGAATATATTGATACAAAGAGTGAGATCCTAAAAATAGCTGTGATGAGTTAAAAAAGGCTATACATGAGGTGAATAATAAGATGTAGGTTGCCAATGCACGGAATGAAGAAGCAAAGAGGAGAATGTGTGAATGAGAAGACACGGTTAGAGCAAAAGAAGAAGCTGAGAAAAAGATAAATTGATACAGGAGCACGAAAAGAGAATCAGAGACCTAAGTGATACAATCAAACAGAACAATATCTCTGTCATAGGGGTTCCTAAAGAGGAAGAAAGAGAAAAAGGTTCTGAAAGGGTGCTGGACCAAATTATACACGAAAATTTCCCCAATCTAGCGAAGGAGAAGAACATTGAAATTCAAGAGACATACCAAAATCCCCTAAGACATAAGGTAAACCAAGCTTCAGCACAACATATCACAGTGATACTGGTAAAATATAAAGATAAAAAGAGAATTCTGAAAGCAGCTAGGGAGAAAAAGGCTTTACATACAAAGGGAAACCTATCAGCGTGGTAACAGACCTGTCTAATGAAACTTGGCAGGCCAAGAAGGAATGGCAGGAAATCTTCAATGTGATGAACAGGAAAAGTATGCAGCCAAGAATTCTTTATCAAGTGAGCCTGTCATTCAAAATAGGAAAGATAAAGGTTTTCCCAAATAAACAAAAGTTGAGAGAATTCATCACCACCAAACCAGCCCTACAAGAAATTCTAAGAGTGACTCTATGAAGAAAATATAGCAAGGAATATAAGGTAGAAGAGACATCACTACAAACGCACTCTACAGGAAACACAATGTATTTAAACATACATTTTTCATTAATAACACTGAATGTAAATGGACTAAATGCTCCAGTCAAACGACACACGGGGTAGCAAAATGGGTCAAAACCCAAAACCCATTCATATGCTATCTACAAGAGACTCACCTTGGACCTGGAGACACCATCAGATTGAATGTAAGAGGATGAAGAAATATCTACCATGTGACTGGATGCCAAAAGAAAGCATACTCATATCAGGCAAACTGAACATTAAAGTAAATTCAGTAATAAATAAGGGGTCTATCCATTAGGAAAAGCTAACAATTATAAACATCTATGTGCCATATTTGGGAGCGCCCAAATACATAAAACAATTAATCAGAGACAGAAACAATCTTATTGAGAAGAATGTGCTAATTGCCATCTTATTGAGAAGGATGTGCTCCTCTGACAGCAATGGATAGATCAACCAGACAGAAAATCACTAAAGAAACAATAGACCTGAACGACATATTGGAATAGATGGAATTGATAGATATATTTAGAACTCTCCATCCTGAAGTTAGGACATTCATCTTCCTTTCAACTAAACATGGCACATTCTCCAGAATAATTCACATACTGGGGAAGAAAGCAGCCCTCCATAAATATAAACAAATTGAAATCATACCATGCACACTTTCAGATCACAATGCTATGAAACTTGAAATTAGTCACACGAAAAAGTCTGGAAAATCTCCAACAATGTGGAGGTTAAGAACCACCCTACCAAAGAATTATTGGGCTAATAAGGCAATTAGAGAAGAAATTTAAAAATATATGGAAACAAATGAAAATGAAAATACAACAATCCAAACTCTGGGATGCAGCAAAGAAGGCAGTCCTAAAGGAAAGCTCATTGCAATCCAGGCCTATTTCAACAAAGTAGAAAAAGTGCAAATTAAATACCCAACAGATGACTTAATGGAACTAGGAGGGGAGCAGGAAAAGCACCCCAAACCCAGCAGAAGAAAAGAAATAATAAAGATCAGGACCGAAATAAACAATATAGAATTCAAAAAAGCACTTGAGCAGATCAATGAAACCAAGAGTTGGTTCCTTGAAAAAATAAACAAAATCGATAAACCTCTTGCCAGTCACCTTAGAAAAAAAAGAGAACACCCAAATAGAAACAATCATGAATGAAAATGGATTGATTACAACCAATCCCTTAGAAATACAAGCAATCATTAGAGATTATTATGAAAAACTATATGCCAACAAACTGGACAACCTAGAAGAAATGTACAAATTCCTAAATGCACATGCACTACCAAAATTCAAATGAGAAGAAACAGAAGGCATGAATAGACCAATAACCAGTGAAGAAATCGAATCCATAATCAAAAATCTCCCAAGGAATAAGAGCCCAGGGCCAGATGGCTTCCCAGAGGAATTCTACCAGTCATTTAATGCAGAACTAATACCCAATCTTCTCAAACTATACCACAAAATAAAAAAGAAGGAAAACTTTCAAACTCATTCTACTAAGGCAGCATCACCTTGATACACAATCCAGGCAGAGACCCAGCAAATAACGAAAAATACAGACCAATATTCTTAAAGAATACAGATGCAAAAATACTCAACGAAATACTGGCAAATTGAATTCAACAGCATATAAAAAATTATCCATCATGATCAAGTGGGATTCATTCCTGGGTTACAGGGCTGGTTCAATATTTGCAAATCCATCAATGTGATACATCACATTAACAAAAGAAAAGATAAAAACGATTTGATCCTGTTGATAGATGCAGAAAAAGCAGTTGACAAAATACAGCACACTTTCTTAATAAAAACTCTTGAGAAAGTGGGAGTAGAAGAAACTTACATAAACATTCTAAAATCAATTTATGAAAAGCCCATAAGTAATATCATTCTCAATGGGGAATAATATAGAGATTACCCCTGAGAATAGGAAGATGACAGGGTTTTCCACTCCCACCACTGTTGTTTAACATCATGCTGGACATCCTAGCATCAGCAATCAGACAACAAAAGGAAATAAAAGGCATCAGAATTGGCAAAGAAGAAGTCAAATTTTCGCTTTTTGCAGACGATATGATACTCCACATGGAAACCCGATAGACTCCATCAGAAGCCTTCTAGAACTGAACAATGAATTCAGGAAACTTTCAGGGTACAAAATCAATGTACAGAAATATATTGCATTCCCATACACCACTAATGAAGCAGAGGAATAAGAAAGCAAGAAACTGATCCGATTCATAATTGCAAGAAAAACCATAAAATAATTGGGAATAAACCTAACCAAGGACGTAAAAGACCTATATGATAAAAACTATAGAAAACTTATGAAAGAAATTGAAGAAGACACAAAGAAATGGAAAAACATTCCACGCTCATGGATCGGAAGAATAAACATTGTGAAGATGTCATTACTACCCAAAGCAATCTACACATTTAATGCAATCCCCATCAAAAGTGCACAAGCAGTCTTCACAAAGATAGAACAAGCTATCCTAACATTTGTATGGAACCACAAAATACCCCAAATAGCCAAAGTAATATTGAAGAAGAAAACCAAAACTGGAGGTATCACAATCCCAGACTGTAGCCTCTACTACGGAGCTGTCGTCATCAAGAAGGTATGGTACTGGCACAAAAACAGACACATGAACCAATGGAATAGAATAGAGAACCCAGAACTGAGCCCATGAATGTACTGCCAATTAATCTTTGACAAAGCAGGAAAGAGTATCTGATGGAAAAAAGACTGCCTCTTTAGCAGGTGGTGCTGGGAGAACTGGACAGCAACATGCAGAAGAATGAAACTAGACCACTTTCTTACACCATACACAAAAATCAACTCAAAATGGCTGAAGGACCCAAATGTCAGACAGGAATCCATCAAAACCCTTGAGGAAAAAAGTAGGAAACAACCTCCTTGACTTCAACCACAGCAATTTCCTACTCGACACATCCCCAAATGCAAGGGAAATGAAAGTAAGAATGAACTATTGGGACCTCATGAAGATGAAATGCTTCTGCACTGCAAAAGAATCAATCAAGAAAACTAATAAACAAATGAGGAAATGGGAAAAATAGTTACAAATGATATATCAGATGAAGGGCTAGTATCCAAAATGTACAAGGAACTCACCAAACACCACACCCAAAAAATGCATAATCTAGTGAAGACCTGAACAGACACTTCTACAAAGAGGACATCCATATGAAACAATACTCAGCATCACTCATCTTCAGGGAAATACCAATGAAAACCACACTGAGATACCACCTCAAGCTTGTCAGAGTGGCTAAAATGAACAAATCAAGAGACTATAGATGCTGGCAAGGATATTGAGAAGTGGGCACCCTCCTACACTGTTTGTGGAAATGTAAACTGGAGCAGCTGCTCTGGAAAACAGTATGGAGGTTCCTCAGAAAACTATCACTAGTACTCCCCTATGACCCATCAATAGCGCTGCTAGGGATTGATCCAAGGGATACAGAAGTTCTGACACATAGGGGCACATGTACCCAATTGTTCACAGCACACTGTCAACAATAGCCAAATCATGGAAAGAGCCTAAATGTCCATCACCTGGTGAATGGATTAAGAAGATGTGGAATATATATACTATGGAGTATTACATGGCAGTGAGATAGAATGAAATCTGCCTTTTTGTAGCAAAGTGGATGGACGTCAAGGGGGTCATGCTAAGCGAAGTAAGTTAGGTGGAGTTGGACAGATACCATATGTTTCCACTCATAGGTCTGACAGGAGAACAGGAGAAACCTAATGGGAGACCATGTGGAAGGGAAGGGGAAAAGAGAGTTTGGGAGAGAGAGAAAGCCACAAAAGCTGAGAGACTATTGAAGACTGAAAACAAACTGAGAGTTGAAGGGGGGAAAGGGGAAGGGAGGTGGTGGTAATGGAGAAGGGCACTTGTGGGGAAAAGCACTGGGTGTTATATGGAAACCAATTTGAAAATAAACTATTTAAAAAAGAAAAAGAAAAGAAAGCCAGAAAGCTGTAGTTACATACGACAATCTAGACTTTTCATTTTTTAAAAATATTTTTTATTTATTTTTGAGACAGAGAGAGACAGTGTGAGCAGGGGCGGGTCAGAGAGAGAGGGAGGTACGGAGTGTGAATAGTGTACAGGCTCTGAGCTAGCTGTCAGCACAGAGCCTGATGCTAAGATCATTACCTGAGCCCAAGCCAGACACTCAACCGACTGAGCCACCCAGGCACCCCGGAAGTCTATTCTTTAAAATAAAGACTGTAACAAGAGATGAAGGGCATTATATCATAATTATTATTATATCATAATTGAGGGGTCTGTTCACCAAGAAGACATAAAAATTGTAAACACTTATGCTCCAAATGTGTAAACACCCAAATATATAAATCAATCACAACAGTAAAGAAACTCATTGATATTAACACCATAATAGTAGGGAACTTCAACACCCACCTTACAGCAATGGATAGATCATCTATTAAGAAAATCAACAAGGAAACAATGGACTTGAATATCACACTGGACAAGATGTACTTAACAGATATATTCAGAACATGTCATCCTAAAGCAGGAGAATACACATTATTCTCCAGTGCACATGGAACATTCCCCAGAATAGATCACATACTGGGATACAAATCAGCCCTCAACAAGTATAGAACGACCAAGATCATACTGTGCATATTTTCAGACCACAACACTATGAAACTTGAAATCAACCACAAGAAAAAATTGGAAAGACAAGAAATACTTGGAGACTAAAAAACATTCTACTAAAGAATGAGTGAGCTAACCAAGATGGTAAAGAGGAAGTAAAAATACATAGAATCCAATAAAAATGACAACACCACAACCCAAAACGTCTGGGACACAGCAAAGGTGGTTGTAAGAGGGAAGTATATAGCAATCGAGGCCTTCCTAAAGAAAGAAGAAAGGTCTCAGATACACAGCCTTATCTTACACCTCAAAAAGCTGGAAAAAAGAACAGTAAATAAAACCCCAAAACAGCAGGGACTGGAAATAATAAATATTAGAGCAGAAATCAATGCTATCAAAACAAAATGAAAAAACAGAACAGATCAATGAAACCAGAAGCTTGCTCTTTGAAAGAATTAAGAAAATTGATAAACCCCTATTCTGATTGATCAAAAAGAAAAAGGAAAGTACCCAAATAAATAAAATCAAGAATGAAAGAGGAGAAATCACAACCAACGCTGCAAAAATAAAAATAATAATAAGAGAATATTATAAACAATCATATGCTAACATATGCAATCTGGGGGAAAATGGACAAGTTCCTAGAAACATAAACTACTGAAACTGAAACAGGAAGAAATAGAAAATTTGAACACACCCATAACAAGCAAAGAAATTGAATTAGTAATCAACAATCTCTCCAGAAAACAAGAGTCCAGGGCCAGATGGCTTTCCAAGAGAATTCTACCAAACATTTAAGGAAGAGATAACACCTATTCTCTTGAAGTTGTTTGAAAAATAGAAATGGAAGAATTTCCAAACTCTTTTTATGAAGCCAGCATTATTTTGGTTACAAAACCAGACAAAGACCCCACTAAAAAGAACTATAGACCAATTTCTATGATGAACATTGATGCAAAAATCCTCAACAAGACATTAGCCAACCAGATCTAACAAAACACTAAAAAATATTCAGCATAACCAAGTGGGATTTATACGTGGGATGCAGGGCTGGATAAATATCTGAAAAACAATCAATTTGATTAATCACATCAATAAAAGAAAGAAGAACCACATGATACTCTCAATAGAGGCAAAGAAAGCATTTGACAAAATACAGTATCATTTCTTGATAAAAACCTTTAAGAAGGTAGAGATAGAAGGATCATACCTTGAGATTATAAAAGCTATATAAGAAAGAGCCACCATTAATATCATCCTTGGGGTGGGGGGAACTGAGAACTTTCCCCCTAAGGTCAAGAACAAGACAGGTATGTCCACTCTTGACCCTGTTATTCAACATAGTGTTGGAAGTCTTTGCCTCAGCAATCAGACAACACAGAAATAAAAGGCATCCAAAATCAGCCAGAAGGAGGTCAAACATTTACTCTCTGTAGATGACACGATACTCTATATGGAAAACCCAAAATATTCCACCAAAAAACTACTAGAACTAATCCATGAACTCAGCAAAGTGGAAGGATATAAAATAAATGCAAAGAAATAATTTGCATTCCTATACACCAAAATGAAGTAACAGAAAGCAGAAAGGAATCAATACCATTTCTAATTGCACCAAAAAACAAAATACTTAGGAATAAACCCAACCAAACAGGTAAAAAATGTATACATTAAAAACTATAGAAAGTTAATGAAAGAAATTGAAGAAGACACAAAAAATGGAAAAATATTCCATGCTCCTGGATAGGAAGAACAAATATTGTTAAAATGTCAATACTACCCAAAGCAATATACATATTCATTGCAATCCCTATCAAAATAACACCAGATTCTTCACAGGGCTAGAACAAACAATCCTAAAATGTGTATGGAACAAGAAAAGACCCAAAATATACAAAGCAATCCTGAAAAATAGTATCAAGGCAGCACACATGACAATTCTTGACTTCAAGCTCTATTACAAAGTTATAATTATCAAAAATTTATGGTACTGGCACAAGAACAGACACTCAGATCAATGGAACAGAATAGAGAACCCAGAAATGGGTCCACAAAAGTATAGCCAACTAATCTTTGACAAAGCAGGAAAGAATATCCAATGGAATAAAAACAGTCTCTTCAGCGAATGGTGCTGGGAAAACTGGACAGTGACATACAGAAAAATGAACCTGGACAACTTTGTTACACCATAAATGAAATTAAACTCAAAATGGATGAAAAACCTGAATGTAAGCTAGGAAGCCATCAAAATCCTCTGGGAGAAAGAAGGCAAGACACTCTTTTATCTTAGCCACAGCAACCTTTTACTCAACATGTCTCTGGAAGCAAGGAAATTAAAGAAAAAATGAACTATTGGGACTATTAAAATAAAAAGCTTCTGCACAATGAAGGAAACAGCAAAACTAAAAGGCAATTAATGGAATGAGAGAAGATATTTGCAAATGACATATCAGATAAAGGGTTAGTATCCAAAATCTATAAAGAACTTATCAAACTCAACACCCCCCCAAAAAAAAGATAATCCAGTGAAGAAATGGGCTAAAGACATGAACAGACACTTCTCCAAAGAAGACATACAGATGGCCAACAGACACATAAAATGATCCTCAACATCACTCGTAATCAGGGAAATACACATCAAAACCACAGTGAGATCCCATCTCAAGCCGGTCAGAATGGCTATCATTAACAACGTAAGTAAAAACAGACGCTGGTGAGCATGAGGAGAAAGAGGGTCTCTTTTGCATTGATGGTGGGAATGTAAACCTGTGCAGCCACTCTGGAAAACTGTATTGAGGGTCCTCAAAAAAGTAAAAATAGAACTATCCTGTGACCGAGCAATTGCACTACTAGGTATTTATCCAAGGGATTCAGGTGTGCTGTTTTGAAGAACATATGTACCCCAATGTTTATAGCCACCCTATCGACAATAACCAAAGTATAGAAAGAGCCCAAATTTCCACGGATCAATGACTGTATAAAGAGGGTGTGGTACACACACACACACACACACACACACAAACACACACAATAGAGTATTACTCAACAGTCAAAAAGAATGAAATCTTGCCATTTGCAACTACATAGATGGAACTAGAAAGTACTAGGCTAAGTGAAATTAGTCAGTCACAGAGAGACAAAGATCATATGACTTCACTTAAATGAGGACTTTAAGATACAAAACAGAGGGGCACCTAGGTGGCTCAGTCAGTTCAGCCTCTGGCTTTGGCTCAGATCATGATTTCTCAGTTTGTGGGTTCAAGCCCGGCATCAGGCTCTGAGCTGACAGCTAGCTCAGAGCCTGGAGCCTGTCTTTGGATTTTGTGCCTCCCTTTCTCTCTGACCTTCCGCTGCTCATGCTGCCTCTCTCTCTCAAAAATAAATAAAAACTTTAAAAAAAAGATACAAAATAGATTAGGGACACTTGGGGTGCTTGGGAGGCTCAGTCAGGTAAGCCTCTGACTTCAGCTCAGGTTATGATCTCGTGATGCATGGGTTTGAGTCCTGCATTGGGCTCTGTGCTGACAGCTGAGAGCATGGAGCCTAATTTGGATTCTGTGTCTTCCTCTTTATCTGTCCCTTCTCTGCTCACACTCTGTCTCTCTCTCTCTCAAAAAGAAATAAACATTAAAAAAAGATACAAAACAGATGAAAATATGGGAAGGTAAGCAAAAATAATATAAAAGTAGGGAGGGGGACAAAAACATAAGAGACTCTGAAATATGAAGAACAAACAGAGGGATACTGGAGGGGTTGTGGAAGGGGTGATGGGCTAAATGGGAATAGGGCATTAAGGAATCTACTCCTGAAATTATTGTTGCATTATATTTTAATTAACTCAGATGTTAATTTAAAAACTAAATAAAATAAAATAAAAATAGATAACAAATAAACTGATAAATTAGTAATAAAATAAAATTTCAATAGAAAATATTCTTTTCTCAACTTCTTACATTGGATTTTAAACAAATATTGAGTCTACTATGTATTGTTTTTGGTTTGTCTTTTCTAAAAGACAGACATAATTCCCCTTAGGTACACACACACGTGTGTGTGCACATGCGTGCATGCAGGGTATATGCTTAATATTTGGTACGCATGCCAAAATTCTGCATTAATAAAAGTAGATATTACTGGCTTGAGGATTAATTATATCAATTTTCTTGAGCATAATATACTGAAATTTTGGTTTTATACTTAAATGGAAAGTCAAATATGATTAATTTCCAAATTTTTACAAAAATAGTTTTGCCATTATTTGTCATTTAACCAAAGAGGGTTTCAACTTCCACTTCTGTATGGTGATAAGTACGTACTAGATTTTCAAGATCCTTTTAATTTTTAATCACATACAACTTCATTATATTTCTGGATATAAATAAAAAAACATAGCAAGTTCAGCTATATCTTTTAAATATGCTGGTGGCTCAAAGTGATTTTCACATGATTTTTATATTTTTTCTAATGTTGCATCACAGGTGAGTTATGTCAGCAAGCTGGTAGACTAAGAAGCTCTCATATCTCACACTCTCACAGAAATGTTAAATAAACAGAGATTAGCTAAAATAACTGCAGGAGTTTAGGAAATTATACTAAGATCAACAACCCAATAGATGCTCAGTCAAGAAAAAGTTTCATTCAAATCATTAGGCAGTTTTCTGATATTTTCACCTGTCCTTGCCCCAACACTCCCAGTAAATGACACTGGTTGGAGAATGCAGCAACCCAGCTCCAGTTCCTTTTGTTCAGCCAGAGATAAATGAGCAGGCCTAATATGCAATAATCTGACCTGTCTGGGTGCTGAGAGACAGACTATTCTCTGTTACACAACTTAGATATCAGACAGTCAAAAATGACACAGCCCATATCTAAGTGTAAGAAAATTCATGGGAAGTAGTAGAACATATGACTTCTGAATGATGTAGGGATATTACTAATATATAGACAACTTGTGCAAGAGATAACTAGTTGAAGATTATAATAGAAGAGCTAAAGCTTAAGAAGCAGCATGGCTGAAACCCTTAAGGAAAATAAGACAGAGAACCAAAACACACACACACACACACACACACACACACACAAGTCGAGGAAACACACCAAAGAAAGGTCTGAAAAGACCTCAAGCCCTCAAAATGGGTGGATCACAGACACAGATGACCTGCCAATTAATGATGGTTTTCCCATGCATGGAGCCAGTCTTCAGAGACTGGGACGGTTATGTCATTTCAAATGCCCAATTTTCCACAAAAGATTAAAAAAATACAAATAAACAAGAAATTATTTTCATTCAAAACACCGAAATAAATTTCTAGAAACCATTCCTGTAAAAAACACAGACATCTGACACAAAAGATGAAACCATTAAAACACTATCATATATATTCTCAAAGAGCTAAAAGAAAAACAGACTAAAGGAAACTAAAAAATCAGGAACTAAAAGAAAACTAAAAAATATCAGGAAAAGAATAAATCAACAAAATGAGGATAACAAAGGAAAATAAATTATGATGAAGAAACAAACAGAAAATCTAGAGCTGAAAAACAAAATCACTGAATTGAAAAATAAAATCACTAGAAGAGTGAAGTAGGAAACTCAGACAGGAAGAAGAACAAATAGGTTAACCTGAAGACAAGTGGTTTAAAATTTTCAAGTCTAGGGATTAAAGAACACAGAAAGGTGAACATCTAATAGACTTATAAGACAACATCAATTGGATCAACACAGGCATTTTGGAAGTCACAGAGGAAGAGAGAGGAAGAGGAAGAAATAATAGCTTAAATATGCCCAAACATCTAGAAAACAAGAATCTACAAATCCAAGCATCTAAGTGAACTTAGTGTCAGACAAATCTAAACAGACCCACACTGGGGTGATATAATCAAATTGTTAAACATCAAAAACAAAAAGACAATATTGGAAGCAGCAAGCGAAAAGCAATTTTTGACATACAAGGGATCTTGAATATGATTATGAGCAAATTTCTCAGAAGAAAAGTGTAGGAAGAGATATTTAAAGTACTGAAAGAAATATATTGTCAACTGAGAATTCTATATCTGGCAAAACTGCCTTTCAAAAAAGAGTGAAATTTTAAGACACTCCAAGATAAACAATTGATAATATAGTTTATTTCTAATAAATCTGTCCAACAGGAAATTCTAAAGTTAGTTCTTCAAGTTGTAATATGAAATACTAAAAAAATAACTAAAAACATATGAATAATGCATATATATTTATATTTATAGAATATGAATATATGAAATACAGTTTCCTGGTGAATGAAAAAAAAAACTTCTTGTTAATAAAAATTGTTTTTATTTTACTTTTGGTTTGTATCTCTACTTCTTGTTTTTCTTCAGGTAATAAAACACAAAAGCATTAATATAATTATAAAGCTAGGTTAATGGGTACTCAATATATAAAGATACAATTTGTTATATCAATAACATAAAGTAGGGGAGAGGGCAGAGCTGTAAAGATTATTCTTATGCAATTGAAGTTAAGTTGGTATCAATTTAAAATAGATTGGTAAACCTTTAGGATGTTATTTGTAATCCCCATAATTATCACAAAAGAAAAGATTACAGAATATACGAAATGGGATTGAGGGGTATCAAAACGTCACTATGAAAAATCAACTAAACACAATGAAGGCAGGAAGAGAGTACAGGAGGGACAAAATAGGTATGAAATACATGAAAACAAATAACAAAATGGCAGTACTAACTCTCAGTAATCACTTTAAATGTCAATGGATGAAATTCCCCTATTAAAGGGTATATTTTGGTAGAAGGATTAAGAAAAAAAGACTCCAACACTATGATGTCAACAAGAGGCTCACTTTAAATATAAGGAAACACATAGGTCAAAAATGGAAGAATGGAAAAAAATCATGCAAATGGTAACCAAAAGAAAGCAAAAGTGACTATACTAATATTAAACACACTAGACTTTAAAACAAAGGCTGTTATAAAATAAAAGCACAGTATATAATGATAAATATAGTCAATTCACAAAAATATGTAACAATTATAAACATAAAAAGAAAAAAACACCATAAATCCTAGATGCATGAAGGAAACATTGACAGAATTGGATGAAAACATAACTCTACAGTAATAGTAGGAGAATTCAATTATTCACTTTTAATAATGGATTGAATAACTAGACAGAATAAATCAATGCATAGAATACTAATTAAATGTAACACAGTATATATATTCTACCTAATAAAAACAGAACAATTTTTTCTCAAGTAAACATGGAAAATTTTCCAAAATAGATCGTATGTTAGAACACAAAACAAGTCTTAATAACTTTAAAAATGTTGACACATTCATGGTCTTTTCACAATGAAATGAAACAAATCAACAGCCGAAAACAAGCTGAATTATCCACAAATATGTGAAAATGAAAGAACACACATTTATAAATCAATGGGTCAAAGGATATATCATAAGCAAAATTAGAAAATGAAAATGAAAACATGACATACCATATACTATGGGATGCATAAAAAGCATTGCTATGTGGAAAAATCTATAGCTATAAACGCTTCCATTAAAAAGGAAGAACAATTGTAAATCAACAACCTAACTTCATACCTTAAGAAACTAGAAAAAGAATAATATAGAAAATAGAACAGTAGAGAAAATTGGGGCACCTGGTTGGCTCAGTCAGTTAAGCATCCGGCTTCGGTTTAGGTCATGATCTCACAGTTTGTGCATTTGAGCCCTGCATCTGGCTCTGTGCTGACAGCTCAGAGCCTGGAGCCAGCTTCAGATTCTGTGTCACCCTCTCTGTCTGCCCCTCCTTCACTTATCCTCTCTCTGTCTCTCAAGAATAAATACCCATCAAAAAAAAAAAAGAGAGAAATAGGGAAAATCAATGAAATTAATAGTTTGTTCTACAAAATAATCAACAAAATTGATATAGTTTTAGCTTGATTATCAGAAAAAGACAGAAAACTCACCCAATTGAAATGAATAATGAAAGAGGGGGAATTAGAAAGTTTCAGTGCAAGATGACAAGATAGAAAGACTCTGAATTTACCTCATCCATAGAATACACCCAATTACAACACTTTAGAGGATAAGTCCCCTTGAATACGAACTGAGGGCCACGGAATAGCTTTTGAACAACACAGAGAATGGCAAAAGGAAAAAGCAAGAGAAAATGAGACACAGTAACAAAGGGAATCCTCACCCTCCACACTGCAAACTGCAGCAGAGAGGGATAATAATGAGGAACTCAGAACAGATTTCTTAATCCTTAGGAACAGGAAAAAAGTCACAATTTAAAAGACAAACTAGTATGTAAGAGAGACAGTACTAGAACTCTGCCAAATGGCAGAGGAGATCCAGGAATACTTATCTAGTCAGAAAGACTAGAGAAAAACAGGCTTATGTCCTCCCTCCACCTTAAAAGTGCAGGCGGGATCAGGATCCAATAGTATTAACTTGTGCTTGCTGAGGCACAGACCAAACAGTATAGTTTATAATGGACTACAAGCTGTGGGAATGCTCTCTTGGTCAGAGGACTAGCTTCCTGCCTTGATGAGCCTTGGGTCCACAAGTCCTTAAGTGTCGGGCTCATGCCAGGGTACAGGAAAAACAAAATAATGCACAGGGCTTTGGGGTTTTTTTTTCCTTTTTAAAATATTTTTTTCTTTTTAATTTTTTCTTCTTTGCGTTTTTTTCTTTTCTTTCTTTAAAATAACCTGCATTTTAAAAGAAAAACTAGTTTGTTGAAATAGGCCTGGATTCCAATATACTTTCCCCTTAGGACTGCCTTTGATGCATTTCAGAGGGTTTGGATTGTTGTATTTTCGTTTTCAGTTGTTTTCGTATATATTTTTAATTTCTTCTCTAATTGCCTGATTGGCCCAATTGTTCTTGAGTAGAGTGATTTTTAACCTCCACATTTTTGGAGGTTTTCCAGATTTTTTCCCGGGGTTGATTTCAACTTTCATAGCATTGTGATCTGAAAGTTTGCATGGGATGATCTCAATTCGTTTATATTTATGGAGGGCTGCTTTATGCCCCAGTATGTGATCTATCTTCTGGAATGTGCCATACACACTCGAGAAGAAACTGAATCCCGTAGCTTCAGGATGGAGAGTTCTAAATATATCTATCAATTCCATCTGTTCCAATGTGTCATTCAGATCCATTGTTTCGTGATTTTTCTGTCTGGTTGATCTATTCCTTGCTGTAATTAGAGTATTAAAGACTCTGCAATGAGCACATTCTTATCAATAAGATTGTTTCCGTTTGTGATTAATTGTTGTGTATTTGGGTGCTCCTGAATTCGGTGTGTATATGTTTATAATTGTTAGCTCTTCCTGATGGAGAGACCCTGTAATTATTATATAATGCCCTTCTTCATCTTTTGTTACTGCCTTCACTTTAAAGTCCAGCTTTTCTGATTTAAGTGTGGCTACTTTGGCTTTCTTTTGACCACGAGCCCCATGATAGGTATTTATCCATCCCCTTACTTTCGATCTGGAGGTGTCTTCAGGTCGAAAATGAGTCTCTTGTAGACAGCAAATAGATGGATTTTTTAAAATCCATTCTGCTACACTGTGTTGTTTGATTGGAGCATTCAGTCCATTTACATTCAGTGTTGTTATTGAAAAATGTGGGTTTAGTTTCACTGTGTTCTCTATAGACTTCATTTTTGTAGTGGTGTCTCTGGTACCTTGTACTCCTTGCAACATTTCCCTCATAGAGACCCTTTAGGATTTCTTGTAGGGCTGCTTTGGTGGTCATGAATTCTCTCAATTTTTGTTTATTTGGGAACACATTCACTCAGGCACCTATGAGGCTCTCATCTATGTGGACTGTGTGTTTTTCTCTCACTCTTGCAAATCAAAGTATTGTGGCTTCAGTCCTTCTAAGTTTGACAGTCCCTACTTCTCTGCCCCTCTAAGTCAAACAATTTTAAAATATCAAATATCCAAATTATCATACATGAAATGAATTATTTTAATCCACAAACCAAAATAAGAGGGAACATATTAGTAACAATTTTATAGGAAAAAAATATTTAAAGAGAGTTCTATGAACAATTGTACACAAACTATTTGCATAACTTTGATTTAATGGACACATTTCTAGAAACACACAATGTACTAGTATTGATCCATCATGAAACAAAATCTAAATAGATCTATAATTTTAAGAAGATGAAGTGTCCCCACAAAATAATCAGAAGTGTCCAACAAAAGAAAGCCTTGGCCCACATGGTTTTATCAGTGAATTCTCACTAACATTTAGATAATACTAACATATTGGAGAAGTAATACTTTTAAGGTTATTCTATAAAATAACCATTACACTGACATCAAAGCCAGACAAAGACACAATAAGAAACTACAGAGCAGTATTTTTAATGAATGGTGATAAAAAATTTTAACATAGTAGTAGCAAACTAAATTCACCAACATTATTAAAATGATAAAACACCATAGTAAAGTAGGATTTATCCTAGAATTCAAGGATGGGTTATCATATGAAAATCAATCAATTGACACACTGGCAGAATGAAGGGGAAAATAAAACACATGATCATCTCAACTGATACAGAAAAATGTATGTGACAAAATTTGCCGGAGTTTAGCCCCAGCGGGCCCAGGAGTCCCTGAAAGGATGGACGGTGTCAGTGGAAGAGAGAGTGATGAGAGAGCCACATGTGTCTTTCTTGATCACCAGGCAGGCATCTCTGCTCTGTCTGCTTTGGTGTCTCTTTTTATTGATCAGGAAATAACATGACATCAGAAAATAAGAATTGTTTACAGTGACTAATTCTTAGTGATAAGATGTTTTAATCATTGGAAGTGATGACATTAGAAAAAAAGAAAATTTTAAGATTACTAATTTTTATGATAAGACGCTTTAATTATCAAAAGTATACAGAGGACAATCTCATTCATTTTGGCGTTAGTCCAAAAGATTAAGTGACAAACCTATATCATTTTGTATGGCTTGTTTTTTTGCCAATAATCATAACTTTTTTGATTAAATATTACAACCAAGTCATGTAATGCACTTACAGTGAGGTTGAGCAAATCTCACAACCAAGAACATAACAGGATGTGTTTAGCAAAAGACAGGATAACATACATATTAAAACATCGGTCAAGCTGTACACAGATAAGCCAGGAGGCATTTTATTAGGCTATCAAACCACAAGTAAAAGAATGCTTGCTAACAAGTTGTTTGAGAAACCCCTTTCTTTGATGCAAGCACAAAGGGGGCCTTATGTGTGTTGGCCTTTTATTATGTGTGTTACTACTTTTATTCAACACAGTACTGAAAATCCTAGCCAGAGCAATTAGGCAAGATAGATAGATAAAATACATCTGCAATGGAAAGAAGGAATTAGACACCATTAAACTGAAAGGCATCTCATGTTTCTGGATTAGAAGACTCAATATTGTGATCTACAGATTCAGTGCAATCTCTAACAAAACACCAACAGTACTTTTTTGCAGTGATGCAAAAGCCCCCTCTAAATCCAAATGAAATCTCAGGGACCCAGAATAACTAAAATAATTTTGAAAAAGATGAATAAAACTTGAGGTCTGACACTTCATGATTTCAAAATTTACTACAATGTTATAGTAATAAAAACAGTATTGTAGTGACATACAAATATTATATATATATGTGTGTGTGTGTATATATACATATATATATAATGTGTGTGTCTCTGTGTGTGTCTCTGTGTATAGACATGTATATATATGTATATGTATATTTATTTATTTATTTATTTACCTAACATCACTCAACACTATTGATCATTAGGGAAACCCAAATTATATTCAAGAAGAGATACGACTTCAAATACATAGGGCTAACTATGAAAAAGAAGGCACAGAAAATAACAAGTGTTGGTGATGATGTGCAGAAATTGGAACACTTTAGCTTTGCTTATGGGAATATAAAATAATGCAACTGCTATGGAATTTACTATGGATACTTCTCAAAAATTAAAAGTAATATTAACACAATATTTTCACTTCTTAGTATATTCCCAAAAGAATTGAAAACAGATTCAACCAGATTTTTGTATACCTATGTTCATATCAGCAATATTCACAGTAGCCAAAATGTGGAATCAACCTACCTGTTCATTGATGAATGAATGAATAAAAACTAAACATAACATGTACATATAATGAACTATTGTTCAGCTTTAAAAAGAAACAAAATTCTGACATGGTATAACATGGATGAACTTTGAAGTTTTTTGCTATAAGTAAAATATATCAATCACAAAAAGATAACTACATATGATTCCACTTTTTCCACTTTTATGAGGTACCTAATATTGTAAAATTTATAGAAACAAAAGATAAAATGGTGGTTGTCATTAGCTGAGGTGAGGGAGGAATGGAGATTTTTTTTGTTTAAGGACTACAGAGTTTCAGTTTGAGGAGAAAAAAGAAAGATGTGGATATGAATGATGGTAACATTTTCACAGTGTGAATGTACTTAATGCCACTTAACACTTAAAAGTGATTAAATAGTAAATTTTGTGTTATGTATATTTTGTCACACTAAAATTAACCTAGTATTATGAAAAGGTGATCAAGTATTACTTTCCTAACTATGGGGAGTACTGGTGTGGATAATCTTAGTGTCACATGTATTTGGCTATAATACATTAAATGTTTGAGGCAGTGACTGACTTTATTTATATTTTGAATAATGTTTAAATAAAATTTGTCTGCATCACTTAAGAACCAATCTCAGGAGAAGCATTTCAGATATACATTTAGTAGCAGGAAGCAGGAAGTTTAATCACTTCTAATTAAACTTTTTAAAAAATTGGCTTTAACTCCAGTAAAATTAACATAGAGTGTTATATTAGCTTCAAGTATACAATATAGTATTTCAGCAATTTTATATATTACTCAGTGCTCATCATTAGATATTTACTCTTTAATCCCCATCACCTACTTCATCCATTCCCCCACTTACCTCCCCTCTTGTAATCATGAATTTGTTCTCTATAGTTAAGAGTCTGTTCCTTGGTCTCTCTCTTTCTCCTCCCCTTCTTTCCTTTGATTGTTTTTCTTTTAAACTTCATATATGAGTGCAATGAGTGAAATCATATGGTATTGGTCTTTCTCTAACTTATTTCACTTAGCATAATACTTTATAGCCCCATCCATGTTGTTGCAAATGGCAAGATGTCATTCATTTTTTAGAGTTGAGAATATATATATATATATATAATTAATATCACATATACTTTTTATTTTTGTTTTTTTATAGTGAGAGAGCATGAGTGGGAAAAGGGTGGAGGGAGAAGAGGAGCGAGACTCTTAAGCAGCCTCCACACTCAGCACAGAGTCCAATGAGGGGCTTGATCTCACAACTGTGGGACCATGACCTGCGCTGAAATCAAGAGTCAGATGCTTAACTGTCTGAGCCACCCAGGTGTCCCTACCACATATTCTTTAACCATGCATCTGGTGATGGAAACTTGGATTGCTTCCATTATTTGTAAATAATGTTGCAATACATAAGGGTTCATGTGTCCCTTTCAATTACTATTTTTGTATTTAACAAAGGTGTTAAACTGAGCATGTTATATACTTCCTTTTTTTTTGGTGTTGTCTTCAATTTTTTTCCTCAGTGATGTATAGTTTTCAGGTTATGGGTCTCTCACCTCTTTGGTTGTTTATTTCTAGATATTTTAATGCTTCTGGTGAAATTATAAACTGTATTATTTTCTTAATTTTCGTTCTGCTGCTTCGTTATATGCATATAGAAATACAATAAACCTCTGTACATTGATTTTGTATCCTGTAACTCTACTGAATTCTTTTATCTGTTCTAGTAGGTTTTTTTTTGTATTTGTTTTCTGAATATAATATCATGTCAACTGCAAAGAGTAAAAGTGTTATTTCTTCCTTACCAGTTTGGAAGCCTTTTGTTTCATCTTATTATCTGACTGCTGTGGCTTACACTTCTAATACTATGTTGAATAAAAGTGGTAAGAGTGGACATCCTTGTCTTGTTCCTCAACTGAAAAACTTTCAATTTTTGCCCATTGAGTATGATGTTAGCTTCTAGTTTTTCATATATATGGCCTTTATTATGTTGAGTTATGTTTACTCTACAAATATTATTTATTCCTTTAATTTTTTATGACATCATCCCATACTGATCTCTGTCTTCTGAATTCTGATAATTTTAATAATTGTAAATTTATTTTTAGACACTTAGCCTTAGGTTAACATCTTTTAACTACTATGTTTATTTACATACATATTTTCTATTTTAAAAGGAATGTGAATGTTATAACTAAAAAACATATGCCTAAGTTGTTGAACAATCACATTTTACCTAAATGAATGCCTCCCATTCAAAGAAGTTACCTTTGGAAAATTAAATATTTAATGCAATAGAGTTATTTTTCAGAGTATAATTAACATCTCTTTTTTGAGAAATATTTATGTATATTTTGTGGTGGTGTTAAGTCTTCACCTTTTGGAAACCAATATAATTTTTGAAATAGTTTCTTATTAATAATTTATTTCTAAGTTGGTTTCCATATAACACACAGTGCTTTTCCCCAGAAGTGCCCCTCTCCATGACCATCACCATCTCTTCCCCTTCCCCCCTCACTCTTCAGCCCTCAGTTTGTTCTCAGCATTCATTAGGTTTCTCCTGTTAGAACTATGAGTCACAACATATGGAATCTGTCCTTCTCTACCTGATTTATTTCGCGTTGAATGACCCATTCTAGATCCATCCATTTTGCTACAAATGGCCAGATTTCACTTTTCTCATTGCCATGGAGTATTCCATTGTGTGTGTGTGTGTGTGTGTGTGTGTGTGTGTGTGTGTGTGTGTGTGTGTTTATACACACACACGACATCTTTTTGATCCATTCATCAGTTGATGGTTATTTAGGCTCTTTCCATAATTTGGCTACTGTTGAAAGTGCTGCTATGAACAGTGGGGTTCATGTGCCCCTATACATCAACAATTCTATATTTCTTGGGTAGATCCCGAGCAGTGCTATTGCTGGGTCATAGGGGAGTTCTGGGGATAGTTTTTTGAGGAACCTCCACACTGTTTTTCAGAGCGGTTGTACCAGTTTACATTCCCACCAACAGTGTAGGAGGGCACCTGTTTCTCTACATCCTCACCACTATCTATAGTCTCTTTATTTGTTCATTGTAGCCACTCTGACCAGTGTGAGGTGGTATCTCACTATGGCTTTGATTTGTATTTCCCTGATGCTGAGTAAAGCTGGACATCGTTTCATGTACCTGTTGGCCATCTGGATGTCCTCTTTGGAGAAGGGACTGTTTGTGTCTTCTGCCCATTTATTCACAGGATTATTCGTTTTTAAGTGTGGAGTTTGGTGAGTTCCTTGTAGATTTTGGAAACTAGCCTTTTATCCAATATGCCATTTGCCACTATCTTTTACCATTCTGTCAGTTGCCTATGAGTTCTTTTCATTGTTTCCTTTGCATTGCTGAAGCTTTTTATCTTGATGTGGCATCAATAGTTCATTTTTGTTCTTGATTCCCTTGCCTTTGGGGATGTGTCAAGTAGGGAATTCCTGAGATTTAGGTCAAGGAAGCTGTTTCTGCTTTCTCCTCTAGCATTTTGATGTTGTCCTGTCTCACATTCAGGTCCTTTATCTATTTTGAGTTTATTTTTGTGAATGGTGTAAGAAAGTGGTCTAGTTTCATTCTTCTGCATGTTGCTGTCTAGCTCTCCCAGGACCACCTGCTGAAGAAGCTGTCTTTTTTCCTTTGTATACTCGTTCCTGATTTGCCAAAGATTAATTGGCCATACATTTGTGGGCCCAGTTCTGGGTTTACTGTTCTATTCCATTGGTCTATGTGTCTGTTTTTGTGCCAATACCATACTGTCTTGATGATGACATCTTTGGAGTAGAGGCTAAAGCCTGGGATTGTGATGCCTCCCGTTTTGCTTTTCTTGTTCAATATTGCTTTGGCTATTGGGTTTTTCTTCTGATTCCAAATGAATTTTAAGATAATTTTTCCTGCTTTGAGAAGAACGCTGGTGCAACTTTGATGGGGATTGCATTGAATGTGTAAATTGTTTTGGGTAACAATGACATTTTAACCATGTTTATTCTTCAAATCAATGAGCATGGAATGTTTTCCCATTTCTTTGTGTCTTCTTCAATTGGTTTCATAAGCTTTCTATAGTTTTCACTGTACAGGTCTTTTACATCCTTGGCTAGTTTTATTCCTAAGTATTTTATGGTTTTTCATGCAGTTGTGAATGGGATCAGTTTATTGATTTCTCTCTCTGCTGCTTTCTTTTTGGTGCATAAAAAATGCAACCAATTTATGTTCATTGATTTTGTACCCTGCTAATTTGTTGAATTCATGGATCAGTTCTAGAAGGCTTCTGGTGGAGTCTATCAGGTTTTCCTTGTAAAGTATCATGTCATTTGCAAAAAGTGAAAGGTGGACTTCATCTTTGCCAATTCAGATGCCTTTTATTTTCTTTTGTTGTCTGATTGCTGATGCTCGGATTTCCAGCACTATGTAAAACAAGTGGTGATAGTGGACACCACTGTCATGTTCTTGATCTCAGGGGGTAAGCTCTCAGTTTTTCCCCATTGAGGAGGATATTAGCTATGGGCTTTTCATAAATGGCTTTTATGATGTTTAATTAAGTTCCTTCTATCCCGACTTTTTTGAGTGTTTTTATTAAGAAGGGATGTTGTATTTTGTCAAATGAATTTTCTGCATCTATTGACAGGATCATATGGTTCTTTTCTTTCCTTTTGTTAATGCAATATATCACATTGTTGGATTTGCAAATTTTGAACTAGCCCTGTAACCCAGGAATAAATCCCACTTGATCATGATGGATAATTCTTTTTATGTGTTGCTGAATTCTATTTGCTAGTATCTTGTTGAGTATCTTTGCATCTGTATTCATTAAAGATATTGGCCTGAAGTTCTTTATTTTTTTTGGGGGGGGGGTCTCTGACTGGATTAGGAATCAAGGTGATGTTTGTTTGTTTTGTAGAATGAGCCTGGAAGTCTTCCTTTCATTTCTAGTGTTTGGAATAACTTGAGAAGGATGGGTGTTAATTTCACTTTAAAGGTCTGGTAGAACTTCCCTGGGAATCCATCCAGCCCTGGGCTTTTATTCATTGGGATATTTTGATAACTGATTCAGTTTCTTAACTGGTTATGGGTCTGTGCAGAATTTCTATCTCTTCTCGTTTGAATTTTGGTAGTGCATGTGTGTTTAGGAAATTGTCCACTTCTTCTATGTTGCCTAGTTTGTTGGAATATAACTTTTCATAGTATTCTCTGATGATTCCTTGTATTTCTGAGGGATCAGTTGTAATAGATTTATTTTCATGCACGATTTTGTCTATCTGAGTCTTCTCTCTCTTTTTTTTTTCCTGAGGTGCCTAGCTAGAGATTTATCAATTTTGTTTACTTTTTCCAAAAACCAAATCTTGGTTTCATCGATCTGTTCAATTGTTTTTGAGGATTCTATATTGTTTATATTTGCCCTGATCTTTATTATTTCTCTTCTTCTGCTGGGTTTGGGGTGGTCTTGCTGCTCCCTTTCTAGTTTCCTTATTTGCTCTGTTAGATCTTGAGTTTGTGCTTTTTCTAGTTTGTTGAAATAAGCCTGGATTGCAATAAACTTTCCTCATAGGACTGCCTTTACTGCTTCCCAGAGAGATTGCATTGTTGTATTTTCATTTTAATTTCTTTCCATACATTTTAAAATTTATTCTCCAATTGCCTGATTTGCCCAATCATTCTTCAGTAGGGTGGTTTTGAACCTCCACATCTTAAGAGGTTTTCCAGACTTTTCCTGTGGTTTATTTCAAGTTTCATTGCATTGTGATCTGAAAGTGTGCATGATATGATCTCATTTCTCTTATATTTATTGAGAAAGCTTTATGACCCAGTATGTGATCAATCTTGGAGAATGTGTCAAGTGTGCTGGAGAAGAAATGAATTCCCTAGCTTCAGGATGGAGAGTTTTAAATATATCTATCAATTCCATCTGTTCCAGTGTGTTGTTCAGGTCCATTGTTTCTTTAGTGACTTTCTGTCTGGTGAACCTATCCATTGTTGTAAGTGGAGTATTAACGTCCCCTGCAATTAACATATTCATATTGATAAGATTGTTTCTGTTTTTGATTAGTTGTTTTATGTATTTGAGTACTCCCAAATTCTGCACATAGATGTTTATAATTGTTAGCACTTCCTGATGTAGAGACCATGTAATTATTATATGATGTCCTTCTTCATCTTTTGTTACCTCCTTTACATTAAAGTCCAGTTTAAGCGATATGAGTATGGCTACTGCAGCTTTCTTTTGGCGTCCATTCACATGGTAGATATTTCTCCATCCCCTTAGTTTCAATCTGAAGGTGTCTTCAAGTCTAAGGTAAGTCTCTTGTGGACAGCAAATAGATGGATTTTCGTTTTTTATCCATTCGGCTACTCTGTGTCGTTTGATTGTAGCATTCAGTCCATTTACATTCAGTGTTATTATTGAAAAATATATGTTTAGGTTCATTGTGTTCTCTGTAGAGTTAATGTTTGTATTGATGTCTCTGGCATCTTAAGTTTCTTGCTACTTTTCTCTCATAGAGTCCTTGTTAGGATTTCTTGTAGGACTGGTTTGGTGGTGATGAATTCTCTTAATTTTTGTTTATTTGGAAACACCTTTATCTCTCCTATTTTGAATGACAAGTTCACTGGATAAAGGATTCTTGATTGCATAATTTTCTGTTCATCACATTGAAGAATTCCTGCCATTTGTTTCTGGCCTACCAAGTTTCAGTAGATAGGTCTGTAACAACTCTGATAGGTAACCCTTTGTATGTTAGGGCCCTTTTATCTCTAGCTGCTTTCAGAATTGTTTCTTTATCCTTATATTCTTCCAGTTTCACTATGATATGGCATGCCGAAGTTTGGTTCAGGTTATGTCTTAGGGGAGTTCGATATGTTTCTGGAATTTCAATATGTTTCTCTTTCCCTAAATTGGAAAATTTTTCGTCTATAATTTGTTTACGCACTGCTTAAGGACCTATTTCTCTTTCTTCCTCTTCAAGAACTCCTTTTGATATGGATATTGTTCCATTTGACTGTATCACTCAGGTCTCAAATTCTCCTTTCATGTTCTTGTGTCAATTTCTCTCTTTTTTCCTGAGCTTCCTCTTTTGCTATAACTGCGTCTTCTAATTCACCTATTCTCTCTGCTTCTTCAGTCTGTGCATTGGCAGCCTCCATTTTATTATTCACCTCATTTATAGCCTTTTTTAACTCATCACAGCTATTTTGAAGGTTCCTAGTCTTTATATCAATATCTTCTCTGAAACCTTCTATGCTTTTTTCAAGGCCAGTGATTAATTTTATTATAATCATTCTAAATTCTTGTTCAGTTATGTTGCTTGTGTCTGTTTTGAGCAGTTCTGTCACTGTGGTTTCTTCCTGGAATTTCTTTAGAGGAGATTTCTTTCGTTTCATCATTTTGACTAGCTTTCTCTCTCTTGTCAGTTTTAAAAGCTCATTGTGCACTTTGCAGCTGTTAGTATGGTTCTATTAAAGGAGGCTCTTTGACTGTCCAGTCCCTGTCTTTTCAGGAGATGTCCCTTTAATGGTGTTTCTTGGTTTCTCTTGTTATGCCTATAATTAATATATTTCCTTACTCAGTGATATTTGGGATTTTCCACTATGTGTGCTTTGGCCTATTTCTTGAGGTATCCTTGAAAAGTAAAACAGACAGACAAACAAACAGGGAACACAAGCACACAAAGGCACTGACAGATCAAGTAAACAATCAAACCAAATTGGAAAGGGAAAAAAGGAGCAGGAAAGAAAACAGAGGACAATAAAGGAAAAAAAAAGTGGGGGCATAGCAGCAGCCAAAGATAAAGGACAGTCTGAGACCATAAAACCTGTGGAGGGGAGAGATAAGAATGAGATATGGCAAAAATATCTGGATGATAAGAGTTGATCTAATCACAGCAGTGCTTAAATGCTTGTCTTTCCCAAATTCCAGGGGGGAAAGGGAGAAAAGGAGGAATTAGGAAAATAGAAAAGAAAAAAACAGGGAAAAATTATAAAAATTAAAAAATAAAAATAATAGTAATTGAAAAAATTAAAAATATTAAGAAAAGTAGAATCCAGCTCTCCAGTGTGGATGGGAGTGGTTCCATGTAGGTATGTCTGGTCTCAGGGACTGCTCTCTGGGGTCCCGTCTTCGTGGAGGCAGGGAGAAGAATGGAGGAGCTGCAAGCCCCTCTCAGACCATGCCTTTCCAGCCACTCTCTTGAGTCCAACCTCCCCATACCACGGGCAGGTTAAATTGTTTTGTTTTTCTAAGTTCCACCAGGTTTCTAAATCCTAGTCCACACACTTTAATGCTTCAGTCACCATTAAAATGATCTCAGCAGTAGGGCGGCTTTCTGGCTGGGATTTCCCAGGGGAATTGGGGATCCAGCCCTCCCTGGCTCCACCTGAATTCGGTGGGATGCTGAGCCCAGGAGAGAACAAGCCTGCTGAAGAGGGCAGATTTCTCTCCCCACGCCCAGTGGCCTCACATGAAAAGTTTGTCTCTCTGCCACGGGCTGAGGTCTCATTTCAGCCTCTTCTTTTCTTTCCCTGGAGTCTGCACAGTCCTGCAAGGCCATCCCATGCAGCATTCTGCATGGCTGGTTTGCTCGCAGCCTTCCATGGCAGGTTCCCGTTGTTCCCTCTAAGGTGCTGTGCCAACCTGCACACCCGCCCTACTCACGCCTGGCCTTGCACAGTGCTGTGCCATCTCTGGACACATAGCTTTGCGGGCCCGGCACTAAGTTTCTGGGCACTCTCCCAGCTCTGCTTTGAGCTGGTGTTCCCTCCCTCAGAATCTCTGGTCCCAGTTTGCAGTCACTCAGGCATCCATGAGGCTGTTATCAATAAGGGGTCAGTGCTTGCACCTCCGTTCTTGGAGTCAGAAAGTTGTGGCTTTTAATTCTTCTCAGTTTGATGGTTGTAGGCATGCAGAGGTAACAGTGTTCCCTACTTCTCCGCCATCTTGACCCCCCAATGAAATAGTTAAGTCATATTGATTTGAGATGGTAAATAGGTTGAGTGATGTAGTTTGTCAAAAAATTTCTTTATTCTTACATCCCTTTTATCTCATTTTATAGGGTAACAACTAAACAATAAAAAGCATTTTAAAAAATATATTTCTTGGGGCGCCTGGGGGGCTCAGCCTCTTAAACATCTGATTTTGCCTCAGGTCATGATCTCATTGTCATTTGTTGAGCCCCACATTGAGCTCTGTGCTGTCAAATCAGAGCCTAGATCCTATTTCATATTCTGTGTCTTCCTTTGGCTTTGTCCCTCCTCTGTTCACACTCTATCTTTCTCCCTCTCTCTAAAAAATAAATAAATGTTAAAAAAACTAAAGAATATATATCTTATGATGGATATAAAAATGCATTAGAAAAACTTATTTGAAATACTTTGAGCCTATGAGTAAGTGTGCACCTTTACAAAACTTTAATCATCTGAAAGGATTAACACTTACTTGGAAGACTAGTTTCTGGTAGACTAAAAATATTTTTTATTCATGAAAAATAAATCAATAACCAAATAAATACATACATAAATATATTGAAACATTTTCCCATTCCACACAGTCCAAAAGCCTGGAGCAATGGTTAGAAGCAGGGGTATCATTACCCCCAGTAACATATAAAAATCCATTATATGCTTCAACACCCACACCTCTACGTCTTTTGGACATTGGAGCACATAGACTCCACTTGTTAGTGTGAGGGTCAAAATATTCCATTGATTTGAGGCAGGAACTTCCATCACGACCACCAATAGCATAGAGCCCAGGAAAAAATAACAGAAATGTGTATATGTGTGTGTAAAAGGTTTTTGATTTGTGCATACATTAATTTAAAAAAAGTGTACAAAGCATTTCAAGTTTATGACTATATGTTCTACTCCCTTAATATTTCATAGTGGATGGCCTGAGTTTGTGAATGGATAGTTACCAAAAGGCACTTGCCAAGGTCTACTCTACTCCAAACCTCCAAGCTTCATTATTATTGTGAAAGTATCACACAATAGATTAAAACATCCCATGAGAAACGAAGACAGAGAAAGAAAGGAGATATCAAAAGCATTGGCAGTATTTTTCAATTATACCCCAGTAAATCTGGAAATTAAAATAGAAAAAGGGTAGGTTGGATCTTTCCAAGACTAACTCCAGTAAACTTACAATTTTGGCTAGGTTCAATTGATTAGCATTAGAATCCTTCTTATTTTTATGAACTGCTTTATTCAGTATTAAAAATATTTATCAGTAGAAAGACTACCAATAAATAACAAAGGGAATAAGAGTCAACAAACTGGATTTTTTTCTAAGAAGGCATATTGAAGGCCTGTCCATTCAGGAAGTGTTCTTTTAATGGTGTCTCAGTTTCTCTTGTTGTGCCTTTGGTTATTTTATTTCACTACTCAGTGATATTTGGGACTCTCCACCCTGTGGACTTTGGCTTGTTTCTTCAGGTAACCCTGGAAAGGAAAACAGGCAAACAGGGAACAAAATCACACAAACGCACAATCAAATCAAACAAACAAGCAAACCTGGAGGAAGGGGGTGGGAAACCACAAAACAAAAACAAGCAAAGACCAACCACAGTTTAAAAGCATAAAACCAGAAATCTCAGCTACAAAGAAAGAGCAGAGTGGAGACAGTTGTGATGATATACAGGGAGAGAAATGACAGGAGTGGGCAGAAAGAGAAATTGAATATTGACCAAGCAGAGAGACTAAAAGGCATAATTCAGAGAGAGAAACGGGAGAATACGGCAGGAGGTGAGGAGGAAAAAAAACAAAGATAATGTTACCCAGAGAAACTATATAGTCTGATATTGTTGAGAGAGAGAAAGGAAGGTAAAGAAGAAGGTGTAGAAAATGCATCAAGAGAATGGATAAAATATGTCTGTTTAAGCAAACCTATAACCAGAATAACCAGTCCAGAGGAGGGGAGAGATAAGAATGAGATAACGGAGAATATATCTGAATAGCAAGTTTTGATCTAGAGTTAATCATGGCAATGTATCAGTTCTGGTCTTGGAGGAGGGGCCCTTTGTTTCTGAAGCCTGTATCCGGCTCCCAGAAAAAAGCAGCTACCCAGAGCAGAAACTCTTGGTTTGGGGTAGGCAGGCCCCTCCCTGAGGCCCTTGGTGGTTGTGGGGAGAAAAATAGTGACCCCCTAGTCTGTTCTCAAATAACGCATTCCAAATCACTCTTTTGGGTATGATCTCACTGTGCCGAGGGCAATTCCAAGGTGGGCCATGTTCTATGTCCCACACTGAGCCCTGTTCAAAGCTCTTACTCTGTATGCATTTAGGATACTGCCTGAAATGTAATTCCACAAGCTGGAGGACTTCCTAGCAGGGGTCTGAGCAGGGGACCAGTTCTTTCTGATGCTGACTGTGTCCTCTGCATACCGTCTTCTGGTATTGGGGCACCCAGCCCAAATAAAGCTCTGAAGTTAGAGATGGGATCTTTCTCCAAAAAAAGTGCGGTTAGATATGGGATGATAGTATCCCTCTCTGTCCCAAGCCAAGGTTTTTCTCTTCTCCAGGGACAGTACTACACTTCGGCAGTTGCTCTTCTCTTCTCTTTGTCTCTCCACAGAAGGGGCTCCCTCAATTTGGTGCATCCGTGTTCCGGCCTATTTTATCTTCCTTAGTTTGCAATCACACACCCATGAGGCTATCTACTTATTGAACTCTATCTCTTTTCCTCCCTGACTCTTGTGGTTCAGAGTCCTTTGGCTTCAGCCCTTCTTTGTTTGAGAAATGAAGGCAGGAAGTACGGAACTCCCTACTTCTCTGCCATCTTGCCACCTGTCTATTTTGTTTTGTATAGTATAGCCATCTCAGCTTTCTTAGAGTTGTTATTTGCACAATTTATATTTTTTATCCTTACAGTTTCAATATATTTGTACATTCAAATATAAAGTATGTTTTCTATAGACAACATTCAGTTGGATAATGATTTTTTATTAAATCTGTACACTATTTTGTTCATTGGATTGTTTGATCCATTCACATTTAATGTTTTTGTTATAATGGATTGATTTTTGCATTTTTCTTTTGTTTTCTATAGGTTTCATGCTTTTTGGTTTTTTTATTGATCTTTTATTGCTTTTTTTCATGAATTGAATATTTCCTGATATCATATTTGAGTTATTTCAATAACTTTTTGCCATACTTTTGAGTTATATTTTTAGTGGTTTCTCAAAGGATAATCATTTCTCAAAGGATAACCATATATGATTATTATATATATGTTTAAATATCTTCAGATTCATACATATTTAATTTCAGTGGTAAATAAATATAGTCATATATGTGACTATTACAATGTATGTGTTTATATAAGATATATATTAAAAAACCAAAATATATTGTTATAATTATTACTTTATATAATTTTTTTAATGTTTTATGTTTTTATTTATTATTGAGACAGAGAGAAACAAGGCATGAGTGGGGGAGGGATAGAGAGAGAGGGGACACAGAATCTGAAGCAGGCTCCAGGCTCTGAGCTGTCAGCACAGAGCCTGATGTGGGGTCGAACCCACGAACCATGAGATCATGACCTGAGTCGAAGTCAGATGCTTAACGGACTGAGCCACTCACGTGCCCCAAGAATACATCTTTTTCTTTGAATTGGGCATTTGTTACTTAATATTCTCACATAGCCTGTTTTTGCCTTTAGAATGAAGTACCAAATCATACTAATCCTCATGACATTTTTCCTGATCCCCTTTTTTTCCATTTCCTGCCACATTTTCTCTCCTTTCCCTTACTCTCAATATTGCAACTTTATTGACCTTTTAAAACTTTTTTATATAGCCCAGGCTATTTTTTAGGTTATGGTTAATACCACTAATATATTACATTTCTTTATGTTATTGATCCAAAAAATACACGTATTTTTATTTAATTTTAAAAAGTTGTTAAGAAGGAATGGAGATCTATGTATATATGCTGTCATTCTAAAATACATAATTACTATTTCTGATGCTTATTTCTGTGTGTGTGTGTGTGTGTGTGTGTATGTGTATTTCAATTACTGTCTGGAGCCGCTTTCATTCAACCTGAGTGACTTTCTTCAGTATTTCATATAAAACACTTTTGCAAGCAATGGATTTTCTCATTTTTTAAATCTGGGAATATCTTTATTTCACTTTCATTTTTGAAAGTTAATTTTGTGGATATAAAATTCTTGAGTGAAAATTTGTTTTTCCCCCATTTTGAATATGTCATAACCCTGGGGTTAACTTTTATGTTTCCTAATGAAAAATCAGCTAGAACTTATTAGGATTAATCCTCCTGGAATTCCCTTGTATAATGAGTCCTTTTTTCCCCTCCAGCTTTTAAGATTTTCTCTGTCTTTGTATTTGAGTATTTTTACTGAGAGATGTGTCTGAGTGTGGATCTCTTTGTGTTTGTCCTAATGGAACTAGCTTAGATTCTTCAATGTGGACACCGTTGTTTTGCATTAAATTTAGAAAGTTTTCAGTTATTATTTCTTCAAATATATTTTTCTTGTTCTTTACTCCTCCTTTTCTGCTATTCTAATCATGAAAATCTTGGTGCACTTCATGGTATTCTACATTTCTCTGAATCTTTGATGATTTTATTTTGCTCTTTTCTGTCTGTTATTCAAATTTTTTTTATCTCTATGATCTTTCTTCTAGTTCTTAGACTGCTTCTGACGTTTCTATTACTGCATTCTGTAGTGACTTTTTCTTTTTTTTAGTGACTTTTCTTTATTATGCACTTCAGTTCCAGAATCTGCATTTTGTCTTTTTAAAAAATTTCTACCTGTATTTTTTTGTTTACGTATTTATTTTTAGGGACAGCATGAGCAGGGGGTGGGGCAGAGAAAGGAGAGAGAAAGTCAATTTCAGGAACCGAGAGATCATGACCTGAGCCAAAATCACATCAGATGCTTAACTGACTGAGCCACCCTGGAACATACCCCCAATTTCTCTTTATTGACATTCTCTATTTGATGAGATTTTGTAATCATACTTTCCCTTATTCTTTAAGTATGATTTCCTTTGCTTTTTAAATACATTTATAAGTTATTTTAAATTTTTTGCTGAGTCGTATATCTCCACTTTCTCACATGCAGCTTCTGTTTTCTGCTTTTATTTTCCATGTATTTGTCAATTTTTTCTGTTTCTTTGCATGTCTCATAAATTTATGTTGAATGTGAACATTTTAAATAACATATTGTAGACACTACATATACTGATTTGCTTTCTCCTGGTGCTTTATATTGTTTAATGTGAAGTATAATTTTAATGGACTATATTTTTTATTTTTAGTGTTAATTTATTTTTGAGAGCGAGAGGCGATGAGTGGGGGAGGAGCAGAGACTAGGGAGACACAGAATCTGAAGCAGCTTCCAGTCTCCAAGCTGTCAGTACAGAGCACAACACAGGGTTTGAACTCACAAGCTGTGAGATTACAACCTGAGCCGAAGTCAGATACTTAACTGACTGAGCCACCCAGGTGCCTCACCAGTGGACTATTTTAGTGACAACTATTACTTCCATAGTCCGAAGACTTCCATGTCTCTCCTCAGAAGGGCATGTGCACAGTCACCTTTGAATCATGGTAGTTTATGAGGGTTTTATTTGTCTTTTCTTCTGATATCTTTGATAAGCTGTCTATATTTTTGGTAGATAGACTCAGCTGTTAGCTTTCACTAATTGCTGCTTGATTATTTTACTGTTTTCTACAATGGCTTTGGGGCATGAATTACTCCACAGTCTGATATAACTATATACAGGCCTCATTATGGGATGGTTTTTGAGGCTATGTTGGCCTTTTATTCTAACCAGAGAAAAGCTCTATTTAACTACCTCCATGGGTGTTTCCTGTCAACAAGCTTGTCTATGAGTTATTTCATTGTTCTCATGGAGTTGACAACAATCTCCTAGTTACTTAAGAGATAATAATAACAACAATAATGATAGAAAATAATGAGCTACAGAGTATACTAAAATCTCTATTATCTTCCCTCACTGCTAAAAATATATTTAAAAAATATATTTAAAACTCTATTTGTATGGATTACCTCTTCATTTTCATAAAACCTTTGTGCTACTACTCTGGAGCTCAGGCACAGCCGGTATAATGTTTATTTCCTATTGAAATATCTGCTTCATGAAGGTGTCACTGGGCATGGATGGCAGCCTCTGGACTTGGATTTCCCTGGAAAAGAGACTCCACCATGAGTGTGAGAAAGATGACTAGTGCCCCAGTATTCTCAGTCTGCCATGGCTTGATAGAGCCTTTATCCCATAAATGTAGTCTGTATGAAAGAAAGGAATCCTGACCTTTTAGCTGCACTCATCTGCAATTTAACATCTACTCGAAGTTTGATAAATACAAAATGATGGTGGCAAGCACCTTTCAGAGTCTACTATAGAATTTGACTGGAATCATTGGAGAAGCAATTTTTTTTTTTTTAGCCACAACTGTTTGGAGTAGGATCTCTGTCACACTGAGATGAAGGTGGGTAGGAAAAGAAAAAGTAGGTCATGGCACAGGTGTTACAGAATCTTGCTGTTCTTATCAGCACTTTCCTGTACAAAGGTTGCTTCATTTTCTATATACCTTTAGAACAATTACCAATGACTTTAATTCCACATACGCCCACAGATGCAGATACAGATACAGACGATACACACACACAGCACTTGCCTTTTCTACCACTCATTTTCTGATGTATAATCCGTAGAAAGTCTTTTTTTTTCAGTGTTCTTTTTTCACAATATGTAAATTCTCTCCTTATTTCTCCTTCTGGTGCTTTATTATTGGTGTATATAAATGCAACAGATTTCTGTATATTAATTTTGTATTCACCAAATTTACTAAATTTATCAATCAGTTCTAGAAAATTTTTGGTAGAGTCTTTCAGTGTTTCTATATATAGTATAATGGCATCCTCTAATAGTGAAAGTTTTGGTTCTTCTTTGCTAATTTGGGTGCCTTTTACTTTTTCAACTTTTCTATTCTAGTTTGTATTTCAAATTTTTATTGAAATTCTAGTTAGTTAACATACAGTGAAATATTACGTTCAGGTGTAGAATTTAGTGATTCATCACTTACAAACAATACCCAGTACTCATGACAAGTGCCCCCATTAATACCCATCACCAATTTGACCCATTCCTCTTCCCACCACCCTTCAAGAAACCCTCAGTTTGTTCTCTATAGTAAAGAGTCTCTTTTATGTTTTGCCTCACACTCATTTTTTTTCAATTTGTATATCTGTTTTATTTCTTAAATTCTACACAAGAATGAGATTCTATGCTATTTTTCTTTCTTGGACTGACTTATTTTCTATAGGACAATACTAAAGCTCCATTTATGTCACTGCAATTAGCAAGGTTTCAGTCTTTTTTATGGTTGAGTAATATTTGTGTATATATATATATATATACATACATACATACATACATATGTATAAACATATACCTCTACTTCATTAGTCAACCTTTAGTCGATGGGCATGTGGACTTTTAAGGAGTAAGATTAAGAATTCTCTGAGCTTGCACCAATGGGTAGTTTTGATGTGTAGTTCACTGATGGTGGGTAATGTTGAGCATTTTTCATTTGCCTTTTAACCATCTGTATATTTTCTGCCCATTTTTTAACTGGATTGAGGGGTGGTGAGTTTTAGAAGTCCTTTATATGTTTTGGATGCTAATCATTTATCAGATATGTTATTTGCAAATATCTTCTCCCATTTCACAGGTTGACTTTTACTTTTGTTGATTGTTTCCTTCAATTGGCAGAAGGTTTAATCTTGATGAAGTCACAATAGTTCATTTTGCTTGATCCCCTTGCCTTTGGAGACACAGCTAGTAAGAAGTTGCTACTGCTGCATCAAAGAAGTTACTGCTTATGTTCTCCTCTAGGATTTTGATGATTTCTTTTTGGTATTTAGGTCTTTCATTCTGTTTGAAATTATTTTTGTTTATGGTTTAGTGAAGTGGTCCAGTTTCTTAATTTTTTCATGTTGCTTTCCAAGTTTCCCAAAAGGATTTGTTGGAGACACTGCCTTTATTCCATTGAATTCTTTCCTCTTTCTCGAAGATTAGTTGACCATATAGCTGTAAGCTCATTTCTGAGTTTTGTATTCTGTCCCATTGATCTATGTGTCTGTTTCTATGCCAGTAACATACTTCTTTGATCACTATAGATTTGTAACATAACTTAAAGTCTGGCACTGTTGTGTCTCTAGCTTTGCTTTTGTTTTTTAAGATTGCTTTGGCTATTTGAGGTCTTTTGTGGTTCCATACATAATTTAGAATTTTGTATTGTAACTCTTTGAAAATACTATTGGCATTTTTGTAGGGATTGCAGTAAAGTGTAGATTACTTTCGGTAATATAGACATTTTAACAATATTTGTTCTTCCTATTCATGAGTATGGCTATTTTTCAGTTCCTTGTGTCATATTCATTTTCTTTCATAAGTGTTCTCTCATTTTCAGAGTAAAGAACTTGTACCACATTGGTTAGTTTTATTCCTAGGTATTTTATGGTTTATGGTGCAATTGTAAATGGGGTCAACAACTTGATTTCTATTTCTGCTGTTTCACTAAAGTTGCATAGAAATGCAACAGATTTCTGTACATTGATTCTGTATTCTATAACTTTACCAAATTAATGTATTCATTCTAGAAACTTTTAGTAGAGTCTTTTGGGATTTCTATAGAGAGTATCATGACTTCTGTAAATAGTGCAAGTTTGATTTCTTCCTTGCTGATTTGGATCCCTTTTATTTCTTTGTGTTTTCTGATTGCTGAGTCTAGGACTTCTCATACTATGTTAAATAATAATGGTGTGAATGGCATTCCTGTCTTGTTCCTTACTGGAGAGGGAACGCTCTCAACTTTTTTTCCCTTTGAGGATGATATCAGCTGTGTGTTTTTCGTATATGGCCTTTGTGATGTTGAGCTATGTTCCTTTCTGCCATCCTCAGTTGAGGGTTTTTTATCATGAATTGACATTGCACTTTGTCAAATGTTTTCTGCATCTATTGGGAGAATCATATGTTGTTTAACCTTTCTTTTCTTACTGTGGTCAATCACATTGATTGGCAAATATTGACCCATTCTTGCAACCAAGAAATTAATACCATTTGATCATAGTGAATCATTCCTTTAATGTACTGCTGGATTCCTTTTGCTAGTATTTTTTTGAGAAATTTTGCATCCATATACATCAGGATATTGGTCTGTAGTTGTCTATTTTTTTTTTTTTTTAGCAGAGTCTGTTTGGTTTTGGAAACAGGGTAATGCTGGCTTCCTAAAATGAGTTTGGAATTTTTTCTTCACTATCTACTATTTAGAATAATTTCAGAAGAATAGGTATTAACAGTACCTGAAATGTTTGGTAGAATTCACTTGTAAAGGTATTTGGACCTAAACTTTTGTTTGTTAGAAGATTTTGGTTACTGCTTCAATTTCTTTACTGGTTATCAGTCTGTTGAATTTTTAAATTTCTTCCTGATTTAGTTTTGGTATTCTATATGTTTCTAAGTATTTATCCAATTCTTCCAGATTGCCCAAATTGTTGGCATAAATTTTTTCATAATATTCTCTTATAATTTTTCGTATTTCTGTGGTCTTGGTTGTGATCTCTCCTCTCTCAAATGTGACTTTTATTTAATTGGATTTTTCTATTTTCTTTTTGATCAGTATTGCTGGAGGTTTATCAATATTATTGATTCTTTCATAGAACCAGCTCATGGTTTTATTGATCTATTATACTGTTTTATTTTTTAGTCTCTATATAATGTATTTCTGCTCTAATATTTGTTATTTACTTTCTGCTGGTTTTATGCTTCATCTGTTGTTCTGTTTCTAGCACCTTTATGTGTAAGGTTAGGCTGTTTGAGATTTTTTTTGCTTCTTGAGGTATTCCTGTGTTTGTATATACTTGTCATTTATGAACATTTTCATTGAAACCCAAACGTTTTGGGATGTAGTGATTTCATTTTCTTTTCTTTTTTTCAATGAGTTTATTAAAATCTTTTCTTTTATTTCCTGGTTTATCCATTCATTGTTTACTAGGATGTTCTTTAATCTTCATGTATTTGTGGTCTTTCCAATTTTTTGTTTTGCTTGACTTTAAGTTTCATAGCAATGTGATCAGAAAAGATGCATGGTATGCTTCAATCTTTTTTTGCTTGTTGAAGCCAGATATGTGACCTATAATGGAATATGTGATCTATTCTGGAGAGTGTCCTATGTGCTTTTGAAAAGAATGTGCACTGTGCTTGTTTCAAAAGAAGTGTTCAGAATATATCTTTTAGGTACATCTAGTCAAATGAGTCATTTAAAGCCATTGTTTCCTTGTTGATTTTCTGCTTAGATGATCTATCCAATGATGTAAGTGTGTGTTAAAGTCCCCTATTATTGTATTATAAACAATGAGCTCCTTTATATTTCTTATTGTTCTATATATTTGTGCTTGTTATATATTTATATAAATATTTATATGTTTTATATATAAATATTTACAATTGTTAGATCCTCTCATTGTGTAGACACCTTTTTATGATATTGTGTCCTTCTTCATTTCCATTACAATTTTTGCTCTAAAATCTAGTTTGTCTATACCAAGATTTCATTCTTTTTCATTGCCAAGTAGTATTCCATTTTATACATACACCACATCTTCTTAGTTCATTCATCAGTTGATGGACATCTGGACTCTTTCCATAATTTGGCTATTGTTGATAGCACAATATGTATGTAACTGGAGGGTGTTATTTTAAGTGAAATAAGTCAGTTGGAGAAAGACAAATATCATATGATTTCACTCATATATAGAATATGAGAAACTCAGTAGCGGAACATAGGGGAAAGTAAGGAAGAATAAAATAAAAACAGAGAAAGAGAGGAAAACCGTAAGAGACTCTTAAATACAGAGAACAAACTGAGGTTTGCTGGAGAGGGCATATAGGGGGGTAAATGGGTGATGGGCATAAAGGAGGGCATTTTCTGGGATGAACATTTGGTGTCATATGTAAGAGATGAATAATTGGGTTCTTCTTCGTAAGCCAAGACTTTATGTTAATGGTATGTCAACTAAATCAAATATAAGTTAAAATAAAATAAAATAAACCAACAACTGAGCCTCCCAGACACCCCCAAATTTGAATTGTTTAATAAAGTGATTGATCTATATTTCATCTGGCTTTTTCTTATTAATTGGGAATAACTCTTTTATAATAAAGTTACTAGTCCCTTGTCAGTAATGCAAATATATTGCCTGTTGTTTTCCTTTAACTTTCATCTTATAGTATGCTTCATATGCAGATATGGTTGATTACCAAGATTCAAATCCCTCAGTCTTTTCCTTAATGGTTTCTGTCATAGGTGTTATGCTTAGAGAGGTCTTTCTTTTCACAACACAACATAGACATTAATCTATACTAGTTTAATTACTTATATGGTTTCTTTCAAAAGTTAGACTTTCAAATTTAGCAGTCACTACGCTTGCAAATTCCATGTAAGCACATTTAAATATATCTTGTGATGAATGCAAGTGATTTTCAATCCAAAAAAGAATACTTAATAGTATATGTTTTAATATTCTATAACTACAATCAAGGGTTTTCATAAATACAGATACACATGTACATTTTTATGTATTTAAGCAAATCAACTTTTCTCTTCTTTAGAAGCATCTGTATTATCTGTATAGAGATATGTGCACATACATGTTGATGTGGGTCTTTATCAGACAACTGATGTTTTAGCCATAATTTCTCACTATGTTTCATGGTGGTATCTTAAAACATCTTAAAGAAGCTATTTTTTTCTTTTCTTTTTTATTTATAGTTTATTGTCAAGTTGGTTTCCATATAACACCAAGTGTTCTTCCCTACAAGTGCCTTCCTCCATGACCATCACCCTCCTTCCCTTTTCCCCCCTCCCATTTTAGCCCTCAATTTGTTTTCAGTATTCAAGAGTCTCTTATGATTTGCCTCCCTCTCTCTCCCTAATTCTTTCCCCTTCCTTTCCCTTCCCCATGATCCTCTGTTAGGTTTCTCTTGTTAGACCTATGAGTGAAAACATATGGTATGTTTTCTTCACCTGACTTATTTCGTTTAGCATGACATTCTTAAGGTACATCCACTTCAGCAGCTATTTTTAAAAACATTGCTGTATTTACACATTTAGTATGGCATTAGTTCACTTCCATACATTTGAAGATTGTTGGCATAAAATCATAATAACACTTTTATATATATCATTATAGACCATGCAGTCAAACTAGACTATGTAATTGGAGGTGTACTCTTATTAGCTGCCATACGTGTTTTACACCAATTATCAACCAAAATTTCCTTTAATAATTATTTTAGATAATGTAGGTTTAATAAGTTTGTACTGATGAAAATGATGCTGATGACTTTTAGCCTTTTAGTTAGAGAAAACTAATATTAAGTAGATGCTTATGGCTTTTAATCTGAACATAATTGGAGCCATTTTAATTTTTAAAATGGAATCACTTATTTGTGGCTAAAAATAATGTACTTTGCCTTCAGTTTTTCACTAAAGACTATTGTTCTGTGAAGAAACTCCTCTCCTATAGGAAAGTAAATCTAAATGTATTGAATAGTGATCCATTGATGCAATTTATCATTAAGCATTGTGAGACAGATCATGCTAAAAATAAATATTTTAAACATTAAGTTGTATAACAAAAAATTCTGTTCAGATGGCCATTGGAGTTATACCTTTATGACACGAATGTTGCTTTAGTGTCTATGGCCTCTACAAACAATAATTCTGCACTACAGTCATACATATGCATTTTTTTTTTCTACATCCATCACTGGAGACTCCCTCAAGATATAGAGGAAAGAAAATCCAATTGAGAAACATTACTGTTGTGGAATTCTTTGGCATCCTTAAAATGGAAGTATTATTCATCATGTTTTCTGGTGGCCTGATTCACATGGGAGTTACACAATGGCAAGGCAGAAATATTTGTGTTCCTTATCCTTGCCTGTCAATATTTATTAGTAGTAAGAACTTAACAACAGTTTTCTTCTGTAAAGCTTATTAATTCCCTAAATGCCAGTTTCCAGTAGTTTGATGTTTAAAATTCATGGAAGGGTATATTATAAACCAATGACACACTTACCAACTTAATATCAATGCAGTTTAGATAAATTAAAGCAAGTTTCGAGAGGAAATAATAAGATTACAGTTATGGGATGTTAAAGGAAAGGTAGGCAGTTGGTTCACAAAGTTCTCTGTGAAAAGTCTGCCATAAAACTTTACTTTTAATCCTTAGACTATGGTAGCATAAATCGGGAGTTTAGTCATAAGAGGAAATAGTACTACTACTTTTATCAATCAGCACTATGAGAATTGATAGACTTATGCCCATGGCTTCATGCCAGAAGTATACAGAAGGTAAATGAAACAGATGGGCCTGAACTGACATTCTGGGCAAGTTGAAAAAATGCCTGCACTGTGACAGAACATTAGATGCCATTCCATTAACATTTTCTTTTACTACATGAGCATAACAGGAACACTGACGACTTTAAATTTAGAAGGATGGTTTATACTTTCTTTTTTGTTTGTTTGTTTGGCTGTGGAATTCGATGTTCCACAGCTAGCCTCAACAAGAGGAGTATAACATAAGCCTCCCATAGGACATATTTTGTGCTATGGTATTTAAAAGAGTCTTGGAGTGAGAGGGCTTGCACAAGCAGGGATGGAGCAGAGAGAGAAGGAGAGAAAGAATCTCAAATAGGCTCCCTTGGCACAGTCAGTGCCAGCTCATGCAGGGCTGGAACTCATGAACCCTGAGATCATGACCTGAGCAGAAATCAAGAGTTGGATGCTTAACTGAAAGAGCCACCCAGGTAGCCCAATATCTTCTTTTTAAAAATTGGGGTATGAACGAAATTTTAAAAAATTAATGTTTATTTATTTTTGAGACAGAGAGAGACAGTGCGAACAAGGGAGGGGCAGAGAGAGAGGGAGACACAGAATTCGAAACAGACTCCAGGCTCTGAGCTGTCAGCACAGAACCCGATGTGGGGCTCGAACCCACGAACTGCGAGATCATGACCTGAGCCAAAGAAATCAGACGCTTTAACTGATAGAGCCACCCACGTGCCCCAAAAGAATTTTTTGTTTTTTACTCTAAGTCTGTCCAAATACATCCCTTGCTTCCTATGTCAGGAGCAGTGCTAAGTCTTTAATAAAAGCATGAGTTCATTCATTCAGCAAATTTTTATTGAGTATGCTGAGATCTATGGTAGATATTGGGGGAATTACGGAATATAGATAATCTCTAATTTAGTGGGGAGATAAATGTCAAAAAAATTATAGTATACTGTCCCCTGTTAATGATGGCAATAAAAGCTACAATTTATTGGAAACTTCTAATGTGCCAGGCACTGTTGAAATTAGTTAAATACTTTCAAACCTTATCTCAATCCTTTGAAGAGGGTACTATTATCTACATTTCAGACAACGAAATTAAGGTTTAGCATGATTAAGTAGATTTTTAATGTCACAGAGATAGAGTAGGATTCAAACTTATTTATCTGCTTCCAAAATTTGTGTACTTTGACAAGGACAAGTGCAAAGGGTTATGAGAAAAAAAAAAGAGACTTTGGGAAGGATTCACAGAGAAGAAAATAATTGTTGTGAATTTCAAAAGATGAAGTGAAAGTTTACCAGCTGCGGAAAGAAGTAATGACAAACGTGTGCTTGCATTTAAAATTGATAAAGCACATAAAAAACTGAGTTAAATGTATGCTAATAATTTTAATTTTTATAGAATGATATTAAATAGAAAATAAGAAAACATCATGTCAGAATAAAGATGAAACTATGGAACAAAGGAAAAAAGCCTTTATATGTACATTTAATAGTACTTCTTTCCAGCTTTTTGAACAATAAATCATATTTTTTTTTCCACTGGGCCCTCCAAATTTTGTAGCTCAACATAGCTGCTGATTGTTTTAGTCAGAGAGTATGAGATATAAGAAAATGGAGGCATTAAATATTATGTCTTGTTTAAGTTGTTGAGTGCATGTTTGGTACTTGAGGAAATGTAATAGAATTGATGAGGAAGAAGTGAGACTTTTTTTTAAGGGCCTAATGTTTTATTTATTTTTTTTCATGCTTAACAGAATAGTTTTTTGTTTGTTTGTTTGTTTGTTTGTTTGTTTTGCCATCCACAATTAGGGAAGGTGCACTGAAGCATTAAGGCTAATAATAAATAACATGGCTCAAATAAAATCCTGGAAAGATGTCTCTAGGTTTATGATGTAAAGGAGTGAGAAATACTAATACCTGAAAGACTAGTCAGGTTTGAACTCATACAGTAACAATTTTGAAGGAAATTAATTTTGAAAGATATTTCTCAGTTAGAACTGACTTGTGGGGAAGAACAATGGGTATTATACGGAAACCAATTTGACAATAAACCATTAAAAAAAAGAACTGACTATATTGGATGGTTGATTAGATGTTGATAATAAAGGAAAGATTCAGGATGTCTCTGAGGTTTGTAGTTTGGGAGATGCATAATGGTTATGCCTTAACTTTAAAAAAGAGTGTACCAAAGGGAACATGTTTGAAAGTAAAGATCAAAATTTTTCTTTTGAGTATATTTCATACCCTGAAATATAGATATGTCCAGAAGACACTTAGAAGTATAAGTCCAAAATCTTTGTGTTCCAGTAAGACAATATTTTGCTTCCTTGGCAATGGTTTTGAATTATCTTTCTCTCTGATTTCTGGCTATTCATGTTCTTCAGAAGAAGATTGTAATTCTAGAATTAATTTTGTCTGAGAACCTAAAACATTATTCACCATCCTTGGGCTAAAATCAGAGAATATATTCCTCTAGACTCTAACCTAAAGTGTTATTCTTACTAACATTTAACCAGCTTGAATACCTATCCATGAGTCCCACGTCACTCATGCCACATCTGTTAAAAAGAGTTCTGAAAAGCATCAAGGATGTATACTGAAGGAAATAGAAGAAAATATTCTGTTTTAGAAAAATGCTAAGTCATTAACATTAAATGTAATGGTGTATGTAAACACAATTTGTCAAATGGCTACACAAATATCTATACGGTTTTACTCACTCAAGATAAAACTGGCCACCCTCAATGACCAAGAGAATAAATTTTTTTTCCTTTTTCATAGTTGCAGATATCTTAAAAACTGTGGACAGGTGACTTAACCCTGTTGAGATTTTTGAGCTCCTGAGGCACTGGACATGTATAGGGTCTTCAAAACATTTCAAGTCCTATAGATCTTGGCGTGAACACTGCGTATTTGGGGCCACTTCTAGTTTTTGAGGAATAGTGGATCACAGAGAAGGAATATCAGGGAAGAAATAGAGATAAGAAGAAACGTTAGATTAATTTCCTCCTGGAGTATCAAGGTACTAAAGAAAAAAAGATTTTAGGAAATAAAGATGTGTTTTTTTCTGAAATATATTGTATCTTTGCTTGAAGGTAGCTTGACATCAGTTCCCCTGACTATGCTCATTCTTCAAATTTCAAGTGAGATGCGATTTTCTCTAGGAAGTCTTCCTTTACCACCAGATCTTAGTTAAGTTTTGTCTTTCTGTACTCCCACAGAAACTTTGACACCCCCCATGATATTACATGAAATAACACAATTATCTGTAAGTACTGTAAGGTCTATGAAAACAGGATCCATTTCTGTCATATCCATCACCACATCTGAATGTACAGCATAGTGCTCAATAAATATTAGCTGTATGAAAGAATGAATGCTTGAATGAATAAATGGTCTATTTTTGAGGAACCTGAGTCCTTGCATAAATAGGTATTACAAAGAGTTATAGATCCACATCAGGTAATTCTCAATAAGATAGGACATTGATTAGCATCCAAGTAGGTTGGGGAGAATGGACATTATTAAAAGTAATCACAATAACAAAAGTTAAAGTTGTCTGCTGGATTAAAAAGTAGGAGTTAAGAAGGCTGAAGAGTAGACCTACCAATATGTCTATAAATAAAATTTGAAGTTCTTGTTTTGTCTTTTTTATTTTTAATAGTTTATTGTCAGATCAGATAAAGGGCTAGTATCCAAAATATACAAGGAATTCACCAAACTTCACACCCACAAAACAAATAACCCAGTGAAAAAATGGACAGAAGACATAGACAGACACTTCTCCAAAGAGGACATCCAGATGGCCTACAGGCACATGGAACGATGCTCAACATCACTCATCATCAGGGAAACACAAATCAAAACCACACTGAGATACCACCTCACGCCAGTCAGAGTGGCTAAAATGAACAAATCAAGAGACTATAGATGCTGGTGAGGGTGTGGAGAGACAGGCACCCTTCTACACTGTTGGTGGGAACGTAAACTGGTGCAGCCGCTCTGGAAAACAGTGTGGAGGTTCCTCAAAACACTATCCATAGAACTCCCTTATGACCC
>NC_043717.1:62597172-62631636 GCF_006229205.1 Suricata suricatta | reverse complement strand
TATATATATATATATATATATATATATATATATATATATATATATATATAATCAGTTAATTTAAAACAAAGAAGTCAAAATACACATAATGGGGAAAAGAAAGGATTGTTTCAACAATAAGTAGTGTTACAAAAACTGGACAGCCACATGTAAAAGAATGAAATTAGATCATTATTTTACACCACACACAAAATTCAACTCAAAATCAATTAAATACTTTAACATGAGACCTGAAACCATAATATTTCTAAAAAACATATGGAGTAAGCTCCTTGACTTTGGTTTTAGAAATTATTTTCAGATTTGACACCAAAAGCAAAAATGTGCAGGTGGAACTACATCAAAGTAAGAAGCTTTTGTATGGAAAGGAAACCATCCCCCAAATGAAAAGGAAACCTACAGAATGGTAGGAAATATTTGTAAAACATATATATGATAAGGGATTAGTGTCCGAAGTATATAAAGAACTCACACAACTCAATAGTAGGAAACAAACAATCCAATTAAAAAATGGACAGAGGAGGGGCACCTGTGTGGCTCAGTCGGTTAAGCATCCAGCTTCGGCTCAGGTCATGATCTCATGGTTTGTGGGTTCAAGCTCTGTGTCGGCCTCTGTGCTGATGGCTAGCTCAGAGCCTGGAGCCTGCTTCAGATTCTGTGTCTCCCCCTCTCTCTGACCATCCCCTGCTCGCACTGCCTCTATCTCTCTGTCTCTCAAAAAAAAAAAAAAAACATTTTTAAAAAATGGACAGAGGATCTGAATAGACAGTTTTATAAAGAAGATATATTAATGGGCAACAGGTACATGTATTTCCAACATCATTAATCATCAGAGAAATGCAAAATAAAATAATAATGAGCTATCATGCCATATATTTTAGGGTAGCTATTATCAAAAAGATAAGAAATAATGGATGCTGGGGAGGATGTGGAGAAAAGGGAACCCTTGTGCACTATTGGTGGGCTACTATGGAAATGACAATAGAAGTTCCTCAATAAATGAAATGTAGAATTACCATATGACCCAAAAATTCCACTACTGGGGATTTATCCAAAAGAAATGAAACCACTATCTTGAAAAGTGATTTATATATATATGTGTATATATATATATATATGAATATACATAATTAAACTAATGAAATTATATATTATAGTATACTAATACTAATGGAATTATATATTATATAGTATTATATAATAACATTATATAATTAATATAATATTATTTATTATGTTTATTATTATGTATAAATATTATTATATTTATAATTATATATAAATTAAACTAATGGAATAACTGATCTATAGATAAAATCATCACTGATTTAAAATTTCCAGCTACCTATAAAATCTAACAGTATTGTCCATGGGTAAAAATAACCTCATTATGAATTCCATATATGAATAATATGCATATTATTAAGACATAAAAAAAGAGGAAATACTATCATTTACAACAACTTGGATGGCCCTTGAGGGCATTTTGTTAAATAATATAAGTTTGACAGAAAAATAAAAATGCTGTATGATCTTACTTAGATATGGAATCTTTAAAAAATCCAACCAATAGTTCAGAGAATAGATTGGTGGTTGCCAGAGATGGGGACAGAAGTGGGGGTAGACAAAATGGGTGAGGAGTTCAGAGAGTAAAAACTTCCAGTTGGGATGAGCACTTGGCGTTATATATAAGTGATGAATAATGAATCACTAAATTCTATTCCTGAAATCATTATTACACTATATGTTAACTAATGTGGATTTAAACTAAAAAACTATATTAAAACAACCTTCCAGTTATAAGATAAATAAGTTCTAGGAGGTAATGTTCAGCATGGTGACTGTTAAACAAAAAATAATTTTAGTCATTGGGGAACTTATTTACGTACTTTATCTTCCTCTTTTTTAAAGTTTAATTATGTGGTAATACTGGTAAGCAACCTCTGATTTCCAACTGGAATGTATTCAAGAATTTTAATGATGATTTGGTTGTCCAGAATAAAAACTGCGTTTTTATATTAGTCTTGTCATTTGTAATGGTTTCTTAAACCAACAAGGAATACAATTCAACTAATGGAATAGCTGATCTATAGAGAGAACCATCACTAATTTAAAACTTCCAGCTACAGAGGCACCTGGGTAGCTCAGTCACTTAAGCGTCCAACTTTGGCTCAGGTCATGATTTCACGGTTCATGAGTTCAAGCTCCACTTCAGGTTCTGTGCTGACTGCTAGCTCAGAGCCTGTCGCCTGTGTTCAGATCCTGTGACTCCTTCTCTCTCTGACCCTTCCCTGCTCACACTGTCTCTCTCCCTCTCTCTCAGAAGTAAATAAAAACATTTTAAAAATTAAAAAAAATTAAAACTTCCAGCTACCTATGAAATCTAACAGTATTCTTCATGGGTAAAAAATGACCTCATTATGAATTACATAATCGATCCAAATGATATAACAACCAGTGTATCCATAGTAGCAAGATATGGAATAATTTCATCATCATTTCAGTCTACTGAGTGATGAGAGCAAGCAGTTTCATGGGACTGTGAATGGTGTAGAAACTCTGACTTTGGGGTTAGCCTGGACAAGGAAGTTTAGGTGGCAGAGGATGAGTGAGAGTTCAACGTGAGCATGTCTTCTCAAAGTGGTAGAACAGCCTTCACCTAAAATAGCAAGAAAGTGAAACTTTAAATGGTAGGAAAGGAGGTGAGGGAAATCTGGAACCATAATTCATAAATAAAAGATGATCCTTGCTATGACATTTAGTATTCAAAGATTGCCTGTATTAGTAAAGGTGAAATAATTAAGTTAACTGAGTCCTCAATTAAAAAATTTATTTCAAATAAAGCTTTCTATGGCAAATGATTTTATTGATGTTCATAGAAACTTAAATCCATATATTAAACCTTTCTTCATATTGGTCAATCCACAGAATAATTCACATTTTCATAATTAATAAAGATTTTTAACATCAGTAAAAACTGATATAGCAAGTTTACCATTCCTAATTACAAGGAGTATTGCTTTTAAGTTAAAAATATGTAGAGGTAAACATAGACGTGTTATTTTATGTCATTTAACTGTCTCTCTTCCTGTACTATCTCCATTCAATCCATCCCACAGTGTTCTCAGATTAATCTCTCAAATGGTTTCCCGTTATATGCTTATTGCTACCTATTGAATATTTTTATCATAAATTTTACTGATAGTATTATGTATTTAACCTTCTTCTTCAAAGAAAAAAGTCATCCAAATATGAAGAAACATTCCTCCCCATCATAGCATAATGAGTTATCATGACATGACCTAAAAAGTTCATTGGTTGAGTTTAACTGCATTTGCATTTATTTTAGGGCATACTAGCCACCAAAGCTCTCTGATATAAATGAGGTAAGGGAAGTTTTTGATGAACCATAAATCAATTCCAAAAATTTAAATAAATATGCCCAGATATTCTAGACACCCTTACTAGTGCTAAATCAGTGCATTTGCCATCCTGAAATTTCTGTCTCCTGTATTTCTCTGAGATTTCAGGAATTTAAATAGAGTCCTATGTCTGTGTTCTCAGTTCTATTACTGTTAATTTAAAACTAGAAACTGTAGAGAAAAATCACAATGTAACTGAGATAAGGCATAAAAGGGGAAAATCTCACATGGATTTTGTAAGGTCAAGAGAAGGGACTTTAAACTATTAACGAGTTGTGTTTTAGAATTATCATCAACATCTAGGCATTTAAAATATAAAATTATTTCCATCGCTCCCAATGATAGCTAAATACCTTCATGCCTTTCCTTTTATATCTCATAATTTAGATGCACATATTATTCCAGAGAGAATTAAATCTTGTGAAATTTTTTAAAAGTTCAGACTTCATATATAGGAAAACCCCTGCCCTGCAATGAAGGATCCCTATCTTGTACCAACTCTTTTCTCTATGCTAAGGTTCTTATGCTACTAAAGGAGTGATGTAGTGGTGAGGAGGGGGTTGGGGAAGGGTGGTCAAGCATTTGCATTGAAATGGCAAGCAATTTTATCCCAGGAAACATTAAGATGCAGGATGGGTTTCAATCCCAGTATTTTCCTATCCAATTCACTCCAGATAGGCCAATGAGGTGAGTTTCAAATAACCAGGAGATGCCTATAGTTGCTTCTACTTCCCAAGAAATCCCAGCAGTCCACCAGGCTCAAAATCAAATTGCCCCAACGATGTCAAGTCAGTGTGGATAACTGCTACCAGATGAGATTAAACTACAGACAGATTTGGCACTCAGACCCATGAGAGTTGGGGATAAAAGGGCACAGTTTTCCTCTGATCATTACATTAAGCTCTGAATAATGCAACCCTGAATATCGTGTGATTGACTATTTGGTACCCTATTTATTATGTTATGATGCGCAGAGTTCCTACTACCAGAGCCGTCCTGCTTAGCCAATGAAAAACCCTTAGAGATCTTCCTCCTCTGGAGGAGAGAAAGAGCTTATAGTCTTCTCAGGACTCTTAAAACTTCAATATTCAAAGATGCTGAAGGGAAATATCTGGAAATAAGCAATATGGTTCCAAATTAGAAGACCTACATTCTATGGTGAACCAGCTTTGAAATACAACACATCTTTTATGAGATAGGGTGAGGAGCAGAGTGCCAATATGTAAGTATAGCTGAGAGGTTCCTTATTGAACAGAAATTTGGATTGGCTCAAGAATTTTAGTGGAAATAAAACAAAAAGAAAGTGAAAACATTTTAGGTAAACTAGGGCAGGGCCATGGTTTCAGTTTTGGTTTTTCATTAGGCTTTTAAAAATTCTGGTGTTGGTTTTTCATTAGGCTAGAATGAATATTTGGATGTACAAAAATTTCTTTGGACCAAAATAGTTAGTTGCCCTTTCCGTTTTTTGTTTTTTTTTTTGTTCTCCACTGCAGGCAGTTCTCAAGAATAAACTTCTTAGAAATAATAGATATTCAGAAATAATTTTCCAGTTTTTGCTTCACCGCATTCTTTCTACTTGCCAGTATAGCGTTTCCTCCTAAAAACAAGTTCACTAAGCACACACAGCCAAAAATAGACAATCTAGTATGACTCAATAGAACAACTGAAGACAATAATAGTGGCCTGAAATAAGATGTATGTTCATATTTGTTTGGAAATAAACAAATCAGAAGAAGCTTTGCAATCACCAACCTAGTTCCTGAATTTTTATTTGCACTATGTCTCTACTTCAATGACTGCAGTTGGAAACTTGAAAATAAAAACTCAGTAACAATTGACAAATCAAAATTATTTTATTTATACTAACGTTAGCAAGTATGTTTTTAACAAAGAAGGTGTACTTTAACTTAATATGTGATAGAACAGAGAAACCATACATGTTTCTAGTCTCTAACACTACTGCATTTTCTCCTTAAAAGACAAAAAGCCGAGCTGAATTGAGCATAGAAAAGCATCAAATATGGTCAGGTTACTTTACCCATTAGGAATTAGCTCACATGTTAAACTGATCAATTGAATGAAAAGACAAAATTTACATTATTGCATTTAAACCATACACAGGTTCCTTTTAAAAAAAAATAAACGTAATATAGATTGAATAGATGCTTCAGTAAACAAAGCTTTGATGATAAACACAATTGAAATAACTCCATGTTGAATAGTTTCAGAGATAAACTGGAATCACAAGCATCTTCATTTATGTAAAACCAGCAAGGACCTTTCAGGCTGAATAAAACTGTTGTGCCATTGCTAAACAGTAATAGTTACCTCCTTTAAGAAAAAGAAAACAAGTTAACTCTTATGAGAAAAATTCTAATATGTGCTTAAATATCATGGACTCCTATTTTTAGGAATCTAATGTTTTTATTTATTTGTTTGTTTGTTTGTTTACTCATTCATTCATTCATTCATTCATTCATTTATTGAGAGAGAGAGAGACATGGCATGAGCAGGGGAGGGTCAGAGAGAAAGGAAGACACAGTATCTGAAGACAGGCTTCAGGCTCTGAGCTAGATATCAGCACAGAGCCTGACGCGGGGCTTGAACCCACATCTGTAAGATCATGACTGAGCCACCCAGGTGCCCCTATTTTCAGGAATCTAAATAATCTGATGTAAGAGGCATAATTTAGTATTGGTAAATTTTTAAATTTCTTAAAATATTTATGGTTAAAATGTCAGTTTTCAAAGATCTTTCAAGTTTTACACTATAGTGTCTGATCTTCCCACAGCACTAAAGACCTTGAAGACTGATGAAACTAATTTCATAAACCATGATGTATATAGTTATCCACATTACTTTTGCTTTTTGTATATTATGGTATGTTTGAGAGCCCTATTGTTTACCACAACAAGGAGGAAGTAGTGTCTGGTTATCATCTAAGGTAATGATAGCTTTGTACACTTATAATTTCCCCTCTTTAGGTTAATCTTGAAACTTTGTATACTGCATGAAGGCAGGATAGTTCTGAGTATCAATTTAACCACGTGTTTGGTCAAATCAATATCTACTTAATTGTTGACGATCAAAAGAATCCATACCAGCCATATTTGATTCTGTGGATAAAAATTGTACTTGTAAGTGATTTTCAAAAAGCAATTCTACTTCTTTTTGTCTAACCTTGCTCTTTTCGATAACCATGGCTTATGAGCTGAGTCTCTATCAACCTATCTCATGGTAATTAACCTTTTGTCCCAAAAGAAGAATCAAGAAAGAAAGTGTGGGTGTCCAAATCCATAATCCATGCTTAAGAAACACCTAACATCTGTGTTTGTGAGTCAACTGTATCAACTTTACACATAAAGGAGAGTGCATTATCGTTGTTGGACTGATATATCTAGTCTAAAGTATTAATTCATTCTAGTCAAAGTTTAGCATTGTCAGAAGGAAAATATATCCCTTTTAAGCCTTGTGTCTAAAGTATTTAAAATATTTATTCTTTCTCTGTAGAGGTATTATGGTGAGTCACTGGAATTTTCTGGGTAATACCTTAGAACCAAACATAAAGGTATGTTAAGGTAAGAGAAGAATAAAAGTCTGTGTTAGATGACCTAGAGAGTCAAACTTTATTAAAGGGCAACCAGATATTTTGCCAAAGAGCCTGTGGAATTCACATGAATGTTTCCTAGGGTCAGAAGAAAACAAAGGTTGAATTTTGGGGAACTCTTAAGTACTCTGTCACCCTGGAGAATTGCTCAGATACCTTTATGGCATCTGAGCATAGATATTTGATAAAATCCATAAGATAGTTGTTCAGTTTTCCAATGTATCTCATCTTTTGTATACATCTTCTGTATACACAGCTCTTTAGCATTGAATGGAAGACAGTCATTTTATCAGTATTGAATTTTATACAACGTAGCTAAAGCTTAAATGATGCAATATAAATGGTGAACATTACAAATATGAAAGCAATGACAAAATAAAATAGTGTCTTATAAAAAAAGGTCCATAAACACAGTAACAAATGGTAAAAAGCAATCACCATTTACCCTTTAGAAAAATGGTTTCTGAAAAACCTCCCTTCTTTTTTGCCTTATTAATGCCTTCATAAAAAAAAGACAAACATATTTGCCCACACCTGTCATTAAATGTGCTGGTTTACAAGGCCTATCACGAAATATTTACACAGCAGCTCAAAAATCCAAAGAATAACTAGGCTAACAAAAGGAAGATAGTATTAATATGTATCAATTTTTCTACCCAGAATACAGTAAGTTGAGATTTCATAGTAGTAAAACTTTTTCTCCTTATCTGGATGACAGTAGCAAAATAGATTCTTGTGCAGCATGCTATATAATGCTGTCACAGATTCTGTTAGAGTTTTACACATACCAGTACTGAGTGATCATCAAAAAAAAGCCAATATTGACCTGCTAACTGACACTAATTCTCAAAGTTTGCCACATTTCAATTTCAAGATGCATTTCAGATATAATACGAGTGATTTATCACTTAGTAGTAGCTGTCAAAATAACCTCCTAGATAAAACAAAAACATCTGGAGCCATAAATAGAGGAGATCAGAAGCTGAATTTCAACTCAAACTCAATGTTCTCACTTCATTAGTAACAGGAAACAGCTGATTTTTAATTAAATATCTCATGATTTTAAGAGGGTTTGTATTTGAGTTACAAAAAAGTTGATATAATATGCATTCTAGATATAAATAAGAGTAACGAACAAAACCTCTCTTGAGGAATGTTATGGAGCTAGGAAATTTATAAAGAGTGGTACACAGTGACATTTGGGAAGAACTGACACAGTTTATTCCATTAAGATTTACCAGAGAAGTAAAAGAGTGAATTTGATATACACAAATGTGACCATTAAAAAAATAAAACAATGGCCCATATAGTCATTTCCTTAGTACAGCACTACCTGACATGGGCATACACCATGGCACAAGAGTGTGGATATGAGCCTCTGCTGATGAGTTATCCTTAAAAGGCCACACCTAGTTGTTCCAAACTCAGAAAGTGTGAGACTTGCCTTTTGTGGCATACATCTGACACTTATGAGAAGAAAAAGCTAAAATCAGGTGTTACAAAAAAGGCAGATATGTGGGAAAGGACCAGAAAAAAACATATGAAGATTTCTTATAGTTCAATCAAAATCAATTAAACATATTTATTTGTAAATAGACACTAGTTTGTTTTTATGCGGTTTGACTATCAAATAATGAGACATTTCTGGATGTTATATTTTTAGTCATACTTCTTCATTATTCAATTCATATATTTGATTTTTTAATTTAAAAAATCTTTCTTAACATTTATGTAATTATGAAAGACAGAGAGACAGAGCATGAGCAGGGGAGGGTCAGAGAGAAGGGGACTAGAATCCAAAGCAGGCTCCAGGCTCTGAGCTGTCAGCACAGAGCCCAACACAGGGCTTGAACTCAGGAGCTGTTAGATCATTACCTGAGCTGAAGTCACTCACTTAACTGACTGAGCCACCCAGGTGCCCCCATATATTTGATATTAAAACAACTTTTAAAAATTTTATTTGCCTCTATCCATGACTTACTTCTGATCTAATTTCACTGAATTAGGTTAAGCAGCACACCTACTCTACACAAGTAGATCTTCTACAGTCTTTCAAGAGCACAAGAAGCCAAATTCCTGTGCCTTAAAAGAAATTCTATCAGAATATGGAATGACTGGAATGTTATATTCATATGAATTAATGTAACATTTTAAAATGTGTAGAGCAGGTGGTCATTTCAGCAGAAATTGCATGTACACCACAAGGAACTGATTATTGGAGAATTGATTAAAAAAAGGAATTGGCCTTTTACATAAGATGAGTAGTGCTTTTGTCACATCCTAATTTAATTTTAAGCAGATATAAAAATAACATAACAGATTAGATTTTGTTTGGTGTAAGGAGGGCACTTTAGGATGAGACACTAAAATTTTTTGATCACTAGAGTGCCACTTAACACATTGGTATACTGCCTTATTAGATTCTTAGAAGGCATGAAAGTAATGACAGGTATTTGCCACTGGCCTTCGGCCAGGTCTCCATTAAGTAAAGGTTTAAAAATATTTGAGACCATTTCCTGGACAATTTAGGCCAAGTGACCCATTTGGTTCTAATTATTGGAACATCTTAGACATCTGGTCATGTCTACATCAGGGATGAACAACGAAAACCATGATGTTACAGACCCATCATACTTGTGCCTTTCTCCTCTTTTATGTCTATAGATTTTTAAGTCTGTTTAGTTGATTACTTAATAAAAAGGAAGCAGGATTGGAGATGGAAAAAGAGCTGAAAATAATAAAAAGGGTATTTTTAGTAGCTTGGCTATATGTTTTTATTATTGCCTTCTTTACAAATAATGAATGTGCTAGTAGGGATTAAATGACTTGCTTTACTGTCAGCAGCTCAAAGGAAGAACTAGGTATGGTAAAATCTACAAACTAGATCTGTTTATATTACCTTGGAGAACACTACAGGTAATGTGCTTTGTTTTTTGTTTGTTTGTTTGTTTGTTTGTTTTAGAAAGGTGAGCTCCAAAGCAATGATAACAAATACTGGTTATTTGCACAAATGAGTTTTCTCCTCACATACATCTATTAAATCTCAGGTCAGCCAAATATAAATCTATTTCATAGTAATCACAGCTTAAAGAGAGTGTTCTACATTTAAATTTCTGTCACAGGATTTAGAAATAACATTTTCTCCATCCTAAAAATTCTAGCACCTAATTACCCCACTAAGATGCTGTGTGGATTATATGATAACATTTATGCAGCACTATGAACTCCATGGAAGGAATGGGTTATAGGAGTGTAAAGTATTGTGTTCAATCGTTATGATTATCCCTTAAAAGCTTGTGAAGCCCATTCTCTAACACATTTTTTCTTGTATGTGCAAGGTTCTATTTATCAGTAATGAACAAATAGTAATTGAATATTTTATATTTTATGAATTTGAGTATTAATTCTAAATAATTACAGCATTAGATAAGCAGGTAACTGATACAGCACTCTCTTCGTGCCTATGATCAGTTGGAGTTCCAGCATCAGTGTTCAGGCTGCACAGAAAAAATAATAAGACCTGGTCAAAATTTCATTACAACAAAGAAAACCCAAAATCTACTCAGTGAACTTCACTGAAAACCACACACTGGATTTATAGTATTTTGTTTATATATGTCAAGAGTTGAAAAAATATTTGTGTAATAAATGTATTATTTTATTAGGCTTATCCCTTAAACATATATTCACTGATGTGAGTTTCATTCTACTAAAAATGAAATTATACAAAGGTGAGCTAAATTATAGATCTACAGTAGTAAAGCTTAATCGTATTCTCTAGGGGTGATATTAAAATCGTATTCTCTAGAGGTGATATAAAAATAGTGTAAATGATATTTTCTAACTCTAAAATATTCTTATGAATCCCTTGTGCATGTGCTACAGCTTTACAATCTACAGTGAAATGCATTACAGGCTTAATAAGCAAGGCATTTAGAAAGGTTTCCCCCCTTTATAATCTGAAATTTGAACACAGAGCCACACCTTTTTCTCTGTGTCAAAACCTTCAGTAATAATTGCAATTTCCCCTCAGCATGATATTTCCTTCCCTGACAGAATGGTTATTTATAAATAACTTCTCAGTGTGTATTTATTTTTTATTTTTTTTAAATTTGAGTATAGGTGACACACAATGTTACAGTAGCTTAAGGTGTAAAACACAGTGACTTAACATCTTTATATATAATGATATGTTCACCACAAGTATAGCTACCATCTGTCGCCAAACAAGGCTATTACAATATCATAGACTGTATTCTCTATGCTGTGCATTTTGTTCTTGTGACTCATTTATTCCATAACCGGAAGCCTATGTTTTCAGGAAGCAAAATTAGAAGCGAAAAAAATAGTCTATTATGTTTTTGAAGGTTTAATTTACATTTAGAGAAAATTATTTTTCTTACCCAGGACTCATGTTTTCTTTTCTTTTTTTTATTTTTTTAATGTTTTATTTATTTTTGATACAGAGAGAGACAGAGTATGAGACGGGGAGGGGCAGAGAGAGAGAGGGAGACACAGAACCGGAAGCAGGCTCCAGGCTCTGAGCTAGCCATCAGCACAGAGCCTGACGCGGGGCTCGAACCCACGAACGTGAGATCTGACCTGAGCCGAAGCTGGAGGCTTAACCGACTGAGCCACCCAGGCGCCCCTCAGGTTTTCTTCCAAGTGTTTCCTCACCACTTAGTCAATTCATAGAAACAATGGGTTTAAGGAGTGCACTTGTGATGAGCACCAGGTGTTGCATGTAATTGTTTAATCACTAAATTGTACACCTGAAACTAATATTATAGTTTTTAAATAAAAACTTTTTAAATAAAAACTTTTTAAAAATGAGGTTTTCTTAAGAACTGATATGCTTCATCATATGCATATTTTGGGCTATCAAGCATTTGCTTTTTCTTTTTGAAAGTTTATTTATTTTGAGAGAGAGAGAGAGAGAGAGAGCACATATGGGCATGAGGGAGGAAGGGACAGAGATGAAGAAGGAGAGAGAGAATCCTAAACAGGTTTTGTGCTGTGAGCACAGAGCCCAATGTAGCGCTCAACCTCATGAATGGTGAGATCATGACCTGAGTGAAGATAAAGAGTCAGCTGCTTACCCAACTGAGCCACCCAGGTTTCCTGGGGTAATTACATTATTCATGAATTAATGACAATATTTTATAAATTATTTCTCCAACTATTAAGTTTTATGTTTATTTAAGTTGTTTAATAAGTGATGTGTTTCTAATCTTCAAATGGGCACTATATTATTTGGCACTAAATAAGATCACACCTTGAAAAGCCATGTTTTCCAAACCTAAATAAGAGATAAAACAATGTGCTTTTTAATGTTCCACTTTAGTCTTAGGTTCAATCCAAATTAAACATTCAATTAATTGTATGAGTGCTACTTCAATTTTGGAAACATGTTCAGAATGTGGCATTCCCAAATCAAATAAGTGATAATAGTTTAGGGTCCAGTTTGTTTTTAGTATGGTGATATAAATACAGAGCTACTAATTTGAGAGTAGGAAAATACACTAATATAAGAAAGGGACAGATAATAATATAGGAAAACATTTGCTTACTTTTTGTCTAGAGAAAGCATTGTTTTAGAGTCATCTTCAGCAGGGTCTGGTACTGATTTTACAATGTGGAACTTTTTTTAAACAATGGAAGTTTCTTGAAAATAGTAACCACTTGGCTTTATTAGCCTCCCCAAATTCCTGATATATGATTTAATCAAACCAAGATGAGTACAGACTGTATTTTCCTTGTAAATGATATCACAGTGGAGTATCAATCTCTCTTGCTCACTTTTAACTCACTTTGTTTCTTGAATTAATTCTTTGATATAACATTCACCCCTTTATTTAATTTCTAGTCATTGCAAGACCAACCTCAAGAGGTGATTTATTTCATTCATTCAAAAATTAATTTATTTTTATTAAGCACCTGCTACATCAGGCACATTTGATGTTCAATATATGGTGATTCTCATATAAGGATAAATTATAAAAATATATTTGCCATATACTAAAGAGAATGTTTTAAAGTAAGTTTTATTCATCAGCTTTATGCCAAATATTTCACTCTTGCTAAAATCTACATATGCAAACACAAATAATAACTTCATATATATTTTGTAGGGCATATTAATAATGATATCTTATATTTGTCATACTTTCAGACAAATATGGATCTAACTTATTGATGAGGATAATTAGTCAAATACTATAATTACCATTTTATGAAAATTAAGGCAGAGAGAGATTGAGTCACTTCTCAAGGTTAGTAACAGTTAGATAACAAACACTTCTGACTACTAGACTAATGCTCTTCCTACTGCTTCATTGTGTCTCCCACAGACCAGTTATAAAATGTCAGTAAAGGCACATGTGTCCAGTACACAGACGTGCAACTGTTGAATCACACTACGATCTATATGTACTTAAATTCTACTTTTCTGCAGTGAAGAGAAAGGAAAAGAAAGAAGAATAAATAAAACCTAGTATTTATAGGAACACCGACTGTTAGGAACCATACTAAGTCATTCTAAGCACTTGTGTCACAGGTGGAATTCCATATTCTTTCACTACTTAGTATAGATAATGCCATGATGAAAAGTGGTAAGTAGCTTATATTTCTATCCCATTCCCCCAAAATCTAGGGTTGTATCACCCACCTTCCATAAGTAAATAAGGTATAAAATGTTTTCTAAAGGTCAAATTTATTTGAGTTTTGTTTAGGATGCATATTGCAGATATTTTAATGTAATACTTAGAAGTACAATTAAGGAGCACTTGGGTGGCTCAGTCAGTTAAACACCCAAGTCTTGATTTTGGCTCAGGTTGTAATCTCACAATTCGGAGATCAAGCCTAACATACTCCATGCTGGGCATGGAGCTTGATTAAGATTCTTTCTTTCCCTCTATCCCTTCCCCCTGCTCATGCTCTCTCTCTCTCTTAAAAATAAAAAAGTAAAAGTACAATTAAGTTCTTCTTTTATAAGTTTTAACTACTCCTTTTGTATGTTAAACTAATAGAAAAACACTATAACCATTCATTGCAAGGGAATCAAAGTGTGCAATCAAAATACAGAGGAAAACGAAAATGGAAGTAATGGGAAATCATTAAATGTTAACTTGAACATTAAAATGACCACATCCAGACCACCTGGGTGGCTCAGTTGGTTGAGTGCCCAACTTTGACTCAGGTAATGATTGCATGGATCATGAGTTTGAGACCCATGTCGGGCTCTGTGCTGACAGTTTGGAGCTTAGAACCTGCTTCGGATTCTGTGTCTCCCTCTCTCTCTCTCTCTCTCTGTCCCTCCTCTGTTCATGCTCTCTCTCTTTCTCTCTGTCTCTAAACAATAGACAAACATTAAAAATTAATTTTAAATGACCACATCCAAATTTTTCTATAAAGGGTTGAAATACAGTTAGTAAGAGATGGTAACATTTGAGTTGCAGGTTTTGCTTCACTCACTTTAAATGGCTACTCACCAATTTTGAGATCACCAATATATTCATTTGCATTTTTTAAAATATATTTGTTTAGAGAGAGAGAGAGAATGGGAGATGCAGAGAGAGAATTCCAAGCATGCTCTGTGCTGTCAGCACAAAACCTGATGAGGGGCTTGATTCTATGGATCATGAGATCGTGACCTGAGCCAAGATCATGATCTGAGCCAGGATAAAGAGTGGGATGTTTAAACGACTGAGCCACACAGCAGCTCTCATTTGTAATTTTTAAAGAAAAAAAGAGCACTTAAACATTTATGGGACAACAGGGAAATACTGAAGGAATGCTTATAAAAATGTTGTTTTCTTAGAAGATAAATTGGTGAAAATGTCCAAATCCCCATTTGCATAATTGAGGTAAAGTAGATTCTAGCTTAAGTATGCAGATTATTACTACTGTCAATTTTCAAACATTAAACAAGTGAATTATAAACTGTGGGGATGATCAGATTAGGGGACTTCAAGGAGGTCTGTGTAACATTCTAAAGTATATTTTTCTTTAAATTCACTTTAATTTCAAAAGTGGATTGTTATATGGCTATTATAAATGAGAAAGCAGTTCCCTATGGTGAACAAATAAAGTCTTATGCTAATGGGCCATGGTAAAGAATCATGGCCTAACATTATATAACTGAGGATCAGTTAAGGTCTTGTTCTGATAGGGTGATGTAAATTTTTACACACATAAAAAGTTATATTTCTATTTCAGCTTCCATATATGGTTATAAATGTAAAAGGGAGCTATAAGGTATTTGTGTAATTTTTATAAGTACTATTTCAATAACTGCAGTTTTAAGGTAGAAGACATTATTTAATAATAGTTGCTTTTAGACTATTTTGGTTAAGTAACTACAAATGAGAGAAGCCTTCTTCCATCTAGATCCTACTGCATTATTTTGCATAGGAGAATATTACAGTCTAGATAAGTATCCTAGCTAGCTAACTATGAGATATATTTACAGTATGGATTGAAACTGATAATATCAATATTAATTAATAATGAGAAGAATGGGTGAGGATGTTAAGATTGCTGTGTTTTAGAATTCACTATCAATAGCCAACTAACTAACTTCTCCTAGGCTATATCCCTACTTACAAAATGGGGTTAGTGCTTGCTTCGACAATACATATACAAAAATTGGAATGATACAGAGAAGATAAGCATGGTCGCTGCAAAAGGATGACACACAAATTCATGAAGCATTCCATATTTTTAATTCCTGAGGAAGAAGAAGTAGAAGCAGAAGCAGAAGCAGAAGCAGAAGCAGAAGCAGGAGAAGAAGAAGAAGAAGAAGAAGAAGAAGAAGAAGAAGAAGAAGAAGAAGAAGAAGAAGAAGAAGAAGAAGAAAGAGAAAAATGTCCTGGAGGGATGTTTGATCAAATTATAGCTGAAAACTTCCCCAATCTGGGGAAGGAAATTGACACTGAAATCCAAGAGACACAGAGAAAACCCCTCAGACATAACTTGAATCTACCTTCAGCACGACATATCATAGTGAAGCTGGAAAAATATAAGGAGAAATAGAGAATTCTGAAAGCAGCTAGGGATAAAAGGATGCTAACATACAAAGGGAAACCTATCAGAGTGGATGCAGACCTATCTATGGAAACTTGGCAAGCCAGAAAGAAATGGCAGGAAATCTTCACAGTGATGAACAGGAAAAATATTCAGCCAAGAATCCTTTATCCAGAAAGTTTGTAATTCAGAATAGAAGGAGAGATAAAGGTTTTCCCAAACAAAAATTGAAAGAATCATCACCACCAAACAAGCTTTACAAGAAATCCTAAGAAGGATGCTATGAGGGAAATATTGCAAGGAATACAAGGTCCCAGAGACATCACTACAAGCATGAACCCTATGGAGAACACAATGAATCTAAACTCATATTTGTCAATAATAACACTGAATATAAATGGACTAAATGCTCCAATCAATGACATAGGGCAGCAGAATGGATTAAAAAAATGAAATCCATCTATTTGTTGTCTAGAAGAGATTCATTTTAGACTTGAAAACACCTTCAGGTTGATAGTAAGGGAATGGTGAAAAAACTATCATGTGACTGGAAGTCAAAAGAAAGCCAGTGTAGCCATACTTATAATGGACAAATTGGACTTTAAGTAAAGACAGTAACAAAAAATGAAGAAGGGCATTATATAATCATTAAAGGGTTTTTTTCATCAGGAAGAGCTAACATTTAAAAACATCAAAGTGACAAATTTGGGAGCACCAAAACACATAAAATAATTAATCACAAATAGAATCAATCTTATTGATAAGAATGTGCAAATTGCACGGGATTTTAATACTCCACTTACAGCAATGGATTGATCAACTAGACAGAAAATCACTAAAGAAACAATGGACCTTAAAGACATATTGGAACAGATGGATTTGACAGATATATTTAGAACTATACATCCTGAGGCTATGGAATTTACTTTTCTCTCAAGTACATATGACACATTCTCCAATCTAGATTACATACTGGGTCTTAAAGCAACCCTCAGTAAATAGAATTGGGATCATACCATGCACATTTTCAGATCACAATTCTATAAAACTTGAAATTAATCACAGGAAAAAATTTGCAGAACATCCAAAACCTTGGAGGATAAAACCACCCTACAAAAAAATCAAAATTCACCCTGCAAAGCTTCAAAATCTAATAGAGCACATAAAGGAACTAGAAGGGGAGCAGCAAGAGCACTCCAAACCCAGCATAAGAAGAGAAATAATAAAGATAAGGGCAGAAGTAAACAATATAGATCCCCCCCCCAAAAAAAAACCAATTGAACAGATCAATGAAACCAAGAGTTTGTTTTTTGAAAAAATAAACAAAATTGATAAACCTCTATCCAGGCTCCTCAGAAAGAAAAGAGAGAACACCTAAATAGACAAAATCATGAGTGAAAATGGATCTAATACAACCAGTCCCTCAGAAATACAAATAATCTTCAGGGAATACTATGAAAAATTTTATCCCAACAAACTAGACAACCTATAAGAAATGGACAAATTCCTAAACACACATGCACTACCAAATTCAAACAGGAAGAGATTAAAAAAAAAACTGTCCAGACCCATAACCAGTGAAGAAATCGAATCAGTTATCAAAAATCTCCCAAAGAATAAGCCTGGGGCCAGACGGCTTCCCTAGGGAATTCTACAAAACATTTACAGCAGAGTTAATACCCATTCTTCTCAAGCTACTCCAAAAAGTAGAAAAAGAAGGAAAAATTATGGACTCATTCTATGAAGCAAGCATCACTTCGATTCTGAAACCAGCCAGAGATTCAACAAAAAAAAGAGGACTTCAGGCCAATATCCTTAACGAATACATTAAAAAATACTCAACAAGATGCTACCAAATCGATTTCAACAGCATATACAAAGAATCATCCACCATGATCAAGTGGAATTCTTTCCTGATTAAAGGGCTGGTTCAATATTCCTAATCCAAAAACATGATATATCACATTAACAAAAGAAAAGATAAAAACCATATTATCCTCTCGATAGATGCAGCAAAAGCATTTGACAAAATTCAGCATCTTTTCTTATTAAAAACCCTCGAGAAAGTTGGGAATTAACTTCAAAGCAAGAAAGAGTATCCAATGGAAAAAAGACAGCCTCTTTAGCAGGTGCTGCTGGAAGAACTGGACAGCAATATGCAGAAGGATGAAACTAGACAATTCTCTTACACCATACACAAAAACAAACTCAAAATGGATGAAGGACCTGAATGTGAGACAGGAAACCATCAATAACCTAGAGGAGGAAGTCAGAAACAACCTTGATCTTATTCGCAGCAATTTCCTTTTGGACACATCCCCAGAGGCAAGAGAATCAAGAAGCAAAATGAAATATTGGGACCTCATCAAGATAAAAAGCTTCTGCACTGCAAAGGAAACAATCAGGACATCTAATAGGCAACTGACAGAATGGGAAAAGATAGTTGCAAACAACATATCGGATAAAGGGCTAGTATCCAAAATCTACAAGGAACTCATGAAACTCCACACCAAAAAATTGAATAATCCAGGGAAGAAATGGGCAAAAAATTTGAATAGACACTTATCTAAATAGGACATCCAGACAGCCAACAGGCACATGAAATAATGATCAGCGTCACTCAGCATCAGGGAAATACAAATCAAAATCACAATGAGATATGATCTCACACTAGTCAGAGTGGCAAAAATTAACAACTCATGAAACAACAGATGCTGGTGAGGATGTGGAGAAACGGACACCCTCCTACACTGTTAGTGGGAATGTAAACTAGTACAACTTCTTTAGAAAACAGTGCGGAAGTTCCTCAAAAAACTTTCAATCCAACTTCCCTATTACCCAGCAATAGCACTGCTGGTAATCTACCCAAGGGATACAGAAAAGCTGATGCACCTCAATGTTCCAGCGGCACTTTCTACAATAGCCAAATCATGGAAAGAGTCCAAATGTCCATCATATGATGAATGAATCAAGAAGATGTGGTTTATAAGTATAATGAATACTACATGGCAATGAGAAAGAATGAAATCTGGTCATTTATAGCAAAGTGGATGGGCCTTGAGGGTGTCATGCTAAGTGAAATAAGTCAGACAGGGAAGGACAGATACCATTTTTTCACTCATAGATCTAACAGGAGAAAGCTAACAGAGGACCATGGTGAGGGGAAGGAGGGAAAAGAGTTAGGGAGAGAGAGGGAGGAAAATCATGAGAGACTCTTGAACACTGAGTACAAACTGAGGGACGAAGGGGGAGGGGGAAAGAGGAAGGAGGGTAATGGACGTGGAGGAGAGCACTTGTGGGGTAGAGAACTGGGTGTGATATGGAAACCAGTTTGACAATAAACTATATAAGAATAAAATAACAATAAAAATATATAAAGCATATGTGGAAGATGCAAAAAATCAATAACAAAAGCAAATGTAAAAATGATTCACAGAGATTGACTTTCGTGTTGAAAAAGCAGTTACCAGTTTGATTTCTTTCCCCCGCCCAAAATACAATGGCAGAAACAGAAGTAATGTGTCACTTTGCTCTTGCACTTTACCATGTTATCTCCCTTGACCATTTTTAAAAATTATTTTATTTTATTACTAGAAAGTCAGTTCATGAAGGCTGTTGCGTGTTTTCTAAAACTTAAGAACTTCATATCCTGGGTTTGCTTTATCTGTGATTATTAAGATGATGGTGTCAATTGTTAAAAATTTAGGAAACATGGACTGTCAACTGCTCCAGTAGCTAATAGCCCCTAACGATAAAATATAGTCATATAAAAGTTAACTTAGGTATAAGCATGCAAAAGGAGAAGTCCCCCTGATAATAAAATGCTGTCATTTTCAGTTCAGCAGTTCATGTTATTGCTGTCCATGCTTATTAATTAAAGGAGCTGTTGCTATAATGTGCAAATAGAGAATCTGAAAAACTGAGAGAGCTCATAGGTCTCCAAGTGAAGTTAAGTCAATTTGGGTCTGGTAAATCAAGTGTAATGAAATCATTTGTCAGTGCCAATCTTGCAAAAACTACGAAGTTTGACAAGGGCTTAAAAGGATTATAATTAGATTTCCAATAGGATAATAACTAAATGGCAGAACACAGTAAATAGAAAATTTTACTTTGTTAGTTAATGGTAATGCTATTCAGTCTTAGTTTTTATCAGTGCATTTTTAGTTGTGCTAATTTAATTTGCTTTTATCAGCAAAAATGCACGACACAAATGGTACTTGAATATCATTTTCAAAAATCATTGATCTGAAGGTGAACTTAGTGATACTCAGTATGTTTATTTTATGTGAAACCGAGATTGGTAATAAGTTGGTTAATGTGCTGTCTTATAGGCCCTCAACTGAGTTATGGGAATCTGGGTGGGAGAATGTTAGTGTGTATGCTCCACCAAATCCTTCACCTCCAGCAATAGTGGACAGAGCCATCAGAGTGAGTATGTATTCATTGTTTGATCACCTTAAAATATTCAGAAGAAGCTGCTGTAATAGACTGCTAAAATAAGGGATACAGAAATCCTTATATCAGAAGGAGGTTTATGCATTATACTTTGTGAACCAAAATTTAATGCATAAGAAACAGGTAGTAACTAAGCTAGAGAGATTTAGAAGACATATAAGAATCTTACTTTAAAAAATCTTTGTATTAAAGTTCATGTGAAAATTATTATAAAACTGCATATGACTTTATTACTTTTAAAGATGGCCAACTAAAATTCTTTCGAGTTCTCTTTAAACTCTCTTGAGGAGGTATCCCTTTGGAATGAATTTAATTTCAAAAGTGAGAACACTAGGTGATTGATACATTTCTATCCAGCAGAGCTATTGACAATAGAAAGAGAAAAGACTTCAGCGATATTGGAATTCTTTGCTGTGATAAAGATGAGTTTTGGAAATCACATTGGATTGGAATGCATGAATTGACCCTCATAAGCAATGCTAGGAAATAATCTTCCAAGGTGAAAAATAGGTAATTGAGAGAAATGGAAAGATGAAGTCAGTATCAAAATAAGTCACAAAAGATAAAAACTATAACACCTAAGAAGAAAACTATTAGGAAGAATAAAAAATAATGGCTAAATTTGCATTTTATGTTTTCCAGGCATTATACATTTTCTGAAGTCCATATATACGTATAAAAGTAATTTTTGAATTCAAAGCATCTTAAACAATAAGTAATATTATCAGAATTTTCAGGTAATTGTTTCAATTGACTGATTGTGTCAACTGCACTTAAGATAGGCCTAATAGTATTTTCAGGCATCCTTTCCCCTGGCTAATATTGTTTTTGCTCAAAAATAAAATTAATTTTAGATATTAAATTGTGATCCTATTGTCATATTAACAAAAAACATTTACTCTAGTTTTCTAATATATGATGATGGGAACCTTATCATTTACAGTGCTTAAATGCTATGCTGAGAGATAAGAATGTGTACTTTTCCATTTTTATCACATTTATCAAGATTATTATATTAAATAACCTAAATGGTTGTCATTTAATAAGTAATTACTAACACACTTTCCTTTTCCATATATTGATAATATTAGCCACAAATATTAGGCAATTTGATCTGTATTTAGAAAAATATAATAAAAGTTAATTTCCTTGCTTTAAAATAAGTTTTATAACCCTTTGAAAGGTATACTAATTTACTCATGTTTAGCCAGCAAAAAAGTAGAACTTTTAAATGAATGCTCAATGTAAATAAATATTAAATGTGCTCTCTCCTAAATTTTTGTTTCCAAAAAAATTTTGCTCTCCCCTAATCACAAATTAATATGCAAAAGCCATTCTTTGCAGACTTTGTTAAAGTAAAAAAACGAGCCAAATGGAAGCCTTTTGATTTATATCATCCAGTTGAACTCCCATGAGTAAAATAATCTGCTTTTTGTTGCATGGAAATTAAATAACTTTAGGATAGATCAAAAGTTTGCATTAATTTCAGGGTTGGAAAAGATGTCACCGTTGTAAATTAAAGGCATCATATACATTAAACAAACAGCAATTAATTTATAATATAATTATAAAGATACAACCCACTGATGGTATATTTAGTTTACCCTCTCCAGTTCCAAAGCTGACCTTAGATTCCACTCAAAGGAGGGGCACAATCAAACTCAATGTTCCATAAAGACTGGGTCTATACTGATTAAGAAGGCATCAAATGTTTCAGGCTTATTCAACCCTACCTTGGTCCTGATATGTAGAGCAACCTCAACTAGTGGTAGCCCAGAACTAGTGGGGCTTTCTTCATAAATTTAACTGTGGCAAAATGATCGTACATACACTGAGTCCCATCCGAATTGGCATTGGTCACATAGACAAAGCCGTTAAGTTAAAGGAAGAAAGCAGACAAGCAAAAGAGGGATAAGAAACAGCAAAGTTTCACTGAATGAACTAAACATGCATACTTTCACAATTAGCAAAATTAATGCATTAGGTCTAACCAACTGCAGCAGGATCAGTCATTACCAGAGGATCCATGAGCCCTGCTGACATTCTTTGTTTTGTAAAACTGATGGACAACTCTACATGAATGAAGCTTTCTAAATTTTCCGAAGCTGCCAGATAAATGGTGACCCTCAAATAACCCAAATGGATTTGTTAGTTACTTCCAGTTTGTTGCCTTCTTGTAGATCTAGTTGTTAAAGAGTTGAAAGACACTGATTAGTCAAACCTCTAGCAAGCAACATATCCATGGTTGTCTTCCTTTCTGAGGTGAGGAAATAATTTTCTCATGAAGATGCCTTACAGTGAGACACTTCTTCACATTAAACATGAGGGAAAAAAAGGTAATTTACATGCAAAGGGCTAGAAAACTGCATTAGAATCATACTGGAAAAACTCCAGCGGTTAAATTTAGTTTTTATTTTTAGATAATTTTGCACTGCAGTGAGATTTTATATTGATTTTTGTTTATTTTCTTACTACTAAGTATTTTTAAATATTTTAAAGCATCTAAGCATTTATAGGAACCATGAAAATCATGAGTTACAAGTTTTAGTCTTATTTTCATATTTAGGTGGTTTCTAAAGTTATCTAAATTTAGCATCAGAATTTAAAGGTGCATAAAAATGTTGTCTAGAACACTTTTAAGAGATTGATAGTTTATTATTTTTCTACTTGTGGTTTTTACAAGATTTCTTAAAGTATATTATTGCACACTTCAGAAAGGTATATTATATTTACATTTATGCATTTTTAGAATCTGCCTAACACATAAGTATACACCCTTTTTAATAGCTAAGTATAGAAGAAATTAGCTCACATTGTATATGTAAAATTATTAGTCCCTATATACAATATCAAAGAAAAACACATGAAGATGTCTGCCTCTGCCATAAAGTAATAATTCAACTTATTTCTTTTAGTTAAATAAAGGATATCATTATAGGAGCTCATGCCCACTTCATATCAGGCAGTTATAGAGAGAAGTTATAAAGAGAAGTATGTACCTTGCATAGGAGTACTATCATGAGAAGTCCCATTTTTTTTTATTTCAATATCTGGAATTTCAGTATCTGAAAGAAGTGACATTCAAGATTATGGTACAATTCTGTTATTTCTGATTCCATTTAAAGTTAAACAAGTACTTTGGTCCTATAGATAACACAATACCTTTGATCACATTTTTTTTTGTTTTTGTATGTCTATTTGTTTGTAGTGGTAAGAGAGAAATATAAACTGTAGCTGAATTCTAAAATTTTGCATATATTTTTCAAACATATAGTAAATACTTTATTTCATTCTTTAGAGATAATGCTCATGAAAATAATCTGTCCATAAAAATCCCCTCAGACTACCTGGTAACATGCCATGACTGTGGAATAAGATTGCATAAGTGGAAGTGTCCCACTCTTGTGGTATATTTTTCATTTGCAAAATGCTGTAGATGATAAGATTGCCTCTATGCTAAGTGTGCTGAACACCAAAATATAAATCATAGTTTGTGGTCTTTATGCAGTACTGGCAAAGGGCAAAGGGACACATGAATTGCTTTTGAAAAAACTTTGAGAAAGAGAATAAGAGGTTACGTTTTTATTTTCAATTTTAAATATGAAATATGATTATCTGAATGTTATCCATATCCATGAAGCATAGCTTTATATGAGCTTTTCTGTATATATATGTATTTGCTTGGACACCCTTGGGTAATGTGATAACAGATGCCAGTATATCACCCAATTTCATCAAAATTAATCTGAGAGGAAAATGATTTGACTACAAGGTACCCATCATGTTGTAGAAACAGCTGTTTTTCCTCTATACTAGAAAAACTAAACGTAAATGGAGTTCATTTATGAGTGGATTTTAAATTTGTAAAAAAAGTGTCAAACCATTTCAGAATGACATGTTCAAGCCCTCAAAAAATAATGAGTACATAGAACTTGTGTCCCATTGCTATTCAAGAAATGTTCCCTTTAAAACCTTTGATAAGCAAGGATGCTGGCTCCCACTAAGATATCCCATTGTGTGAGATATTAATTATGATCTCTTTCTTTTCTGTGTCTCAATGAGGTATGGTATTATGAGCTAAAAAAATATAGCACTGTATTTTTATTGATTGTAAGCATACTGATCCAAGACATTTACAGTAAAAAGAGAATTGAACTTTTGGAAAGAAATATGACTGACATTTGTACAAAATTATTTATTCATTCTTAGTGTAGGACCCTGAAGCAACCTTTTAGTTTTATGTGTGTCTTATACATGTGAATAGGGTATGTATAGATGTGTGCATAAAATTCTTAGGCTTATACTTGTTACAAACACCTATCAGTTAATATATATCTGTGTACTGTACATGTCAGTAAAACATACAAGCTATCAATGTGCTATGAAAGAAGAAGCTGAATATTCTATGAGATGAAATGATGTGGGGTTTCATAATTGAAAATGTGATAAAAATTTGGAATTAAGAGAATTCATGACATAAGCATCTTTTCTCACAGAATCTCCAGGAATGTACTTACAGCATTCTTTTTCAAACAGGCCCTCCTTAAACCATCAACACTGATGCAATCTACATGAAAGAAACCAGGATCCCATAATTCATTAAAATAGAGCACACCAAACGTTAGCATATTTTAATATGAATGTACCTAAAACACGTACATTTTAGGTACAGTTAGGTTATCAATATTACTACTTCTATTGCAAAAGTCAGTAGGATTTCCTGTTACTCCTAGGCTATTTGTATCTCCCAGAATAGGGATTATTTTGACACATTTAATTAATAACCCAAAGCACTTGGCCTCAAATTGATCTTTTTAATGATTCTTGGACAAAGCTCCTTCCATATTTCTTTCCTTCCTTCCTTCCTTCCTGCCTTCCTGCCTTCCTTCTTTCCTTTCTTCCTTCTTTCCTTTCCTTCTTTCTTTCTTCTTTTCTTTCTGTATACCTTCCTTATTTCCTTCCTTCCTCTCTCTCTCTCTCTTAAGTTGGATTTTTCTTCGTGTACCTTGAGGGTGAAAGTCCAAATCAGACATTACCTTTCAACATCCTCAAGCCACTGTCACTAGCAGTGGCTTGCTTAAGTGCGTGCTCCACTTGTACCCGACGCTTGGATTCAAATTCCAAGGCTTCCTGCAGTTTTCTCTTGGCTTTTTTCTCCTTCTTCAGACGCTTTTGCATGGTAGCTAAAACATGAAAAGGTAAATAGTTTGCAAATCATCGGTGAATAGTTTTGATGGATTATACACCACAGATATAGGTACAGATAGATATATAAATGAATATGATTAGCTTCTTTTGGTTCCAATTCTCAATAGATTCAACCAGAGTGTTCAGTCATGCAATTCGCTTTTTTTTGTTTTCATTTTTTCAGTGTGTATGCTTCATAATATATAAACATTTGTATGGCAGTGGTACTAATGGTAGAACATAATTTTCTACTTTCACTAACTCCATGCATTTAATTATAGTATTAAATATCTGATTTTTTTAGATAGAATTATTGAGATCCTGAAACTATTGGTTCACATCAGGGTTATAAGCATACCAACCTTCAGTCTTTCAGAATCAGCTTTTAAGAATTAAGATATTGGGGGAGGAGCCAAGATGGCGGAGAGGAAGGGAGCTCTGTAAACTTTGTCTGCCCCATCTATCAAACTGAGAAGGACATTGCTCTCATCTGCAAGAGTGGAAGGAGAAAATAAAGATTCCAGAAAGAATACAACCTCAAAGATACCTGAGTGAGTGAGTGCAAACTGGGGAGATTGGAAAACGGGCCAGCTGAGATGGGCCGGGAAGGTGGGAGCCCCAGCTCAACAAGTGGCAAGTGCGCAGAGCCCCTGAGAGACAAAGGGAAGAGAAAGAGAAACTGAACATGCTCATAGTACTGTCTCGGAGGAAGAGATAAAGAACTTTTAACCGTGCTCTGAGAGAGAAACTCTCACTCCATATAAAACTGCTGGTAGCCCAAATCCCGAACCCGGGTGGCACAAGGGAAAGAACAGCTTCCAGCACTGTGCCATCAGCGAGGAGCTGGCGGCCTTGGTGGCCCCAGGGGCGCTCACTTTGATCTCGGCCTTGGGAGTGGGAGCACGCACCTCATTCCACAGTGCATCTCACCTCCAACAATTGCCGTGTGAATCCTGAATCCCGGGTGCCAACATGGAAAAAATACCCTCACCCCTACTTGATCCTGGCAAAGAGTTGGTGGCGGTGGAGATCTGGGCTCGATCTTCGGCTGCAGGAGCTCACAGCTCATTTCTGGCAGCGCCTGGTGCCTCCAGCAGCAGCAGCAGCAGCAACAGCGTGAATACCAGCTGGCACCAAGAGAAACTGCTCCCTCCCCCTAGGCGATCACTATCCCGACTTGGGGCTGGGAGTCCACAGAAGTGTATATGAGGACGTGCACTACACCCCCTGCTGCTCACCTCACCTCAGGCAGCACACCTCGCCTCAGACAGGGGCAGCGCAAATCCCTGCCTGAGCCAAGAGAAACTGATCCTTCCCCCTAAGAAGCCGGCTGCCAAAGCAAGTATATCTCATCTGTGGTTGCATAAAGGTGCATGGACTAGGACTCTGAACCAAAGCGAGCCTGGAAAATACAACTTGGCTCAGCTGCAGCACAAGGAGATCAGACTAATTAAGAGTGGCCTACAGTATTAGTTCCAGCAGAGCTTGGCGTGTGGCCATTGTACTCTCTGCAGCAACCAAGGCAGAGCCTCTGAGAGCAGCCCCCTAGACCTACTATACCAAACCACGCCTATCCACAAGGGGGGGCTGCTACTTTTTTCTTCTTTTTTTATGTTGTTGCACTCATTTTTATTATTATTATTACCTTTTTTACTTAAAATTAAAAAAAATTACTCCTTATTTTTCTTTCTCCTTTCTCCCTCTTTTTTTTTTCTCTCCTGCAATCCAGATATATTCTCCTGTATCTCATCCTTATCTCTCCCCTCAACTGGTCATACACTTTTAGACAGTCCATTGTCCTTCATTGTCTCTGACCCCTTTTACTTTTTCCCCTCTTTTAATCTCTTCCTCTCCATTATCATTCCTTACTTTCTCCCTTTTAATTTTCCTGTTTGTTTGATTTGTCTGTGCGTCTGTGTGCTTCTGTTCCCTCTGTGTTTGTCTGTCTGTTTTTCTTCTTAGGGCTACCCCAAGAAACAAGCCAAAATGGGCATGATGGTGAGTTCCAAAATTCACTGAGTAGGGAAATAAAATATTCAAAGGCACAACAAGAGAAACTGAGAGACACTATTAGAAGAATATTTCCTGGAACGACAGGCCCTGGACAGTCAATAAGCCTCCTTTAACAGAGCAATATTAACAGGTTCACAGTGCACAACGAGCTTTCTAAAGCTGAGAAGAGAAAGAAAATTAACAAAAATGGCAAAACGAGGGAACTCTCCTCTAAAGAACCTCCAGGAAATAGTCACAGCAACAGACCAGCTCAAGGCAAATCTAGACAACATACCAGATCAAGAATCTAAAAAACTTGTCAAAAAATTATCGCTGGGGTTGAAAAAAGAATCAAAGAAGCAACTGAGACAATGACTATGAATTTGAAAATAGTTGTGATGAGTAAAAAAAAAGGCTATAGGTGAGGTGAATAATAAAATGGAGGCAGCCACCTCAAGGATTGACAAGACAGAGAGAAGAATAGGCAAATTAGAAGATATAGTTATAGCAAAAGAGGAACCTGAAAAAAAGAGAGAAATTGATCCACGAGCAGGAAAGGAGAATTCCAGACCTGAGTTATACGATCAAATGAAACAACATTGTATCATAGAAATTCCTGAAGAGGAAGACAGAGAGAAAGGTTCTGAAGGGATACTAGATCAAATTATAACTGAGAATTTCCCAAATCTGGGGGAAGAAATAGACATTCAAATTCAAGAGGCACAAAGAACCCCCTTAAGACCTAATTTGAACCGACCTTTGGAACAACATATCATAGTGAAACTGGCAAAATATACAGATAAAGAGAGAATTCTGAAAGCAGCTCGGGATAAAAGGGCCCTAACGTACAAAGGGAAACCTACCAGAGTGGTTACAGACCTATCTGATGAAACTTGGCAGGCCAGGAAGGAATGGCAGGAAATCTTCAATGTGATGAAAAGAAAAAACATGCAGCCAAGAATCCTTTATCCAGCAAGCCTGTCATTCAAAATAGAAGGAGAAATAAAAGTGTTCCCAAATATACAAAAACTGAGAGAATTCATGACCACCAAACCAGCCCTACAGGAAATCCTAAGAGGGACTCTATAAGGGAAATGCTGCAAAGAATACAAAGTACCAGAGACGCCACTATAAACATGAACTCTAGGGAGAACACAATGACTCTAAACCCACATTTCTCAATAATAACACTGAATGTAAATGGACTGAATGCTCCAACCAAAAGACACAAGGTAGCAGAATGGATAAAAAAACAAAATCCATCTATTTGCTGTCTACAAGAGACTCATTTTTGACCGGATAATACCTTCAGGATGGAAGTAAAGGGATGGAGAAATATCTATCATGTGACTGGAAGCCAAAGAAAGGCAGAATAGCCATTCTTACATCAGACAAACAGGACTTTTAAGTAAAGACAGTAACAAGAGATGAAGCAGGACATTATAGAATAATTACAGGGTCTCTCCATCAGGAAGAGCTAACAATTATAAACATCTATGCACCAAATTCGGGAACGCCCAAATACATAAGACAATTAATCACAGACAGAAACAATCTTATTGAGAAGAATGTGCTAATTGCATGGGACTTTAATACTCCACTGACAGCAATGGATAGATCAACCAGACAGAAAATCACTGAAGAAGCAATGGACCTGAACGACATATTGAAACAGATGGAATTGATAGATATATTTAGAATTCTGCATCCTGAAGTTAGGGAATTCACCTTCTTCTCGAGTGCACATGGCACATTCTCCACAATAGATCACATACTGGGGCATAAAGCGACCCTCCATTAGTATAAACGAACAGAGATGATATCATGCACACTTTCAGATCACAATGCTATGAAACTTGATATTAACCATGGTAAATGTCGGGAAAACATCCAAAAATGTGGAGGATAAAAACTACCATACTACAGAATTATTGGGCTACTCAGACAATTAGAGAAGAAATTTTAAAATATATGGAAACAAATGAAAATGAAAATACAACATTCCAAAAACACCATGAGGCAGCAAAGGCAGTCCTAAGAGGAAAGTATATTGCAATCCAGGCCAATTTCAACAAACTAGTAAAAGCGCAAATTTTAAGTCTAATGGAGCACTACTGGAACTATAAGGGAAGTAGCAAGAACACCCCAAACCCAGTAGAAGAAAAGAAATAATAAAGATAGGACAGAAATAAACAATATAGGATCCAAAGAAAAAAAGGCGAGAAGATCAATGAAACCAAGAGTTGGTTCTTTAAAAAAAATAAACAAAATTGATAAACCTCTAGCCAGGCTCCTTAGAAAGAAAAGAGAGCACCCAGATAGACAAAAATCATGAATGAAAAACGATCTATTACAACCAATCCCTTAAAAATACAATCAATTTTACAGATTACTATAAAAAATTATATGCCAACAACCTGGGCAACTTAGAAGAAATGGACAAATTCCTAAATACACATGCACTGCCAAAATTCAAATGGGAAGAGATACAAAGGATGAAGAGACCGATAAGCAGTGAGGAAATCAAATCCATTATCAAAAGTCTCCCAATATATAAGAGCCCAGGGCCAGATGGCTTCCCAGGGGAATTCTACCAGACATTTAAAGCAGAGCTAAGACCCATTTTTTTCAAACTATTCGAAAAAATAGAAATAGAAGGAAAACTTCCAAACACATTCTACGAAGCCAGCATCACCTCGATACCCAAACCAGACAGGGACCCAGCAAAAAAAGATAACTACAAACCAATATCCTTAATGAATACAGATGCAAAAATATGCAACAAGGTACAGCTAATAGAATTCAACAGCATATAAAAAGAATTATCCACCATGATCAAGTGGGATTCATTCCTTGGTTACAGGGCTGGTTCAATATTCACAAATCCATCAATGTGGCCCATCACATTTACAAAAGAAAGGATAAAAGCCATATGATCCTGTCAATAGATGCAGGAAAAGCATTTACCAAAATACAGCACCCTTTCTTAATTAAACCCTTGATAAAGTCGGAATACAAGGAACTTTCCTACACATTATAAAAGCAGTTTATGAAAACCCCGCAGCTAATATCATCCTCATTGGCAAAACCTGAGAGCTTTCCCCCTGAGATCAGGAACACGACAGGGGTGCCCACTCTCACCACTGCTGTTTAACATAGTGCTGGAAGTCCTAGCATCAGCAACCAGACAAAAAAAGGAAACAAAAGGGATCAGAATTGGCAAAGAAGAAGTCAAACATTCACTTTTTGCAGATGACATAATACTCTCCATGGAAAACCCAATCGACTCCACCAGAAGCCTTCTAGAACTTACCAATGAATTCAGTAAAGTTGCAGGGTAAAAAATCAATGTACAGAAATCTGTTGCATTCCTATACACCAAAAACGAAGCAGCAGAAAAGGAAATCAAGAAACTGATCCCATTCACAGTTGCACGAAAAACCTTAAAATATCTAGGAGTAAATCTAACCAAGAGTGTAAAATACCTATATGATGAAAACTATAGAAAACTTATGAAAGAGATTGAAGAAGACACCAAGAAATGGAAAAACATTTCATGCTCATGGATCGGAAGAATAAACATTGTGAAAATGTCATTATTACCCAATGCAATCTACATATTCAATGCAATCCCCATCAAAATTGCACCAACATTCTTCTCAAAGCTAGAACAAATTATTCTCAAATTCGTATGGAACCACAAAAGACCCCGAATAGCCAAAGTAATATTGAAGAAGAAAACCAAAACAGGAAGCATCACAATCCCAGACTTTAGCCTCTACTGCAAAGCTGTCATCATCCAGACAGTATGGTATTGGCACAGAAACAAACAAATAGAGAACCCAGAACTGGGCCCACAGATTTAAGGCCAATTAATTTTTGACAAAGCAGGAAAGAGTATCCAATGGAAAAACAACTGCCTCTTTAGCTGGTGGTGCTGGGAGAACTGTAAGCAACATGCAGAAGAATGAAACTAGACCACTTTCTTACACCAGAAACAAAAATTAACTCAAAATGGCTGAAGGACCTGAATGTGAGACAGGAAACCATCAAAACCCTCGAGGAGGAAGTAGGAAACAACTCCCTTGACCTCAACCTCAGCGATTTCCTACTTGACACATCCCCAAAGCCAAGGGAAATGAAAGCAAAACTGAACACTTGGGAAATCATCAAGATAGAAAGCTTTTGCACTGCAAAGGAAACAATTAAGAAAAATAATAGGCAACCAACGGAATGCGAAAATATAGTTGCAAATGACATATCAGATAAAGGGCTAGTATCCAAAATCTACCAGGAACTCACCAAACTCCACACCCAAAAAACAAATAACGCAGTGAAGAAATGGGCAGAAGGCATGAACAGACACTTCTCCAAAGAGGACATCCAGTTGGCTTACAGGCACATGAAACGATGCTCAACATCACTCATCAACAGGGAAATACAAATCAGAACCACACTGAGATACCACCTCACACCAGTCAGAGTGGCTACAATGAGCAAATCCAGAGATTCTAGATGCTGGCGAGGGTGTGGAGAGACTGGCACCTTCCTACACTGTGGGTGGGAATGTAAACTAGTGCAGCCGCTCTGGAAAACAGTGTGGAAGTTCCTCAAAATGCTTTCAGAACTCCCTTATGACCCAGCAATAGCACTTCTAGGGATTTCCCCAAGGGATACAGAAGTGCTGATGCATAGGAGCACATGTACTGCAATATTCATAGCAGCACAGTCATCAATAGCCAAAACATGGAAAGAAACTAAATGTCCATCACCCGATGAGTGGAACAAGAAGGAGTGGTATATATATACAAAGGAGTATTACATGGCAATGAGAAAGAATGAAATCTGGCCGTTTGTAGGTATGTGGATGGACCTTGAGGGTGTCATGCTAAGCGAAATAAGTCAGGCAGATAAGGACAGATACCATATGTTTGCATTCATACGTCTAAAAGGAGAACAGGAGAACCTAATGGAGGGGGAGGGAAAGAGGGATAGAGAGTTGGGGAGAGAGAGGAATGCAAAAATTGAGAGACTATTGAATACTGAAAAGGAACCTCAGGTTGAAGGGGACGGGGGTGTGGTGGGAAAGAGGTGGTGGTGATGGAGGAGGGTACTTGTGGGGAAGAGTACTGGGTGTTGTATGGAAACCAATTTGACAATAAAATATTAAGTAAGCATTCTCACAAAGAAACCACTTTCGAAACACACACACACACACACACACACACACACACACACACAAAAGAATTAAGATATTGACATTGTGGTGGTAGAAAAACATTCAAGAAACCTTACACAAAATTAAAATATTATGACATTTAAGAAATGTTAAAAGTGCTCACATATAATTAAAAATATTATTAAACTCATTATGACACTAATTTAAGTTTCAATTGTATTCATTTCACAGTTCATTTTATTTAACACAAATGACATTCAGAAAGTTGAAGAGAATCAGTTACCAGGTAAAATTCTGTTTATGTGAGACAATAATTCAGAAGTCTGAAGTAAAAACAAAATTGGAAAACCTGAGAAAATGACACAGAGGAGGTATGGTTTCTGTTATATTTGATGAAAGATTATTAAATGATGTTGAATATAAAAATATTTTACTATTTGAATTAAACTTATCATCATTCATAGAGAGCATTTAACCAATTATTTAAACCAGAAATCTGGCTTTATTCAAATTAACATATAGCTTAATGTCCTTGAAACATAAACTTTTGCTTCCAGTAAAATTATTAGCTCAAAAATATTCTGTATGTTGATTGCCTCGAAATTTGTAATTACATATAGTATAAACAATTTGACAGTAATGAGAGATAGAAGCAGAAAAATGTTCATCTTTAACTCAGAAGGCTGAACTATAGCCTGCATTGTTTCAATTACATATATGCTGTTTGCTTCCCTTAAAAAAATCTTTTTAATGTTTATCTACTTTTGAGAGAGAGACAGAGACAGTGCATGAACAGTGGAGGGACAGAAAGGGAGACACAGAATTGAAGCGGGCTCCAGCCTCCTAGCTGTCAGTACAGAGCCTGATGCGAGACTCGAAGTCACAGACAGTGAGATCCAGACTTGAGCCAAAGTTGGACGCTCAACTGATTTAGCCACCCATGTGCCCCCTGGCTGCTACATTCTTCTTCTTTTTTTTTATAATAGTTTATTGTCAAATTGGTTTCCATATAACACCCAGTGCTTCTCCCCACAAGTGCCCCCCACCATGACCATCACCCCCTACCTTCCTCCCCCTCCCCTTTCAGTCCATGGTTCATCGTCAGTATTCAGTAGTCTCCTTTGATCTGTGTCCCTCACTCTTCCCCGCTCTCTTTCCCCCTTCCTCTCCCCATGGTCCCCTGCCAGGTCTCTCCTGTAAGACCTATGAATGCAAACATATGGTATCTATCCTTCTCTGCCTGACTTATTTCGCATAGTATGATACCCTCAAGGTCCATCCACTCTCCTACAAATGGCCATATTTCATTCTTCCTCATTGCCATATAGTACTCCATTGTATATATATATACCACAATTCTTTTTTTTCCATAATATTTTATTGTCAAATTGTTTTCCATACAACACCCAGTACTCTTCCCCTTAAGTGCCCTCCACCATCACAACCACCTCTTTTCCCCCGTCCCCCTTCCCCTTCAACCCTCAGTTCATTCTCAGCATTCAATAGTCTCTCAAGTTTTGCATCCCTCTCTCTCCCCAACTCTCTCTCCCTCCTCCGCTCCCCCTGGTTCTTCATTAGGTCTCTCCTGTTTTCCTGCT
>NC_043717.1:62569656-62597072 GCF_006229205.1 Suricata suricatta | reverse complement strand
GGAGGTGAAGTGGGCACCTTCACAGACTCAATTGCAGAGTCCCCACCCCAGTCAGGATCGCGATTGCAAAGGGGGAAAGGAAAAAAACAAAAAGCAAAAAACCGAGTCTCTCTTAGTTTCTGATAGCTTTGCTCAAGACGCTGTGCGCTGCTGGAAATGAGCTGGGAGCTCCTACACTCTAAGGGCACGCCAGGGCCTCCACCCAGCACGGACTCTTTTTTGGTGTCCCGTCGGTATGCGCCCTATTTTTTCTCTGTGGGCACCCAGGATTTGCACATTCCATGCAGGGGGCGAGGTGTGCAGTGGAAATGCGGTCCGTGGTCCTGTTCCCAAAACCAAGTTCGAATTGCTTGCGCCTGGCGCAGTCTCCGCTCAGGCCGCTTCCCACCGGGGAGTGCACCTCCCCAGCGCAGCCGCTTCTCCCAGCCACAGAGGCCTCTGATTCCCTGCTGAGATGGCTTAGGGCTGTAGGCTATTCCTTCTCTTGCGCCCCGCTGCCCAGCAGTTATCTATGAAGGGGGGTTCTGTCTCCAAGCGCAGCCAAGCGTTCTATACCTCTTCCCCAGAGACAGTTCTATGAGCATGTTCCAACTCTGTCTCTTCCCTTTGTCTCTTGGGCGCTGAGCACTTGCGCCACATTGGGCTGGGGATCTTACCTCCCCTGCCTGTCCCTGGCTGGCTCATTCGGATCTCCCCCGTTCGCCCCCACTCACTCAGGTATCCTTGAGGTTCTATTCCTTCTGGAGTTCGTATTTTCTCCTTCCACTCTCGCAGATGAGCGTAATATCCTTCTCAGTTCAAAAAACGGTGCGGATGGAGTTTACAGAGCTCCCTTCCTCTCTGCCATCTTGGCTCCACCTCTGGCTGCTACATTCTTAAAAGGTCTCATGACTGCCTGTAAATCTCACAGACAGTTCATACTGAACTGAATGATAAGCGCCAGAGAAATCTTACAAAAGCAGTTTTATGAGTAGAAATTTGACAAATACATTTATGATGTAATACTCCCTCCATGCCCCCTCCCCTTTGAGCACTAAGCATATAATCACCAGCTTCATACAGTAAAAAGTGAAGTTCTTTCTGCCCATGGTCCTACCCCATGCAACTTAAATAAACTTACTAAGTTGCACCATAAAACATCTCAAAATTCTTTACTGACTGCCACTCTCAACAATTCCATAGCAACAGCATATTATATTTTAAATTATATAAATAAATGATAATGACTATCATTTATTTAGAATCTACCGCATAGTTACTACATACTGAACATTTTTCTGGGACTATATCTTATTACTTTCTTTAATTAATAAAAGAGGGGAGCCTGGGTGGCTCAGTCGGTTAAGCCTCCGGCTTCAGCTCAGGACAGATCTCACGTTTGTGGGTTCGAGCCCTGCGTCGGGCTCTGTGCTGACAGCTAGCTCGGAGCCTGGAGCCTGCTTCTGGTTCTGTCTCCTTCTCTCTCTGCCCCTCCCCCTCTCATGCTCTGTCTCTCTCTGTCTCAAAGATAAATAAAACATTAAAAAAATAAAAAAAGATAGTAATCTAAATCTAAAAGGTAATAGTAGATAGTAAATACTATCTATTAGTAGGTAATAGATAGTATCTACTAGTAGATAGTAAGCTAAAAAGAGATAGTAGATAGTATTTACTAGTAAATAGTAGTAGATTATTAGTAAATAGTAATATAAAAATATATTATCTATTGTAATAGATGAGGATACTGAGGTTCTTAAAGATAAAGTAGATAATTTTTCTAAATTTAAGATGATAACAGAGTAGTTTCCATATAATTATGTTAGTCACTAGATGTAAAATGGAAAAACAGTGCCTAACACATGCTGTTGATAAATATTAGCCAGTAGTAGTAGTAGTAATAGCAGCAGTAGTGACAGTAATGATAGTAGCAGTGTTATTATTATTATATCATAATATGATACATTTATTTAATACAAATACTTCAGCATATGATTAATAATAGGTAGTATGATACATGTACCATGTCTAGACCTTTTTTAAAAGACAATAGATATGATAGTAATTATAAAGATAGACTTGAAAAGTCTATGAGAAATTAGTAAACAGAAATTACCATGAGCATATCCTTAAAAGTTGGAAGCCAATTTTACTCTATGTAGTAGATATACATAAATCAATTTGAGAATGTTAGTATATTTAACATATGATTGTTAGGTTCTTTAGTATAAAAATTATCCTACTGAAGATGTGGTTATTATGATGGCTAACAATAATAATCTATTTTACATACTTAGTACCAGATATAAATTATTTTTTCTAAACTTTAAAAAGACAAGTTAACTTTTGCTAAATAGTATTTAATGACTTTGGCAAGATAATAAGAGGTTTAACTCTGTTGTTTTTAAGATTTGTATATATGCATGTATGTAAAGTCTTCACTCAATGTGGGGTTTGAACTTACAACCCTGAGATCCAGTGTCATCTGCTCCTATAACTGAACCCTTCTTCTTAAGTTTTTATTTATTTTTCAAAGAGGTTTAATTAATTATCTATTTTTTTTGACAGAGAGAGGTAAAGAGCTAGAGAGCATGTGAGCAGGGGAGAGGCAGGGGAGGGAGGGAGGGAGAGAGAGAGACAGACAAAGACAGAGAGAGAATCTTAAGCAGGCTCCACACTCAGCATGGAGCCCAACGTGGGGCTCAATATCATGACCATGAGATCATGAACTGAGCCAGAAATCAAGAGCCAGACGCATAACTGACTGAATAATCCAGGCACCCCAAGAAGTTTAATTCTTTTTAAATGCAGTTACTGACTTTATATTTTGAACTGGACTAATAATTATTCCTAGACTTATGGAAAATATGCAGTAACTTTTCAATTACTTGTCAAAATTTTTGGAATATAATATATGACTTTGGAAGAGTGTAAAGTTAGTGGATTTCATTCACCTGGAATTATTCTTCCTTGCTCAGGGTGACATTTTCTAAATATGGATTTTGTCTCCCCCCCCCTTTTTTTGCCTCTCTTTCCCATTCTTTTTATTTATTTTTTAAAATTTATTTTTGAGAGAAAGAGAAAGATAGCATGAGCAGGGGAGGGTCAGAGAGAGAGAGGGAAACACAGAATCTGAAGCAGGCACCAGGCTCTGAGGTAGCAGTCAGCACAGAGCCCAATGTGGGGCTTGAACCCAGGAACAGTGAGATCATGACCTGAGCCGAAGCCAGATGCTCAATCAATTGAGACACCCAGGAGCCCCCCTCCTTCACATTCTTTAACTATGTTATTTAATTTTTACTTTGTGACACTTCCATAGAGGAGTTAGCAGAGAAGGGAAGAAACTGAATGAAATTCACAATCAGCAATTTTGCTGCTGTTTAGTATTTTATAGGAAATGTAAGGAAAAGTAAATTATTGGCTGAGGTAAAATTTTAAATTTTCTCTGGTTTTGAAATAAAAGTCTCTTTATTCACATCTGTATATGACTTAATGTATACCCACAGTTAGAAAGTTAATTCTTTTTGTGAACATTTATTTCTCTGTTCTCTCCCTTTTTGTCTCCATCCTTATTTATGCTACCCTAGTTCAGTCCTCATCACCATTGCCTGGCTGAGAGCAAACCCTTTTTACATACTTTCCTTGTTTCTAGTTTTACTTCAAGCCCCATCTAATCTATTATGAACACAAAAGCGGTGCCCTGGCTTCTCCCTTATCTTTCTCCATCATCTCCCACCATTGACTTCATAAAATGCAGAGCCATAGTAATAACAAACTGTTTATAATTGCCCATGTATGAGGCTTCTTGCTTTCATGCCTATGCTTACTAATACCTCTGTCTAGAAAGTTCAAATCCCTCAGGCACTCTCATGCCTTTTTTTAGCATACTGGTTTTCAAAACTCAAGTTCAGGTATCAACATCCGGAAGCCTTCCTCAACCATTCACTCCCCCTCCATGCTGAACTAATTATGCCCTCTCTATATAACCATATATACTGTGGATTCTTTTTCTTGCCATTTTTGTCTTGAAATGAACTAGTTTGTTATACTAGCCATCTAAATTGTACATCTCTCAAGGACGGGAACTTAACTCTTAAATCCCCAAAATCTAGCACTGCCCTTGGCAAAGAGTAAACACTTCATCTATAAGAATTTATTTGATTACCTATATCCAGAGCATTTTATGAAATTGTGAGAAAACTAAGAACATTTATGTTTTCCATATCTGCAACTAGCCTGTAGTCCATATCTAATTCATTACCTTTATAATAAATTGAAATAGTATAAGTATCTTTCCTGGTGGATTACACGCAGTACTTGATTCTTAGCTTGTCATTTTTTCAGTAGTTCTAAGCTATCCCTGAGGATATTTCTACTACTATTGAAAATATATACAACAAAATACTTATTCTGTAATTGAATTTGCTAAACTTACTTCTGCTTTGAAGTTCAACTGCAAGTTGTCTTTCAAGGCTTTCTCTAATTTCTCTCTCTCTATAGAGTTCCATTTGCAGTTCATTTTTTTCCTGTTGAATCTGCTTCTCCTGGAAGTGAGCATTATCCAAAGCCACTTTCAGTAGACCCTGTCAAAGTACAACAAATAACATGCAGTTCATTTTATCTGTTTTAGTTTCTCAAATATGAAATACTTATGTAATGCCTTGCATTACATTTATTTTGTTTATAAAAATATTGTTGACCTGAATGTTGGTCAACAGAGTCTCCACAGAAGACAGACTATCAGGAAAAATGAATGGTCCCTGGAATCCAAGAGGTAATGCCTGTCCAGGAGTCAATTTGGTCTTGTCCAAGGGTGACTTGATTAGTGGAATTTGAAATGATACCTCTTCTGCAATTAAAAAAAAACAAAATTAATATCAGAAGGTTCATGAATCAACAGATCAAACTTTTCTGTTTCCTTTACTTGTAATCACATCTATAAGGATTTTGTTTTTAAAATTAATGATGGCAAACTCATAATTGGAAGCCATATGTATTGAGAAACCAGCTGCCTCTAGTTTCTCAAAATAAATGTTTCAGTAAATAGTCAGTGAAAATGAAGCAATATTTACTATCAAAGAAGCATGAGACTTGGAGAAAAAAGTATGATATGCTTATGATTGTCTATAAATTAAATATTCAGATCCTTCCTTGTAATGCATACACTGCTTTTTATTTTTCCTTTTCAAGTTTACTATCTCCATTCTTTAATAGCTGTACTGAAGTTTAATTTACATACAGTAAAATTCGCCTGTTTGAAGTGCACGTTTCAAAGATTTTTAGTAAATTTATGGAGTTGTGGGACCATCATCACAAATCTATTTTAGAACATCTTAATCACTCCCAGATACCCCTCATGCCCATTTACAGTTAATCTCCTTCCCCATCCCCAGCCCCTGGCAACTTATCTATTTTCTGATTCTACAGGATTGGCTTTTCTGGATATCTTACAAATAGAATCATATAATCTGTGGTTGTTTATGTCTGGTTTATTTTACTTAGCATAATGTTTTTCAGGCTCATTCATGTGGTAGCATATATCAGTGGTTTCTTCCTTTTTATTGCTGCAAAGTATTCCATTACATGTATATATTGATTTTTGTTTAATTATTCACTAGTTGATGGGCATTTGCATTATTTCTAGTCTCACCTTTTATTTTGAGGAATACTACTTATGAAAAAAATATCAGTTGTGGTGTAAAAACACACAGGTTATATCTTTTCTCCTTATTCCTATATTATCTTCTCATACATTCTCATTTCCATAACAAAATTCTCTCTTAGCTTCAAGTAAAGAGACACTGATAGAATTTTTGTTTAATGAGAAGTTTCAAATTTATTTTGAACGGATATATCTAATTACAAAAGGAATCGTCTCTTACTTTGAGAAGCTACTTGCCTATGTACTTGAATTCTGATTGAAAATATCTTATGTGAGATGTATGAACCACATAACAAAGTTTCCTCCCAAATTGGAAACTGGGGCTTTTTTAACATAGGTAAAAGTAAACTGCTACAAAGAAGTAATCTTGGAAGGTAGCCAAACAAACCCTGGTATTCTTAAATTGATTCAAGAACAGTGCATGATGGGGTGAATCATAACACTTTAAACAAAATTACTCTACTTACCACAGTCTCTTTATTTCAGTATCTGGGCACAAAGTTTGAAAATACACATCTCTCTCGTCAGGAAAATTTTCAGTGACTTCATATATTATGAGAATCACTCATGAAAAAACCTAGGCTTGAATCTGGACCTAAGCAATTTTCACAAAATCTAGCTAATGGTTCTGGTTCCAGTGGGGATAGCAATATGGATTTATCATACAGTTAGATCTCATTTTTCAATTGCAAGTAACCTATACATGTAATGTGCAGTCTTAAACCACACAGATTTCATAGTCATCATGGTTTGCTCCATAGCAAATTATACTCCATTTACTGTGTGGAAACCCTTTACATACAATTCTGAGAAGTTTCTGTGAGATTTTCTAAGTTTATTTTGAGAGAGAGGGAGAGAGAGAAACAGAGAGAGACAGAGAGAGACAGAGAGAGAAAACCCCAAACAGGCTCTACACTGTCCGCCCAGAGCCTGATGCCAAGCTTGAACTTAGAAACTGTGAGATCATGACCTGAATTGAAATCAAGAGTTTGAGGCTTAAGTGACTGAGCCACCCATGTGCTTCACTTCTGGAAAATTTTAATGTGACAGAATTATCTATGAATAAAATGATTTTAATAGAGATCATCTTTACAATTTTTTTACAACTTCTATTTTTCTAAAATCTACAGAAATAAAATATGCTAAGCAATTATTTTATAAAATTAACACTTTCATATTATTTGAATACAAATGTTATAAGAACATTTGTTTATTCATCTTAAATAATGCAATAAAATGTAGAAACTAGCCTGTTAATGTTCTTCTAATGTAGGAATCTATAATGTGCATATTCCCAGGGTTTTCTCATAAAACTTAAAAAAATATTTGATTATAAATGCATGATGTATGTGTTTTGTACAACTCCCCTGTTGTAAAATTAACCCTAACCCCTTACTTCTTTCTTTCCTTCCTTCCTTCCTTCCTTCTTCCCTTCTCTGCTTCCCTCCTTGCCAGTGGAAGCTTTGGTAGAGGTGAAGTATTACAGAAGGAGTGAGCACACTCTCACAAATTCTGTGATTTACTTCAACTACGTTTTGAACATCTAAAATATGTCATTAAAAAGCTAAATTCTGAAATTTCCTAAGCAGCAGCTTTAATGCTTCTAAAGTACATTTCTCAACACCTAACCAAGATATCTTATGTTTTATTTCTATTGTTTGTTAGGTAGCATTTTGTCTCCTGAATGTGATTGTATTAAGTGGATAGAATAACTTCTTAGTGGTTTATTGATAATAACTGGGAAGATTCCACACCTTTGACATTTAAAAATCTTAAAGTATAAATTTATGTAGCCTGGAAGATCCATTTTTACAAAATGAACTGCTACATAGTTATAATATTGACATCTTGCTGATTCAGAAGTAATATAATGCTTCCTCTAAATAAATATTTTGTATCAGAGGCAGAGGTCTTAAAATCAATGGGTTGCTTGTTATGTGTCACTCTATGCACACATAACTTCAGTGGTAAGAATCTGAGGAGTGTTCTAAAAATAAGATACCCCAAAAGGAAAGCAATATATTCAGTATGCATATAACAAAATATAATTACATTAACACTGCCAGAGGTCTTCTATTTGGAGATGAAAGATAGGCTACTAAATTGGATGAAAGGAAAAACACTATTAACTATGAAGACAGTTTGTATGGTCTATGGTTTGTAATGTTGCTGTATAGTAGATTGAAGTTTCAAAATAGCATTACTCTTCTTTAAAGATATGGACACAGTTGAATTAGATGTTGCTTGCTGCAGCATGAATCAAATGCAAAAAGAATCATATTTCATCAGAGCTAGTCAACACCAGGAAAATAAATATAAATATAAGAGTTATGCAGGCAATGATTCATTTTGATAATCTGGCCCAAGAGAGACACATAGAGACACCACACAGATCTAAGTTTCTACGAAAAGACAAATAGGATACAGAGGGTGGGAATTGGGATGACAGTGTAGCAGAGGTCACATCGATTTTCAGCAACAGTTTTCACACAGATGAGATAACCCTGGACTCTATTTGGCCATTGTTCATATCCTACCTATTCCACAAGCAATCGATTTCCTAGTCCTGGAAAAGTGCAATAAAGTAAAAGGATCCTACTTATGACTTCTTATGATTAATTTTCTGTGCTAACCAACATGCTTTTTCACACCAAGGTCACATTGCATGTTAAGGTCTGTAATAGCCAAAAGCTAGCCCATGTGTATTATGTTTTGGTATATATAAGTGACAAATGTCAAACCATTTGTCATGTTTTTTTTTCTGATTTAAATTGTATATTACAAATATGTGTAACAAATGAAATGTAAGTATATTTCAATATTGTAATAGATCTTCACATTTGCATAACATCACCATTTTTCTCAGTTCGAATACATGCACTGTTACGTAGGAATTTATTCAGTAGCCTTGAGAAATCCTAATTAGCAATGGAATTACATATGGACAAATACTAGAACCATAGATTGTCAGTTAAATAAGAACATATCTTTGTAAGCCAGGGAGAAATGGTTTTGACTGAGCACTTTAAAAGACTGGAGTTCAAAATTTATATATTTAAACCTTTATCAACAAACATGATGAAATAGTATAAACTAAAAGATAAAGAAAGGAAAACTGCAACCTAGCTGAGGACAAAAGCAACCTCTTCATTTACTAAGGAAAAGTGGAGACCACTTTTATTGAGCCTGTTTATCAAACTTGCCATACTTTGTAATAGCACTTGGGAATCCATTTGCAGAATCAGCTCTCAATTTTAATTCCTTCCTTAGGGCTCAAATGAATAGATGTAAAAGCTGACAAAAACTTTATTTGTAGAAAAATTATATAAACACACAGTAAATGCTGAGAATGAAAAAATACCCATAAAATTAAATCAAGGCTTCTAGAGACTTTCTATGTGAATATAATGCTTATTTTCCCACTTTTTCATGGAGTTCAGTGTTTCCTCTTTCCTCCAGACTGAGGACTGCAATATAAGATAAGAAAATGAACACCATTGGGGCACTTGGGTGTCTCAGTTGCCTAAGTGGCTGACGTCAGCTCAAGGCATGATGTCGTGGGCTGTGAGTTTGTGCCCTGTGTGGGGCTCTATGCTGACAGCTTAGAGCCTGGGGCCTGCATTGGATTCTGTGTCTCCTTCTCTCTTTGCTCCTCCCCTGTTTTCTCTGTATCTCTCTCTTTGTCTCTCTCTCTTAAAAATAATAAACATGAAAAAATAAATTAAGTTTGAAAAATGAATGAATACCACTGACTCACTCAACAGTGGAAAAATACAGCCACATGCCATCAGGTCATCAGTTTTTATTTTTTAACAAATAAAGTATATTTCACAATTTCATTTGAGTGCTTTTTTCCTAAACACATCTATCTCAAGAGACTTTCCTTTGTTGGAGTCATCAGTATTACATTTGGCACAAGCAAGACACCTGCCTCCTTCTTCCAAACAGAAGAACAATAACAACAATAAAATGACCACTGTGTATTGATGTAACTTTCATGAATATAAAGAACTGCTCTTTATTGAACAGTGTTCTGAGCTGAACGGTGATTCAAATATTGGCACCATCAAACATGGTAAAGAAAAACTTGATCCCCAAATTATTACATTTATTTAAGGAGATAAAAAGGAAATAATGCTGACAAAGGAAAACAGAAAACAAGCCACAAAAGAATAAACCGTTACCAGCCTGAAAAAAGTGAGATACAATACTTCTTAAAACTTGTATGACCCCATTTTGCTCTGGATCGTTAGATTAATAGTTTGGCAAAACAGAATCCTTTATAAATTATGAATTAAAAATAAGTCATCTTTCAAATAAAATATCATGCTAATAACAAATATTATATATAGTGAAGGGTTGGAAGGAGTATGATATCCAGTCCCTGTCATTTAGGAGCTGATGTCTTAAATAAATGTAACCAAGTTATATAGAAGGGGACAATTAAGTGTAAAATCATGTGACATAGGTTGTTAAGGGCCTCTCAAAGGAGAAATCACTTCAGTGTGGATTAAGCACTTAAACAAATCCATTCATTCTCTAGCTGAAAAATGTTCCCACTGTCATTAAAATACAGTCAAATGGACTTCCCTGGAATATTAGGTATGCCAACAATTTCCTTGCTCAAACTAGTGTTCGAAAAGAGGGGTTAAACAATGATAAGAAATTTAAATTAAAACAAGGATCAGCAGATAAATAACAGGGTGCTCAATGAAATTTGATTTTAAGATAAAACAGCAAATGATTTTTCAACATAAGTATGTCCAAAATACTTCATGGGACTTTGTTATACTAAAAAATAATTTGTTGTTTATCTGAAATTCAAATTTCACTGGGTATGTTGTTTCCCTTTTTTCTTTTTTTTTTTTCTTGTTTGTTAAATATGTTAAAGCAGAACATCTCAGAACTTTTAGAAAGCTAACGCTGGGGTGCCTGGGTGGCTCAGTCAGTTAAGCGTCCAACTTAGGCTCAGATCACAATTTCACCATTCATGGGTTTGAACCACACATCAGGCTCTGTGCTCATAGCCTGGAGTCTGCCTCACATTCTGTGTCTCCCTCTCTCTCTGCACCTCTCCCACTTGCACTCTGTCTTTCTCTCAAAAATAAACATTAAAATTTTTTTTTTAATTTTTTTTAATGTTTTATTTATTTTTGATACAGAGAGAGACAGAGCATGGGGGGGGGAGGGGCAGAGAGAGAAGGAGACACAGAACTGGAAGCAGGCTCCAGGCTCTGAGCTAGCCATCAGCACAGAGCCTGACGCGGGGCTCGAACCCATGAATGTGAGATCTGACCTGAGCCGAAGTAGGAGGCTTAACCGACTGAGCCACCCAGGCGCCCTAAACATTAAAAAAATTTAAAGCTAGTGCTAAGCACAGTGATCAAGAGCAAAAGATGACAGTCTGTCTATGTAGGTTTGAAACTCTGCTCTATAATTTACAAGCCCCTGGGAAAGTGACTTAATTTTTCTGTGCCTTAATTTCCTCATCTGTAAAATTAGGACAATAATATTTATCTCATAATATTGTTGTAAAGATTAATGAACTACTATTTGTAAAGTTTGAAATACAATGACTCACATCAATGAAATACGAAATAAGAGTTTGTTAAATAAATTAAATGGCAATTGAAAATTCCCAGGAGTGGGAGAGGAGCCTATAGTAAAATATTTGACCAACTAAGCATCCATTAAACGTCTTAACACATGGGTAAAGATCCTTTTCTTACGTAGTAATTGGATAAGCCTGGCTTCACCCTAAATTAGGCCAGTATTAGCTTCTCAGTTATCAAAGGTCTGAGAAGACTTCTTAAGTCAAGGCCAGTGATTCTCAACAGAGAGTAATTTTGCAGCTCAAAGGACATTTGGCAATCGCTGGAGATATTTTTGCCTGTCAAAACTGAGGAAGTGGGACTGTGCTACTGGCATCTTTCTGTACTGAACTTCTACTAGGAAGTTTAATAAGCTTAATATGATAATAATGCTAAATCAATGATTTAGAACAAACATATTACAAGGTATGTTTTAGAGATACTGTGCATTTAATTTTGAGTCCATGACTTCAATTCTTTAATCAAGTAGCACCTTATTTGTGAAGTCTACTGAAATCTTATTTAACATTGCAGCCTGCACCCCTATTCTTACCCCCTTAATATTGTTTTCTTTTTTCCTAGAATATTTATCACTATTTAATATACAATGTAACATACTTATTTACTCTTTCTGTTACATATTATATCTCACTACAATTTACTTTTCATGAGAGTGGGAACATTGTCTTTTTAAACATTTTCCCACTTGGTGTCTTCTCAGTATCTACAGTAGAAGCTACCTTGGGTCTTCAATACATGTGATGACTTTGGATATGGAGACTGGTAATCTTAAAACTTAAGATAATATTTCTATCATAAGACTGATTCCATTGTATCTTTCTATTCAAAATGATAAGATTGTACATGAATATATAATTTTAAAATATTTTGAGTATATAGTTGGAAAAAGGAGGAAAGAAGAGGTGTAGGTAAATAAAGAGTTTCTGGTCAAATCTCAGCCTTTCCGGTAAAATCAATGATTACTATACAGATAATGTGGCAAACAGAAATTTTGCAATTTTGTAAAATAGTTCATATAGTTGTCATGTCTACAGTATATTTATTGAACTTGTCTATATACCTAGTACTTTGAGCAAAACATAGTAAATATAAATCATTCTGGCTCACACACAAACTTCCCCATTATCTTTCAGATGATGTATAATTGTATCAAAGATAAAGCAAGATTGACTGATATTTTTGATATTTTTGAGTAGATCTATATGTACTAGAGCCTATAAATAAATAAAAGCACTGAGGATCTTGCATGGAAAGAAACTTTTTAAAAAATGTTTTTTTATTTTTGAAAGAAAGAGACAGAGAACGAGCTGGGGAAGGGTAGAGAAAGAGGGAGACACAGAGACAGAAGCAGGCTCCAGGTTCTGAGCTGTCAGCACAGAGCCCAAAGCAGGGCTCAAACTCACAAACCCTGAGATCATGCCCTGAAAGGAAGTGGACGCTCAATCAAGTGAGCCACCCAGGCGCCCAAAGAAACTTTATCCATAGACCAAAATTTGCTCTAAAAACTGCAAGACAGACAAGAGTTTATAATATAAGCAACCAAACAGTATCAGAGTCATGTGCAAGAGCCTTCCCCAAAAACCCCCCAGGCTACTTCTGTGATAAAGCGGTAGAGAAGAGAACATTAACTGAATGGGGAGTAATAATGAATAGTCTGTATCAGAAATTGACAAATGAGAGGCAGACATGGGAATAGAGGTAACCAGGAAGGGAGCTGACTTTTTAAGTTAATTTATTTTGAGAGAGAGAGAGACAGAGAGAGAGAGACAGAGAGAGAGAGAGAGAGAGAGAGAGAGAGAGAGAGAGAGAGAGAGAAGAGAGAGAGAGAGAGAAACCTCAGTAAGAATGGGGAGGGGCAGACAGGGAGGAAAAGAGAATCCCAAGCAGGTTCCACACTGATAGCACTGAGGGGCTCAATCTCTAGAATCATGAGATCAGGAATCTTAACTGAATGAGCCACCTGGGTGCCCAGGAAGTGGATGTATTAAAGAAATATGTCTAGGAAAGATTGTGGGAAGGACATACATTTCCATCAATTTGCTGACTCTTCCATGTGATAATTTTTATTATACTGATTTACCCTTATTTTTTAAATAGTTTATTGTCAAATTGCTTTCCATACAACACCCGGTGCTCTTCCCCATAAGTGCCCTCCTCCATCACCACCACCTCTTTTCCCCCTCCCCCTTCCCCTTCAACCCTCAGTTCATTTTCAGCATTCAATAGTCTCTCAAGTTTTGCATCCCTCTCTCTCCCCAACTGTTTCCCTCTTCCCCTTCTCCTGGTCCTCCATTAGCTTTCTCCTGTTCTCCTGTTAGACCTATGAGTGCAAACATATGGTTTGTGTCCTTCTCTGCCTGACTTATTTCCCTTAGCATGACACCCTCAAGGTCCATCCACTTGCCTACAAATGGCCATATTTCATTCTTTCTCATTGCCATGTAGTACTCAATTGTGTATATATACCACATCTTCTTGATCCACTCATCAGATGATGGACATTTAGGCTCCTTCCATGTTTTGGCTATTGTTGACATTGCTGCTATGAACATGACCCAGCAATAGCACTGCTAGTGATTTACCCAAGGGATATAGAAATGCTGATGCATAGGAGCACAGGTACCCCAATGTTCATAGCAGCAATGTCAGCAATAGCCAAAACATGGAATATGCTGACATATCTTTAAAATAGCTTCAGGGTTTCAATACAACCCTGGTTTTACTTTTACTAGGGCTTCAGTCATCTGGCTGACTGCAGAAGCTGCAAAGCAGATTTCTCACTTTGTTTCTCTCCTGGAAAATGTTCAATCTTTTCCATCAACCAAGAAACCTCTTTTCTTAATCTGGCACAAATCATAAAGATAAATTTGTTGCTCTGACCTGGAAATTCTTGTACTCACTTTAAAATCACTGTTGTTTCTTCTTTGTTTTTTTTTGTGGTTTTGTTTTTGTTATTTTACTTAGTTTACATATCTGAGTAGAGAGGATCAGCAGCGGAAGGTACAAGGGAAGGAGATACTAATTCAGCATTCTAACAGCAACGGTTCTTAAACTTTATCATGCATCAGAATGTCCTGAAGGTGTTTTTAAAAAAGTTCCCAACTCCCAAAGTTTCTGACTCAGTAGGTCTAGGGTAGGGACTGGCAACTTGAATTCCAAAGTACCTAATTGATAGTTGACATTGCTAGTTTGGGGACCTCAGTTTGATAAACCACTGGGCTTTATAAAAGTCAGATTTTGCTACATTTAAAGATGATTAATATTGCCTCTTATCACAATATTTTTAAACTAGTTGTCTGTACAATTTAAAAAAAATTGTTTCAAAATGATAACCAATTTTAAGTATATATTTTCACAGCTTTAAGAATTGCATGAAATTAAAGACACATCAACTAACCTCTTCTAGAGACCTGTAGATTCTAAAAATCAATTTACATTACAACGAAAAGAAATGTATAATGGGATCTATTTGTAAACATAGAATTAGGAAACAAAACAATAAAAAATGTGAGTCTATACAGATAGACTCTTCTATCTTTTCTAGAAACTTCTTTTCTAAAAATGAATTTAACATCAGCAATTGTTTAATAAGGAAAACAACAGTTCTATGGATTAATCCTTAGATAGTCTTCCCTTCTATCCAAGAAAGGTGGAAAGTGATCATTCTGGTGGGATTAAGATTAAAAATTAAAGATGATTCACAATCAGAATGACATTGTCATGAAAAATGATGAGGCAGCATAAGGCAAGCTGAGGGTAAAGTACAAGCTAGCATATCACTCCCCCCCCCCCCGGGGAATATGTGTGATATTCCTCAAGCACTCTTTGCTGCCCAAAAACAAAGGAAAGGGGAAAACAAATGGTTAACTCATAGAGATCAGTCATGCAAGACATGAGTCTCCATCAGTTTACAAATAACTTAGTAAATTACAAGAGAAAAGGCAATCTTATCATTAGCTTAATCTCCAGAATCCTACAGATCCAGTTTCCTGGAGCCCCAACATCACCTTCCCCTCCATAGTGATGTGAGGAATAAAGGCAAGAAGAAAATGACAGGTAAACTTGAATTTCCGTATAACCCACAGCCCATTGACAAATACTTGAGGAAAATATATAGTATAATTGGAGTATAATATTTCTTCAGGAACTCCCTAAGGTCCTAATGTTAATGCCTAACCAGAAGAAAAACCTTAGCTTGAAAATAGTTAAGGCCACAGGTATCTTAGGAGCCCTCTTTAGCATATTAAAGTCCTTCTGGAGGTCTCTCTTTTGTCTTTACCTCCCCCCCAACTCCATAGTATATAACCAGTCATTCTTCACAATCCCAGCGCAGCTCTTTCTGTCCACAGGTCCTGTCCCTGTGTTTGAATAAAATCACATTTAGAATTCTCTTTTGGCCATCAGTTCTGAATCCCACCATCACAGGAAATCCCATCAGAAAACTTGGCAAAAATGTCTATGTAGCAGTTGATAATTTCTCACCTCTTATAATCTCATTAATAGGGAATGTTTGACATTTATACAGGTCTGACATATATAAAGACAACCTCACTAATAATGCAATTATACCTATTTATAATTTGTGCATATTAATATTTTTTATTTTAAAGGAATACCAATAAGAGAAAATTAAGAATATTCCCTCTCACAGACAAACATATGCATGCATGAATGAAAACACACACACACACACACACACACACACACACACACACACGAAAACACACACACATTGGTGAGACTACGTGATGATTTTTCTGTCTTAGCTAAAAAGTAATAAATTGAGTCACTGAGGCATCATATTTTTTGATAAAATTATGAAGGGTTTTCCTAATATATATGTCATGAAATCATAATAACAGCATTGTTGTAAACTTAGCCAGTTCATAATGATGCCAATCATTTAAATTAATTATTTTAAAAAGCTGAATTTTTAAAAATATATTTAGTTTTAGGTCATATACTTCAATGTTCACATTTTTCTTTTCTTGAGTTATGTAGGAATTAAGACCATCAAAACAGTTGCTTTCCCTCTGAAAAATCTCTAAAGTTTTATCAAAGAAACAGTTATCTAACAGTAATGCTCCATTTAACAACCTTCACCAAATGCACAATTCTATTTTGGACGTTGTCTCTTGCCATAAGAACTTACATCACCCACTGAAAAATCTCTTTTTTGTTAAAATAGTAATAACAAATAATACTATTAATAATAATAATAAATAATAATTTCAGAAGATACAGCTAAGAGGAAGGGTAAAAATAGTAGAACATATTAATGTGTCATTTTGTTTCATGTTTTAGCACTGCTCTTCCTCATCTTCATTTCTAGTTAGGTTTTAGGGCTTATTTCTATTTTACTTTCTTCTATTTCAATATTCATATATACTTTAATGACTTTTATCAGAAACAGTGGGTACTTGGAGTGCATGGTATTGCGTTTTATATTAAACTGAATTCACAGACTTGTAAACTAAAAAGTTTGGTAGTGGACCAGGCAAGATGGCAGAAAGTAAGGAGCCTCATTACCTTCATCCACCCGCAATTATCAAACTGAGAATTAAAAGCCACAGCTTTCTAATCTCCAAGAACGGAGGTGTACACACAGACCCCTTATTGACATCAGCCTCATGATGCCTGAGGCTACCTCAAGAAACAACCCAAGGCACACATAATGGAAAGTCCCAAATATCGCTGAGTAAGGAAATAAATTAATCAAAGGCATAACAAGAGAAACGGAGAGACACCATTAAAAGAACATCTCCTGAAACGACAGACCCTAGACTGTCAAAGAGCCTCCATCAACAGAGAAATACTAATAGGCGCACGGTGCAGAATGAGTTTTTAAAACTGACAAGAGACAGAAAGCCAGCCAAAATGATGAAACAAAAAAACTCTCCCCCTAAGAAACTCCAGAAACAAATCAGAGCTACAGAAATACTCAAAACATACATAAACAACTTAACTGAGCAAGAATTTAGAACAATTGTCAAAGTTAATCCTGGGCTTGAAAAAACCATCAGAGAAGCTATTGACACACAGATTAGGGACCTTAAAAATAACTGTGATGAGTTAAAAAAAAGATATAAATGAGGTGAATAATAAACTGGAGGCTACCACTGCATGGATTGAAGGAGCAGAGAGGAGAATAGGTGAGTTAGAAGACACAGTTATAGCAAAAGAGGAAGCTGAGACAAAGAGAGAGAAATTGATACAGGAGCACGAAAGAAGAATCAGAGACCTGAGTGATACAATCAAACTGAATAATGTCGGGCATCATAGGAGTTCCTGAAGAGGAAGAAAAATACAGAGCTTCTGAAGGGGTGCTGGATCAATTTACACACAAAAATTTCCCCAATCTGGGGAAAGAGAAAGACAATGAAATTCAAGAGACATACCGAACTCCCCTAAGATGTAACATAAACCGACTTTCAGCACGATATAACATAGTGAAGAGCCTTGTTTAGGCTCTTCAGAAAGAAAACAGAGAACACTCAAATAGACAAAATCATGAAGGAAAATGGATCTATTGCAACAGATCCTTCTGAAATACATGCAATCATCAGAGATTACTATGAAAAATTATATGCCAATAAACTGGACAATCTAGAAAAAATGGAAAAATTCCTAAACACACATGCACTACCAAAATTCAAGTGAGAAGAGATAGAAAATCTGAGCAGACCCATAGCCAGTGAAGAAATAGAATTAGTTATCAAAAATCTCCCAACGAATAAAAGCCCAGGGCCGGATGGCTTCCCAGAAGAATTCTACCAGACATTTAAAGCAGAGTTAACACTGACCTATCTCAAGTTATTCCAAAAAATAGAAATGGAAGGAAGACTTCTGGACTCATTCTATGAAGTACATATCACTTTGATTTCTAAGCCAGGCAGAGACCCAACAAAAAAAGAGACTACAGACGAATATCCTTAATGAATATGGATGCAAAAATCAACAAGATACTAGCAAATCGAATTCAACAGCAGATAACAAAAAAATATCCATTGTGATCAAGTGGGATTCATTCCTGGGTTACAAGGCTAATTCAATATTCTTAAATCCATCAATGTGATACATCACATTAACAAAAGAAAAGATAAAAACCATATTATACTGTTGATAGATGCAAAATAACGTATGAAAAAATACATCATCCCTTCTTAATAAAAATCCTCGAGAAAGTTGGGATAGAAAGAACTTTATTAAACATCATAAAAGCCATTTATGGAAAGCCCACAGCTAATCTTATCCTCACTGGAGAAAAACTGAGAGCTTTCACCCTGAAATCAGGGACACAACAGGGATGTGCATTCTCACCACTGTTGTTTAACATAGTGCTGGAAATCCTAGAATCAGAATAAGACAACAAAAAGAAATAAAAGGCATCAGAATCAGCAAAAAAGTCAAACTTTCACTTTTCGCAGATGACATGATACTCTACATGGAAAACCCAATCGACTCCACCAGAAGACTTCGTGAACTGATCTATGAATTCAGCAAAGTCGCAGGGTACAAAATCAACATACAGAAATCGGTTGTGTTTTTATACACCAAAAATGAAACAAGAGAAAGAGAAATTGGGAAACTGATCCCTTTCATGATTCCATGAGACCATGAAATACCTAGGAATAAACCTAACCAAAGATGTAAAAGACCTGAATGCTGAAAACTATAGAAGACTTATGAGGGAAATTGAAGAAAACACACAGAAGTGGAAAAACATTCCATGCTCATGGATCAGAAGAATAACCATTGTTAAAATGTCACTATTACCCAAAGCAATTTACACATTCAATGCAATGCCCATCAAAGTTGCACCAGCATTCTTCTCAAAGCTAGAAGGAATTTTTAAAAATTCATATGGAACCACAAGAAACCCCGAATAAGTCAGTCATATTGAAGAAGAAAACAAAAACGGGAAGCATCACAATCCCAGACTTTAGCCTCTACTATAAAGCTGTCATCAAGACAATATGGTTTTGGCACAAAAACAGACATATGGACCAATGGCATAGAATAGAGAACCCAGAACTGGACCAACAAGTGGATGGCCAATTAATCTTTGACAAAACAGGAAAAAGTATTCAATGGAAAAAAGACCGCCTCTTCAACAGGTGGTGTTGGGAGAGCTGGACAGCAATATGTAAAAGAATGAAATTAGACCACTTTCTTACACAATTTACAAAAATAAACACAAAATGGATAAAGGAACTGAATGTGAGACAGGAAACCATCAAAACCCTAGAGGAGAAAACAGGAAACAACCTCCTTGGCCTCAATCTCAGCAATTTCCTACTCGACACATCCCCAAAGGCAAGGGAATCAAGAACAAACATGAATTATTGGGACCTCATCAAGATAAAATGCTTCTTCCCTGCAAAGGAAACAATCAAGAAAACTAATAGGCAACCGACAGAATGGGAAAAGCTAGTTGCAAATGACATATCAGATAAAGGGCTAGTATCTAAAATCTACAAGGAACTCACCAAACTTCACACCCACAAAACAAATAACCCAGTGAAGAAATGGGCAGAAGACATGGACACTTCTCCAAAGAGGACATCCAGATGGCCAACAGGCACATGAAATGATGCTCAGCATCACTCATCATCAGGGAAATAGAAATCAAAACCGCACTGAGATACCACCTCACACCAGTCAGAGTGGCTAAAATGAACAAATCAAGAGACTAGAGATGCTGGCGAGGGTGTGGAGAGATGGGCACCCTCCTACACTGTTGGTGGGAATGTAAACTGGTGCAGCTGCTCTGGAAAACAGTATGGAGGTTCCTCAAAAACTATCCATAGAACTCCCCTATGATCCAGTAATAGCACTGCTGGGGATTTACCCAAGGGATACAGAAGTGCTGATGCATAGGAGCACATGTATCCCAATGTTCACAGTGGCACTTTCTACAATAGTGAAATCATGGAAAGAGCCTAAATGTCCATCACCTGATTTATGGATCAAGAAGAAATGGTATATATATACAATGGAAAACTACATGGCAATGAGGAAGAATGAAATCTGGTCATTTGTAGCAACGTGGATGGACCTTGAGAATGTCATGCTAAGGGAAATAAGTCAGGCAGAGAAGGACAGATGCCATATGTTTGCACTCATAGGTCTAACAGGATAAACTTACAGAGTATCATAGAGGGTAAGGGGGAAAGATTTGGGGAGAGAGAGGGATACAAATCATGAAAGACTATTGAATACTGAAAAGGAACCGAGGACTGATTTGGGAGGGGAAGAGGAGAAGGGGTTGCTGGTCATGGAGTGGGACACTTTTGGGGAGAAGCACTGGGTGTTATATGAAAACCAATTTGATAATAAACTATTATATTTTTTTTTAATTTGTGGTAGTGATTTCCTCCAAAAACTGCATTAGATAATTAGTTTGCCTGCATGACAAAGAGAAATCACTTTAAATAATCTCAATTGGGAAGTTTTCACAAATGTATCCTAGTTTAACATCAATGGTTATTCAAGAGTTAATCGCCAAATAACCCCACTTTCTTGTTTTAACTCCTTTTTCCCCTAAATTGTATGAGTTTGCCGTTCTACTCATAACACAATGAATATGCCTGGATTTCTCTGCATCTTGGGATGCTACATCTCTAAAACTCAATGTCCCTATTTGTAGAATAGGATGAATCCCTCACAGAGGTGTAAAGGAGAAAACCATAGTGGAAACACTTAATACTGTACTTGGCAGTTAGTAGATCCTCAGTAAAAATTGTCTACCTCTGAAGCTAGCTTCAGGAGGTTTAAGGAAAAAAAAAACTGCATTGAATATACACTGATTCTCAGGTTTGCCCATAAAATTTCTTTTTAATTTCTTCCAGTAAATTGATTAAGGTACTTAGCTCAGTTAGCAATTAAAGTTTTACATGTATAGTATTTTATTTTCCTAATAAGCAGACAAAAAACAAAATCGAACCTGCAAGTTTGTGACTAAAATCTAGTTCCAAGATAGTTGGATGACATCATGCTCACATTATTTAAGTCACATTTTTTCCTTAAATTTAATTTAGGCTACATTTTATTCCACATGTAGAAATGCAAGTTTAAGAAGAGAATGCCTTTTGGTGAATAAAAAAAGGAAAAATGTATCTGAAAATTTCCTGGAAAATTCAGCCTTATTTTATTAATATGGACATTCATTTTCTTGCTATTTGTTACATATATTTATGGATCTATAAGGAGTGGCAGAAATGGAAGCAAAGACAATGCAGTTATTTTTAACTTCTGCTGGTAACCCTAGTACTTAAGGCTTTCTTTCCCCATCTCTTATCATAGAAGCTTTCATTTGAATGAAGAATATAAAATGTTAGGTGAATATAAAGTTTAGAATTATTATAAGATTATGTCTAGGCTGAGTGTGGGTTTATGCAAACAAAATAGCTTGATGTTTTTATTAGCTGGCAAGTGATTTATTTTTATCTATTTCAAAGCTTGAAACATAAAGGGAAAATTGTTTCAGTAATCTAAATTACTCTAAAACTGTTCAAACTGATCAGAACTACTTGGGTAATTTCTAAGCTCTCAACTTCTAGTGAAAGTTTAATTTACTCAGATTTTCTCCTCTTCTCTTTCTCTATCTCATCCTAACTTTATGCACACACATAGTCAATTAACTTTCTTTAGAGGAAAAATTATTTTTCAGATTTACTTTGTACAAAGCCCAACAAAAATCAACAGTTAATATTAAACGCAGTTGTCTAACATTTTATTTTTGTATAAATGTTTAAATATTGTGAACTCAGCTAGAGGAAACTTGTAACGTGAAGAATTGGAAATAAAGATAAATTAACAAATAATATCTAACATCTTATAATATCAATATCTTGTAAACAAACTTGAACAAATCATTCAAACTTTCAGTCCCAGATTCCAATTATCTGAAATTGTTCTGTATTAATGATTTAGTTATTTGGACAGAGGCTAAAGGATAAATATTATAACATTTGGGGTGCCTGGGTACCTCAGTCAGTTGAGCATACATCTGACTCTTGATATCGGCTCAGACTGTGATCTTGCACTTGTGGAGTGTAGCCCCGCATCAGGCTCCACGCTTAGTGAGAACCTGCTTGGGATTCTCTCTCTCCCCCTCTCCCTTCCTTTATCTCTCAAAATAAGCAAGTAAAGAAACAAACAAACAAACTTTAAAAATATTATATCATTTGGTTCCAGTGAAATTATGTTCAATTTAGTACCCTATGTTAGCCGTTTCTGCACTTGAGCAGTACTTGTCTTGGTGTTCACATTGGACAACTTTAAGGAACATGCTTCCACTCCTGAGCAGCTCTATCTATCCAGTTTCCTTAAAGAATATTGTCATTTTCCTAACCAAAATGATCATTTGCTTACTGCCTCTGTGTTCACTGTCACCTCCCAACCATTATTCAGTTCCTCTTTGACATTTTTCCAGTGTGAAAATGCCATATTTTTTATACAACATTGAGATTACCTCCTGTTCTTGGTTACTGACAATGGATTCTGTTGGGGCCCCTCCAGTCAAAAAGCCTGTGGAGGTGATTCCACTGTGACGGCAAAGCCTCCGGGGGGAGTGTATGTAATCGCAAAGTCCCTGGCCTTGTCTAGGAAGGCGCTACCCTGGATAACGGTTGGCCCTCCCCCCCATTTGAGGATCAGGACAAAAGAACAAAGGTCCTGGGAGACTAGGGTACAGTGCTGTGTGGCCTTTGGGACCCTGCTTCCCCCTACCTACAAATGTGTGCACTTGACTGCTTGACCTCAGTGGATCAGAGACTGGGGCTAGTTCTTCTATTATTCATACCTCTTGGTAATTGTGGTTTCAGTAAATGGGCAGATTTCCTGGTTGCAACTTCCCCCCTAGTTAGAGGCACCTTACTCACAGACTATTGTTTGAACCTTTAAAGAAAAATAGCCTTGTCATAAGCTTCAGTTAATATTACACTATATACACACAATAAGACCCCCGCTGATGTATTTTTAGTGATAAATTACGTTTTTTGATCTTCTGTATTGTACCTCATTCCTGTCCTTGATTTTCTGTTCTCTCTTCGGTGAAAACAATGATCTTTTCTGAAACATGAGATTCCTAAGAAGTTGCAAACAATGTAATCATTAAAAGAAAGATGTAATCACCTATGATATATAAGACACCAAGTTTCACAGTAAAGTGTGGTCTCTTCCACCATTCACGTTGTCTGTGTTCTTTCTTGTAGATATTTCACCGACACCAACCCCTACTCAGGGACCCTTAGACTCTGGTGCGTGGGCTGGTCCCCAGCAGGATTCCATCTTACCTTCAGTTAAAATACCTGTACTAATAGTGAAATGTACCATAATTGGCTTATGATTCTCAAGTATAATCTGTATTACAGATTCTTGAGTGTACTTACTAATAAACCAAAAAACCATCTAACTGTACCTAACACTGTCTCTGAAACAATCTGATGTTTTAAGGAAAGCTATGTTTCTACTAAGTTTCTACTAGAAAAGCAGTGAAATAATGCTATTTAAATTTGAATAATGGTGTGTATTGCTTTATTGCCTCAGCTACAACTTCCCAGAGGATACTTTCTTATCTGGTTACTTACAATACATGTTATCTTCCCACATTTGCCTCAATTGTGGACTCTGTGGTTCGCAAAATTCTGTTAATCATACCTCATAGCTTTTTAAACTTTGTAAGCCCTTCCAAACATTTAAAGTATACAGGTGCCCTTGTGGGGAAGAGCACTGGGTGTTGTATGGAAAACAACTTGACAAAAAATATTGAAAAAAAAAAAAGTATACAGGTGCCACTTATTCCAGTCCTAGATACTTATTTTTTCATTTACTTTTCAACGGAATAAAATTTGTTTTAAGTGGGTCGCCTGGATGGCTCAGTCGGTAAAGCATCTGGCTTTGGCTCAGGTCATGATCTCATGGTTTGTGGGTTTGAGCCCCGCATCGGGCTCTGTGCTGACTGGTAGCTCAGAGCCAGGAGCCTGCTTCAGATTCTGTGTCTCCCTCTCTCTCTGACCCTCCCCTGCTAGCGCTGTCTCTCTCTCTCTCTTTAAAAAATAAATAAAAAGCATTTTAAAAAATTTTAAAAACATGTAAGGGACAATTCTGCTATTATATCTACCCCTGCTTAGACTTCAGAAATATTATATCTCAGGCCATCCACAAAGCCAAAAAGTATAGACATAACAGTAGAATATTCACAGATATAAATTACTCCTAATAAAATAGATATAAATATGAATAAATTACTCAGGTCCACTTTATAAAAGAGTAGCCTTTATATTATATTATTCTTATAATACTGACATTCCTATTTGTATGCTGTGCATATACTTTCAAAAGCTATATACCTTATTCAAATGGTATAGTTGTCTCTTTGCAATACTGCTTGTGTCCAAGCAGATACAAAATTTATATAGAATGCATCTAGAGAGCCATAAAACTAGTGGAAAACATATTTCTCCACAGTACTTTAGTACTTTGAAAAATTCAATCATTGGGAAAAATGTTTTTGCTACACACATTAAAAACCTTATAAACGCAATGGCTTCCCACAGCAACTGTTTAAAAAAAAATTAAGAGCTAGCATAGGATAGGTCTTCTTATATACTAAAGCTCAAATTCTTTCAATTTCCTTGATTTTTCACAGGATTTATTCTTGAAATTTTAAAAAAAGATTTGAACTGCAATGCAGTCACAAATTTGCATTATTATTATGTTGTTTACCAAATGAAGCCAGAAAATGCATTTTCCCTTCAACATAGGTTTTATTCTTACTGCACAAGATATTGTTTGATAACTGTAACTTAGCAAAAAAAAATGACATTTTACATACTTAATGTGTTGTATATGTTTGGGTATATTCCAAATAAGCCAGAGTAGGGAAAAATGTCCTATGTGTTCCTCATTGTGGAAGAGATTAGAAATTAAATTAGAAACAATGATAGTCATATCCTGAATTCAGAATTTCTGAAGTTGAAATTTGAAGATAATTATTTTTTATGCTTTTTTGATTTCTTAGATAGTCTTAGGAATTAATTGTTCCTCACTGTTATCTATTGCCTTCTACTCAGTCCTCATAAATTTCATTTCTATATTTGTGAATGGGAAGTGTGTGTGTGTGTGTGTGTATTTTCTCCTAAAATTCAGGATAAAGTAAAAGGGTAATTTCTACCTCCTTGTTTTATACCAAAGAGTTTATTCTCTTACAAGCATTCAATAGCCAATTTTATTAACTAGCATCTTTCTTCAAAACTTACTAGTGGTTCCCAGTTGTCCTTCCAAACAAATACAGGTATGATCATGAAATGTAAAACCTCTACCAATTGGTTCTTATCCAGCTATCTTTTTTCAATTACGTTATGTCTGGCAAAATACTTAAGCATCTTAAACATCTCATAAACAATCATTCTTTCCTGCCTCTTAAAGATGTCCACACTATTAAAGAAAGAAAAGGTGTAGTACCACTTTTGTTTTCCTTTGAATGGGAAAGAATAACCTGAGTCTATTCTAATCTGTGTTTTCCCCTTAGCTCCAGTTTGTACTTTCTGCTTTCTACTAGACACTTTCACTAGGATATTCTATCATGACATAAAACTATTCAGAAAGCAAACTTTTCTCTTTAAGATCACTTATCATCCAACCATAAGCTTCAATGAAATGTGACCTCATATCATGATACTTATTCCTTTTCACCATCCCTTGCCAATGTTTGAATCCTCCTAATTGCTTAGACTCTTCTCTTTCTTTTGCTTCTCTCATCACATCTAATCTGTCAACAGGTCCTCTTAATACTACATTTAAAATATCTCCTGTTTCAACCATCTCACTCTTGGATAGTCAGCGGGAGTCCATGGCTTTGCTCTTTCCCTCTTCTATGCCATTTCAAACACTAACACTTGATTAAATTGCCCAAAATTAATTTTACCTCCTGTGAACAAACCAACAGGCTCTTGAGAGCCTCAATAGCTTTACCCTACCTTTTGTGTTTCATCTACAAATACCCTTACAATAACTTCAGCTGTAATTAACCTGTTTGATCCCTGTTTCCTACTACTCTGAAGCTTTCTCATTTCTATAGTTTTTCTTCAACACACATATCTAGAGTATTAACTTATCTCCTCCATATTTCTAAATATTATCTGTCATTTAATAATTTAAATTAAGGTCCTCCACTAAATCTTTTCCTGACTATCTCATCCCATAATTACCTTCCACTTCTCTTAGTTGATTTTCAAAACCACACATATAGAAACCAAAATATATCTACTAAACTATGTCTCTCACAGTGTTATTTACAGCTTTTATTAGTAATTAAATATTTATATATTAATTAGACATTGAATAATTTGAGAGGATGGAATATTGTTTATTTATTGTTATCTACTTTCCTACAGAGAATACTATTTCCCATACACACTGTTCATTCAATACATATTTGTAGTTTGATTTCTAAATTACACAGGATGGGAAACAATAAGAATGTTTTAAAGAGGTGAGGGCATACATTAAGACTTAGAAAACAGATCTTATAGTCTCTGAATCTTTGGAAACTTCCCATGATCCCCAAGTTAAGGAAAGAGCACTCAATACGATAACCTCTATTTTGTGGTTTGAATGAGATTGATAAAACTTGTGGACATGTCTTGTTCAGAAAGTCAATAATAAGGACAGGATTTTGAGGTATTGATTTAATCCTGAGTGAATGACAATTTCCTAATCCAAATTGAGTAGGTTTTTATGGGTGGAAGAGAAAATGTATGATTTTCTTAGCATTACTTAACATTTCTTTAAGCAACATTCTATGCCTGATAGGAACTAGGTTCTTGTTCTCTGATAGTTGATTACGTGTTTTTCATACTTAATGACATCATACTACTTACAATTTACATGGGACCTATTCTTCAATTCAACATCTAACATTTTAAGAGTGAAATTTCATATGGATTCTAATCTCTTCTGTACTTGTTCTTTATTATGTACAAAAATATATTATTTAATCTTGAATACTACACTTTTTTTCCCATAATATTTTATTGTCAAATTGCTTTCCATACAACACCCAGTGCTCTTCCCCACAAGTGCCCTCCACCATCACCACCCCCTCTTTTCCCCCCTCCCCCTTCCCCTTTAACTCTCAGTTCATTTTCAGCATTCAATAG
>NC_043717.1:62531754-62569556 GCF_006229205.1 Suricata suricatta | reverse complement strand
GATATTAGCCCTTTATCTGATATGTCATTTGCAACTATCTTTTCCCATTCTGTCGGTTGCCTATTAATTTTCTTGATTGTTTCCTTTGCCTTGCAGAAGCTTTTTATCTTGATGAAGTCCCAAGGGCTCAGTTTTGCTTTAATTTCTCTTGCCTTTGAGGATGTGTCGAGTAGGAGATACACTTTTTAAAAGACTAATTATAGTAGTATGCAATTTAAGCTGTGTCTATGCACACAACTATTTTGATCCCTTTGAATGAACTGATTTGGCATAAAACATTTAGTAAACTGAAAGAAAAGGAACCGCTCAATTATCTTACGGAGTTGACTTGTTTTCAGATTGAATTGATTGTCCAGTTCAATTTTAATGACCAAACTGTGTGTGCTTGTGCGTGTGTGATAGAATTAAGTGCATATAAAACATAAAACTATCCTCTTCATTTCTACCTAGAAATATGGTACACAGTGAAATATTCTTTGTAGATAAAATGAAAGAATTTCTGCAACACATAAGCATTATTCTAAATTTAATTACAACTGGGTAATTATTTCAATGTTGTTTCCTTTGGTTGATTTCAACCCTCTATTTTTGTTAAATTGTACATCATTTATGAAATAAGTTACATCTATTTTTTTTCATGAGTGATGCAATCATTTATTTATTTTTTAATAGTTTATTGTCAAATTGGTTTCCACATAACACCCAGTGCTCTTCCCCATAAGTGACCCCCTCCATCATCACCACCTCTTTTCCCCCTCACCCTTCCCCTTGAACTCTCAGTTCATTTTCAGTATTCAATAGTCTCTCAGGTTTTGCGTCCCTCTCTCTCCCCAACTCCCTCTCCCTCTTCCCCTCACCCTGGTCCTCCATTGGGTTTCTTCTGTTCTCCTGTTAGACCTATAAGTCAAGCAGAGAAGGACAGATACCACATTTCTTTATTTTAATATATTTTTTAATGTTCATTCATTTTTGAGACAGAGAGAGACAGAGAGTGAGCAAGGGAGGTGCAGAGAGAGAGGGAAACAGAATCCAAAGCAGGCTCTAAGCTTTGAGCTGTCAGCACAGAACCTGACATGGGGCTTGAACCTAGGAACTGCAAGATCATGACCCAGGCCTAAGTCAGACACTCAACTGACAGAGCTTCCCAGGTACCCTAAGTGACATATATTTCTAATACCGTAAGAGAAAAGTAGGTTTATAAATCCTTTCAACATTGTATCTTATATGTGGAAGAAAATGTTAATTCCATGCTGCAATAGCTCTATGTACAAACAAGGCATTTACACATAAATGTATAATATTTAACCACTTTTGGTCTCTTATTTCCATTCAATGTTGTGCATATGTCAGTATCTTAAACCTATTCAAATTAATTTAGAAGAACCAGGATAGAGCTATATGCTGTTATTTGGGTCTTACAAGGTATTAGACTTTTTTACTTATACTTTTTGAATAAACACAATGTTTTTTTATTGTAATTGAAGATAATTAAAAATTAGAGATATGTTGGAGAGCATGGGTGGCTCAGTAGGTTCATGGGTTTGAGCTTTGCATTGGGCTCTGCCCTGGCAGTACAAGGCCTGCTTTAGATTCTTTGTCTCCCTCTCACTCTGCCTTTCCCTGCTTATGCTTAAGTACTACCCCCCTTCTCTCTCTTGCACACACACACTCTCTCTCTTTCATATAAATAAGTAAATAAGTAAACACTAAAAATTAGAGATATGTTTTCCAAATTGTACACAGTATTTGAAATTGGCTCCATGTGTTGCTTTTGCAATTAAAAAAATATTAACACCAGGTAAAGTCTTTTGGGCTTCTACAGTTTTCAAAAGGTGGTTACTACCTAAAAGGTAGGGGAAATGTACCTGTGTTAACTATGCAGAAAAGACAAAACCCAAATTGGCAACCACCCTTTAAAGACCTAACCTACTATGACGTGCTTGAAGATGGAAAGCCTTAAAAAAAATATCCATCAGAGACAAGTGTAGTTCTCTACTTTCATGAGGAAGATAAAATTACCTCATGGGAGACACTGTCCTTCTCCATTACACAAACCACAGAGAAGCATCTACAATTTAACCATTTGCAATAACAATAACAAGTTTGTTCTTATTTTGTGAATCACTAATCATGGTTACACATATTTTTACATGCATGATAAAAATGATCTAGAATTATATAAATTGAGAATAAAGATTTGATCTAAAAAACCTTAAATAAATCCTCAAATGTAGATATATGGTATTTTTTTTTAATCTCGAAATTCTCACAAGTTGGAAAGCTAGATCCAAATGAAAAGACACGTCAGAGAAGGGTAAGTGTAATTAAATGTACATTAGGAGTAGAGCCAGCCTATGTTAAAAAATGAGTTAATTGCTACATATTCTTAGAATATCATTCAACTTTAATTAAGCATGTATTTATCAAAAGGGAAAAAATCAAAGAAGAATTTTAAAGTGATTCTCCAATGACTTAAAACTTCAAGTGATTCTCCAGTGATTTAAATGTGCCTTCTGTGTAACGCAAATATAAATTTCCTTTTACTGTCTGATTCTTTCTGAGCTATTCTCTCTTTGCTTCTGTAATACAGGCATTGGTAAGAGGCAGTGCATTAAGTAAAGGAAGAAGAAAACCCCGAATAGGCTTGATGTGTGGGCATTAATAATTAAAAAGTGGAGAAATTTAAAATGGGAAAGTGGTATAATTAAAAATTTGCATATCATTGTAGTCCAAAAATTGTGCCAAAACATATGACATGTAAAAGCAAATTTAATTCCATTGAATTAGGTCTCAAATAACACATTCTATAACAGCTATGTGCTTGAAAGCAAAAAAATATTTGCTATGTATCACATCATAGTCTGTGTATCAATATTTATTTTTCTTGTAAAATTAACTTTTTTCTAGCCCTAGGAGAGCAAAATAAAACTTTAAATTTTCACTCAACAGTGTTTTATTTTTTCCTTTTAATCCTCTAGAGACATGTTTTTTTCTATGTGGGCACTAGATTTTACTGGTATTGTTTAAATATTTATTTTTCAACCGCTCATTAAAGGCAGTGATGATGAAAGAGATTTGTTTCTGCATGAAAATATGGTTTACTACATTAGTCTTAAATCTGTTCACAGATCCTGTTTGTCAAATAAAAAAGGTTTCCAAATCCAATAGCCACAATATTGTGTCATAATTGGCACATGAAATACTGAAGGAAAGTGTTAGAAGTATTTATAAGTGATTTCCAAATAATTAACCTAGACTATTGTGAACATTGAAGATGCTATCTTTTTATCAAAAACCAATAAGAATTTTCATCACACTGATTTGGACATGTTGCTTCCATCCACATCTTCATCCATTACTTAGAGTAATTAGTTTGGCTGCCTCCCTATCATGATGAAAACCATGACACCAGCACTAATTGTTCATGGCTTGGTCCTCACAAGTTGCTGATGTATCCGCTATGATGTAATCATTATTGAAGATTTCCAACCTAACGGGCAGCAGCTTGTTCTTTTGGTCCATACATACATGTGCATTTCCATTCTCCTACTTACTTTTCCAGAAGCTTCTGATATTGTTCTTTGCTTCAGTTTGAAGGGAAGGGAAAGAGCCCAGATGCATATTTTGTTTATTTCAAATCTGCCACCCCATGTCCAAGTGATTACTTATCTCCCTCTTTTCCTTCCTGTTTCCTCTTTCCTACCCCTCTCCCAAACCCACAACCTAAGTATATGTAGTAGTCTGGTGTTAGAGAGTAGTTAATGGTTTATTTTGGCTATGGAAAGAAGAGGAATTTGAATTTCTCTCCATGGCTTCTCCTATATATTTCTTTTTTATTATTATTTTTTTTTCTTTTTAAAAAATATTTTGTTGTCAAATTGATTTCCATACAATACCCAGTGCTCTTCCCTACAAGTGCCCTCCTCCATTACTACCACCTCTTTTCCCCCTCCCCCTTTCCCTTCAACCCTCAGTTCATTTTCAGCATTCAATAGTCTCTCAAGTTTTGCATCCCTCTCTCTCCCCAACTCACTCTCCCTCCTCCCCTCCCCCTGGTCCTCCATTAGGTTTCTCCTGTTTTCCTGTTAGACATATGAGTGCAAACATATGGTTTCTGTCCTTCTCTGCCTGACTTATTTCGCTTAGCATAACACCCTCAAAGTCCATCCACTGTCCTACAAATGACCATATCTCATTCTTTCTCATTGCCATGTAGTACTCCATTGTGTATATATACCACTTCTTCTTGATCCATTCATCAGGTGATGGACACTTAGGCTCTTTCCATATTTTGGCTATTGTTGACATTGCTGCCATGAACATTGAGGTACATGTGTTCCTAGCATCAGCATTTCTGTATCCCTTGGGTAAATCCCTAGCAGGGTTATTGCTGGGTCATAAGGGAGTTCTATGGATAGTTTTTGAGGAACCTCCACACTGTTTTCCAGAGTGGCTGCACCAGTTTACATTCCCACCAACAGTGTAGGAGGGTGCCCATCTCTCCACACCTTCGCCAGCATCTCTAGTCTCTTGATTTGTTCATTTTAGCCACTCTGACTGGCGTGAGGTGGTATCTCAGTGTGGTTTTGATTTGTGTTTCCCTGATGATGAGTGATGTTGAGCATCGTTTTACGTGCCTGTAGGCCATCTGGATGTCCTCTTTGGAGAAGTGTCCATGTCTTCTGCCCATTTCTTCTATATATTCTACAAAGATTTGCTTCTTATGACACCACTTCCCTTCTTACATTTTATAGAAAAAAAATCATTGAAAGAGTTGTCTATGTAAGCAGTAGCCAATTCCCTTGCAAACTTACTTCAATTAAGCTTTTGCTCCCACCTGTCCACTGACACTATTCTTTTAAAAGTGGCCAATATTTACATTGTTACATCCAGGAATCAATTAATAACCCCAATCTTACTTGACTTAGCAGGTATTGACATAGTTAATCATGCCATTAAAGTATGTATGTTGTTTGAATTCTGAGATACCCTTCTCTTAGTTTTCTTCCTATTTCATTTACTGTTCTTTCTGAGTTTCCTTCACAAGTTCCTCTTGTCTTTAAGACCTATTTTGGATGCCTGAAGGTTCAGTCCTTAGGCCTCTTTATTTAATCACTCCTTTACATTCTGAGAGCACCTTTAACAGTGTTTTTTACACATTGTACGTTGACAATAATTATTTGTTATGTTTCATTGCATTTTGTTTTGTACATGGTAGTAATATAATAAGGTTGATTCTTAAATTTCATATAAAAAACTACTTGTCTCATGAATTCATACTCATCATGTGAACATAAACACATCATTATTTGTGGGCATAGAAACATGCATATACACACAATTATCCATAGTAGTGCCATAAATATAATTTCTTTTCTCAATGAATTCTCTTGAAATAGATCTCAGGTAATAACTCCCAGTTACCATTTCCATTGAGATTACAATTTTAAGCTTGTTAGTGGGAAGTACTATGTAAAAGATTCCAGCCACTGTGTTCAGAAAACCTATTAATTGTCTTTATTACTAGAATAACAAGTCCCTCAAAATATTATAGTGAGTAATATGAACATTGCACTTGGCAGCACCATTAAACTGGGCAGTGAACTACTTCTAATAGCTGTGAGTGTTAGGCATTAGTTCAGCTTTTAGTAGGTTGATTTTAATATCCAAATGTGCACTGCAGTCTATCTGAACATTCAAAGCACCTTTCTAACTGAATTTTACAGAAATATTAATGGACAGAACAAACTATTGAAGGTACAAAAGAGAGTAATCATTTGAAAAGATGAAAGGAACCAGTAAATGATGGCTTGTGTTTTAAAAGTGTGGCAGTAACTTATCTCTTTTCAAGGAGCTATCCTAACTTCAAAGCACCATGTAAGTATTTAAACTGTTATTTACATAAAAATGATTTTGCTTTGCAAATACAATTCTCAGGGAAGGATTAATAGCTTTATTAAGCTTCAGTTATTAATTGAAACACCATCGGGATATTTGTTTTCAATGCAGAAGTTAACTAGTTTATAAATGCTTAATTTAGGCAGTTTCAATAATGATGAAAAATAGGAATAAATCACAAAATAAATGGGCATGATCAGAAAGGGAATAGAAAATTGCCAACGATAATGATAGATGGTTCTTATATGTGGTGGTTATATGATGGTAAAAGTGCTGACAGTGAGATATAAGTCTAATGAGTTTCATGGCCTCTTCCCAATGACACCAATAAGTGACTCTGAGAATGTGTTGAAGTATTAAACAGATTGACAAAGAACATAAATATTTAAAAAATACTATGGTATTGGAATTGTTTTAATTATTGCTATGTTGATATTTACTAAGGATGGTTCATGTTGTAACTTTCAATCATAAAATTGTGAAAATAATCAAATCATAACATTGAAAAATACTTTGAAATAAATGAATATTTATTTGCTAATAAAATATACTGACCTAAAATCAGATTTGTGGTAAACCAAACTAAAAGCATATGCATTATATACAAAACAAAACAATTTTCAGCACTTCATTCTATCACTTTTCTTTTTAGGAGCACTGTAATTTTTTTGCACTAAAACCAAAACCTAAATTTCACTCTGAAAATTCCATAAAGAAATGCAGGTAATGAAAACTAAGCATACTTCCTACATATTCTTGAATCTTAGTTATTCATATTTCTTCTCAAGTTTCTTAAACACTATGACAAATAGTTTCAGGTCTTAAGTTAGAATAAAAGCTAGAACCCTTTTCAGAGCATTAAATTATAGAAACTTAAAAAATAAAAATGAGGTGAGCTGGTTACCCATATAAATTGGCCCTTTGGATTAGAAAGAATCATTACCATAGTTAGCAATATTTTTAAGATTAGATTTGTGAAGGAAATTTTAGTTTCCTGATATTTTAAGATTTTGGAAAGTAGGATATAGACTTGTGTAGTTGTTGTATTTCCACAGAAGCACTTGATCGAATGCTCAATGTGAATGAGCTTCTATGATGATTTCCTTAATAAAACAGTACTAGAAATATGATTGTTGCATATAGTAAGGAAGAAAGTCGGTCCTTAGGAAATCTATAAGTGTTTTTTACTGATGATGATGTGACTCCCTTAAGATAATTCAGCCCAGAATTTTATCTCGCATTGTGTTTTAGCGAAGCCATATCAAAACACTAGTTCTATGCAACAGGAGTAGAATATAAACTGGTATATTTCTGGCAATTAAAAAGAGAACTGAAGGGACGCTTGAGTGGTGCAGTCAGTTAAGAATCTGACTTCAGCTCAGGTAATGATCTCACAGCTTGTGAGTTCAAGACACGCAAAGGGCTCTGTGCTGACAGCTCAGAGCCTGCAGCTTGCTTCAGAAACTGAGACTCCCTTTCTTTCTGTGCCCCCGCCATTCATTCTCTCTTTCTTTTTCTCTCTCAAAAATAAATAAACACACATTTTAAAATAAAAATAAATAAATAAAAAGGGAACTGGAACTCAAATGTAGTATTCTATTCCCAGGTGAAGACAAAAACAAAGCACCCATGGTTTATTTTTATAATAATTTTACAATCTGCAAATTTTCACAATCTTGCCAGTTATATATAATGAAAATAAATCGGTAGTTTACATTCTGCTTATATAGCATTAGTACTTCTATAAGGTTGAAATTAGGAGCAACAAAATAAAAACTAGGTTTTTAAACCTCCAGAAGAGGTAACTGAAACTGACTTCTAATCAGTATTGTTAGCAGGACAACTAAATACTCTATAATACATATGTGTTTTAAGCATTCTTTGTCAAGCATTCTTGGTTGTTTTGATGAGCACAATATCATACTAAGCACTATATAATAATGATAATGACACAAATGCCAAGTACTATGCTTAAGCACTTTACATTCATTATCTCATTTAATCCTCATGATGAGAGCATAAGATTGGTACTATTATCATCCCCCTTTTTTTAGCTGAGGAAACAGACTTTGAGAGATTAAAAAACATTTGATCAAACCACACAGCAAAGTTGTGTGAATAAAATAAATTCAGTTCTGACTCTAGATTCTGAACATTTAACAACTGTCTCTTAACTACACAGCATAATGCCTGGCTTGTGGTACACGGAACTAATATAGCAATATTTTACAAACTCATAAAATCATATTTGAAAAATAACAGAAAATAAGACAATTAGATTTTTAAATTTCCTTACAGTAAATATTCTCAGTCACAATGGCTAATAGGGACATACTGAATGTACGTGTATAAGTAGGTGAATGAGATCCAGGAAGCCAAGACACAAGACCCATTACATTTAGCTATATCTAAAGGCATACACATTTATTTTTTAAATGTAAAATGCAGTCTTTCACAAAATAAGCAATGTTATGAAAAAACTTGGCTTACAAGTTTGGTAAATGCTGCATTTTCAATATTATGGTGTCAGTCTTTATTCACTCTTTGACAAGGCTGTCAGTCAAATAGCAATCTAGTTTTGTAACATTTTAAACAAAGATCAAAGCACTGATACTGCTGAGTTAACATTAACTTACAATTTCATACTGCAGCATCGATATTAACTTCAAAGTATTTGTTCAAGGCAAACAAAATAGTACTAGCTTTAGTATCTCTCTTCCTCACAAAAATCATATTTTTAGATCTACTTCATGCATTTGTAAAATAGTTGCTTGAATTTATAATTTTAAGGAACTGTAATGTAGAAAGCCTTTTCAGTGTTTATCTTTAATTTGTTTTCTATATTTTGTTTACCAATAAGAGATAATGCAGTTAAACATGAAATAAGTTTAATTCTTACTTTATATCAACCAAAAATGAAAGGTACCTAAAATCAATTTAGTAAATGAATAAATTCAGTAAACAAAAGCAGTTTAAACACCTTAGTAGACTCAGCATCAACTTGACTTGTAAGCAAAACTGAACTAAGTTCCTAGCTACTATGTCACTACAAGAATCTGTCTTAAGCAAGCCATGTAACATTTCTATGATGCCCATATAAAAATACCATGACTATTCTTATGTTTTTCAAGAGTTACCTAGTAAATGTCACTTTATAAACACAATAGTAAAATTGCTAATATATGGGATGTAAGCATGCACCAATATTAAAATATAATGCTTGAGGACATTAGCCTTTCCCAGAGAATTATGAACTGAACACTTTACAAAATTTTCTGTATTTATCTAGCATTTGGTGAGTACAATTAGGGGATATTACTCTGTATCCTGCACTAACACTTCAACAGAAAGTTAGGACATAGTCTTCAAGAAATGTTTTATATTTTAGTTGCTCTTATTATTAAACCCTCAGAATATCCCTGAACAAAAAAAATAGTGAATCAATTATTTTTAAATTATGCCTCAAAATGTGTTATTTTCCTCTGGAAAAGAAGTATTTGGCCACATTCGATAGTTTGACCTTCTCACCTGACTTAGTGATAGAAATTGTCAGGTGAGATATACTCTTCGGCCATCTCTAATTAAAGGAATTGATGCATTTATAAATGTATCATTTATTTTTATATAACATTTGGGAGTGGAATTGGACAGGGAGGAAGAGAAGAATTTTGTTTTATGTTTGCAACTGGCTAGAAAAAACAGGCTAATCTTATATGGGAAAGGCATCGGCAATTCAAGTGAATTGCTTACAAGTACCTCAAGTCAAAAGCAGTAGAGACTCATGTTTCTTCAAAAAATGTTCTGAAGCTAAGGGACTGATATTTGAGAATTCTCTGACACCTTGAACTTAGGATTCTTCTTAGGGCTCCACATTTTCTTTAGAGTCAAAATGGCTCACCATAATAATTTTGCTGTGAAAATGTAGCCACCCACATAAATATATGGGCATATTAGTGCTTGAGTGAAAAAATACGTGAGTAGCTAATATGTAGTCACTGATGAATGTATGTTTGTATTTTTCAATGTGCTTTAAAATTTTGGGTGACCTCACTGAGCATTCCCCACGTAAAATGAAGGTAGAATAAAGGGTCATTGTAATTACAGTTTCCTACTACTGGAAAATCTGAGGAATCTCACAGAGCTTCTTGTATCATTTTGAGTGTCAAAATCAATATAGCATCTTGTCATTAAAATAATAAATGTGACCCTTAAAGTGAAATGACTTTACCCCAATTTATTCTGATACTGCCAAAAATATGAGAATGTCTATGCCCTTGATTTCTATATGAGTATATGAATATGTTCCTACAGGATTATAGATATATGCTTCTATAATTAAAAACACACAGACTAATATTACAACATCCCAAGTTATCTCAAATGAGTTAATGATATACGTATCCTTATTTTTTTCTAAAAAATAGGAAGAAAAGATTAAAAATAATTTTATTTTAAGATATATTGATTTATCATCTAATTCCATTGATCATAAGGCTCTGCATCCTCTGCAAGATCAATTATTTTCTTTTGTTAATCCTTTTTTAAATGTTTATTTTTGGGAGACACAGGGAGGGGGCAGAGAGAGAGAGAGAGAGAGAGAGAGAGAGAGAAGAAGAAGAAGCAGGGGAGAGGCAGAGATTGAGGGAGACACAGAATCCAAAGCAAGCTCTGAAGTATCAGCATGGATCCCGATGCAGGGCTCAAACCCATATACCATGAGATCATGACCTGAACCGAAGTTAGATTCTTAACTGACTGAGCCACCCAGGTGCTCCAAGATCAATTATTTTCAAATTATTGAAAGCAAACTCTAGATTCTACTGAAATTTGCTTACAGGGAAGAAGACACAGTTAAAAAAACACAAACTGTAACACAATTGACATTTTTAAATCTTTTACGAAGAATGAATTTCAAAAACTTGTATCCTGAAATAAGAAAGGTAAATATTAACTTTTGTAGGCTGACATTATTATGAGCTTCTGCTTGACACATATTTTCTCTTTGCTGTTGTATTAATAATTAATTAATGTTACAAAAATACTATTAATCAATTTAGAAATACCAAACATGATGAGAGAATTCATGTTTAAGTTTGGCTTAAAGCTATGACTGATCTGTCACTTAGAAGTACTATTCCAGGGAGGGAGGAGGAGAAGGATGGTGGGGGGGGAATAAAATACTATTCCATATACTACTCAACATAAAAATATTTGTTATATATTATAGTAATAACAGAGCAAATTCTTAATTACCTATAAAAAAAAAGAAGGTGCCAAGGAAAGGAAAATCCAATACAAGGAATAATCCAAAGTAGCACAATCTTTTAATTGTGAAATATATGATTTTAAGATGATTTTCCTTTCTATTGCTCTGCTTAAACTACAGCATGCTCCCAAATATGTTTTCTGAGGAAACATAGGGTTAGTTCCTTCTCCTTTAAAATCCATCCTGCAAGTGACCATTAGATTTACTGCTTAAAAGCAGTGTTTTAATCACATTACTCTAAGACCTATAAAATAAACTCTTAACACTTTATCCTGAAGATCTTAATAGTCGAAAACTGGATTCCACTGATTTTTTTCTTCTATTTCATCTACAAGTCTCTAAGGGGTGAACCCTTTTACATTGGGAAAAACAGCAGGCTCGTTTCTCTGAATATTTTTTATATACCAGTGGTCTGCTATAGGGCAATCTCACACCTAGAGACAAATTCTGGTGTGATGCTTATTATCAATGTGATAAAATCACCACATTGCCAAATCTTTCTGTTCAACAATATTTTAAACTAGTTCTTTGAACAGAACCCATCTATTAAGTGTTTTGTCTGTATTTGTTGACCACCTAATTCATTCAATGTAGATACATATAATTCACTAACTAACTTGTTAAACCACTCCCCCACTTCCGCTAGCTCAGCCTGGCTCAGTCTCAGCACTGCAGTTCTCTCCACCAGAACACTGCCACCAGAACTTGCCAAGTACAAAACTTGCCAACACTGTATCTCCTACCTCCCATTTCCCAGGGAGAACGTATGCACATTATTGAAACTGCACCCCCCCACACACCAGTACGTGTTTTGTGGGGTGGCCCAGCCAATACTGGTCTCTGGAGTGGAGGTGTGTCCCCTGTGGAAGAGGACCTGCATGTACAATTTATGGGCACCACGCCCCTCCCCACACTTATGTTATGGAGCAACAATGCCTGGCCCTGGTCTTGTCAGTAGCTGTGCATCTCTTATGGATGAAGAGCACCACTACTTTGTCTACAACTTTCAAGACCAGAGATCTAGCTGATTTTCCTAACACAGAGAAACAGACACAGAGATTTAGGTAAAATTAGGTGACATAGGAATATGTCCCAAATGATAGAACAAGACAAAATCAGAGCAAGAGACCTAAGCAAAATGGAAATAAGTAGTATGTCTGATAAAGAATTTAAAATAATGATCATAAGCCTCACAGAGGACCATAGGGAGGGGAAGGGGGAAAGAAATTTGGAGAGATAGAGGGACACAAATCATGAGAGACTATTAAATACTGAGAATGAACCGAGGGCTGAGGGGGAGGGAGAGGGGAGAAGAGGGTCATGATCATGGGGGGGCACTTGTAGGGAGAAGCACTGGGTGTTATATGGAAACCAATTTGACAATAAACTATTATTTAAAAAAATAAAAAGAAAAAAATAAACAAACTCAATATAAAAAAATAAATTAATAAAATAATGATCATAAAGGTACTCATTGGATGTGTGAAAAGAGTAGAGGACATCAGTTAGGCCCTTAACACAGAAATAAAAACGAACAAATCAGAGATGAAGAACACAAAAATTGAAATTAAAAACACACTAGATGGAATAAAAAACAGGCTAGAAGAAGCAGGAGAACAAATCAGTGAACTAGAGGAACAAAGTGATAAAAAGTAATTAAGCTGAGCAGGTGAGAGAAAAATATGCAAAATGAGAATACACTTAGAGAACTCAGTGACACCATCAAGCATAATAGCATATACATTGTGGGGATTCCAGAAGAAATAGATAGAAAAAAAGGGCAGAAAATTAATTTGAATAAATCATAGCAGAAAACTTCCCAAGTGTGGAGGAAGAAACAGAAATTCAGATTTAAGAGGGACAGAAATCTCCCAACAAATTCAAACCAAGGAGGTACACAAGACACATAGTAATGGCAAAAATCAGTGATAAAGAGGGAATTCTAAAAGTATCTAGAGAAAGAAGACAATTACATACAAATTAAACCCCATAAGGTTATCACTGGATTTTCAACAGAAATATTAGAGTCCATAAGGGAATGGCATGATATATTCAATGTGCTAAAAATAAAAACAAAAACAAAAAACAAAAACAAAAGCAAAACAAACATAAACAAAGCAAAACAAAAAATCAACTGCAACCAGAAATACTCTATCCAGCAAGGCTATCATTCAGAATATAAGGAGATAGAAAGAGTTTCCCAGACAATGTTAAATTAATTCATAACCACTGAACAATCCCTACAAGAAATGTTAAAGGGGACTATGTGAGTGGAAAAGAAAGACCATAAGTAAGAATAAGAAAAGTAGGGCTCTCAAAAGCAGTAAAATAAGTATATCTTTATAAATCAGTGAAGGAACTCACAAAATAAGAGGAAGTAAGTATGACACCACATAAACCTAAAATGTGAAGAGGAGAGGAGAAAAGAATGGGCTCAAACTTAAGCACCTATCAACTTAAAATAGACTACTATACCCCTCTCAAAAAAAAAAAAAAAAAAAAAAGAAAGATAGACTACTATACCCAAAAGACATTAAGTACAAACCTAATGGTAACTACAAAACTAAAACCTGTAATAGATATGCAAAGAAAGGAATCCAAGTATATCACTAAAGAAAGCCAATTTATAAAGAGGGAAGAGAGCAAGAGAAAAAAGGAACAGTAAGGTTTCACAAAAACAAACACAAAACAAAACAATAGGAATGAATACAAACTTACCAATAATTACTTTGAATGTAAATGTACTAAAGCTCCAATCAAAAGACATAGGATGATAGAATGGTTAATAAAGCAAGAACTTTCTATATGCTTCCTACAAGGGTCTCACTTCAGACTTAAGGATGATAGAATGGTTAATAAAGCAAGAACTTTCTATATGCTTCCTACAAGGGTCACGCTTCAGACTTAAAGATACATGTAGATTGAAAGTGAGAGGATAGAGAAACATTTATAAAGCAAATGGGTGTGAAAAGAAAGCAGGGGTAGCAATACTTATATCAGACAAAATTGACTTAAGAACATTTACTGTAATAAGAGAAAAAAACAACACTATTATAATCATTGACAGAACAATCCAACAAGAAGACAAAATATTATGAATATTTATGCACCCAACATGAAGCACCCAAATACATAAAACAGTTAAAAACAAATTTAAAGGAACTACTAGACAGTAATACAATAATAGTAGAGGACTTTAACATGCCTTTTACATCAAACAGAAAATCAACAAGGAGTATACTTGTCATGATGAGCACTGGGTTATGTATAGAATCGTTGAATCACAATATTCTACACATGAAACTAATATGTATGTATGTTAACTACACTGGAATTTAAATTTTTAAAAAATAAAGAAGAATGACACATTGGGCCAGATGGATGATATATAGGGTCAGATATATTCAGAATGTTCCATCTAAATAGCAGAATATACATTCCTTTCAAGTACACATGGGTCATTCTCCAGAATAGTTCACATATTAGGTCACAAAAGAATGAGTGGTACAACCAAGAAATCAAAGGAAAAAATTTAAAAAAAATCAAAAGAAATGAAAATGAAAATATAAGGATGCAAAATATTTGGGATCCAGCAAAAGCATTTCTAAGAGAAAAGTTTGTAGCAATACAGGACTACCTCAAGAAACAAGAAAAAACTCAACTAAATAATCTAAACTTACACCTAAAGAAGGTAGAAGAAGAACAAATACAACCCAAATCAGCACAAAGAAGGATATAATGAAGATTAGAGCAGAAATAAATGATATAGAAACTAAAAAAACCCAAAACAATAAAACAGATCAATGAAACTAGGATATGGTTCTTTAAAAAAATCAACAAAATTGAGAACCTATTAGCCAGACTGATAGAGAGAGAGAGAGAGCGAGCGAGCGTGAGCGCACTCAAATAAAGAAAACCAGAAACAAAACAGGAGAAATAATGACAACCTAGAATAATTGGATAAATTCCTAGAAACATATAACCTTCCAAAACAGAATCAAAACTAAATAGAAAATTTGAACAGGCCAATTATCAGCAATGAAATTGAATCAGTAATCCAAAAAAACCCAACGAACCAAAGACAAGAACTAGACAGCTTCACAGGTGAATTCTACTAAACATTTAAAGAAGAGTTGATACCCATTCTTCTCAAACTTTTCCAAGAAAAAAAAAATAGAAGAGAAAGGAAAGATTCCAAAGTCATTCTATTAGGTCAGCATTTCCCTGATACCAACAGCAGATAAAGAAAGCACAAAAAAGAGAACTACAGGACAATATCTATGATTAACATAGCTGCAAAAATCCTCAACAAAATATTAGCAAACTGAATCTAACAATGCATTATAATTATTTACCATGATAAAGTGGAATTCATTCCTGGTATACAAAGTGGTTCATTATTCACAAATCAATGTAACACATCACATCGATAAGAAAAAGGATAAAAACCATATGATTATTTTAATAGATGATAGAAATAGAAAGCACTTGACAAACTACAACATCTTTCATGAAAAAAAATCCCTCAACAAAGTAGGTTTAGAGGAACATACCTTTACATAATAAAGGCATTATATGAAAAACTCACAGCTTACATTATATTCAGTGGTTAAAAACTAAGAACTTTCCCTCTAAATTCAGGAATAAGACAAGGATGTCCACTCACTGCTTTTATTTAACATAGTACTGGAAATCCTAGCACAGCACTCAGACAAGAAAAATAAATAAAAGACATCCAAATTGGTGAGGAAGAAGTAAAACTACCATTATTTGTAGATGATGTAATACTATATATAGAAAACTCAAAAGACTCCACCAAAAAACTACTAGAACTGATAAATGAATTCAGGAAAATCACAGGATACAAAATCAATGTACAGAAAGCCATTGCATTTCTAGACACTGATAATGAAGCAGCAGAAAGTGAAATTAAGAAAACATTTACAACTGTATTTACATTACAATCCCATTTACAATTGCATCAAAAATAGTACAATATCTAGGAATAAATTTAACCAAAGAGGTGAAGGGCCCATAGTCTGAAAACTATGAAAAAATAATGAAAGTAACTGAAGTCAACACAAACAAATGGAAAAATATTCCACGCTCATGGATTGAAAAACAAATATAGTTATAATGTCTATACTACCCAAAGCAATCTACACATTTAAAGCAATCCCTATCAAAATACCAAGAGCATTTTTCACAGACAGGGAACAAATAATCCAAAAATTTCTAGGGAACCACAAAAGACCCTGAATAGCCAAATCAATATTGAAAAAGAAAAATAAAGCTGGTAGTATCACAATTCCAGACTTTAAGTTCTATTATAAATGTGTAGTAATCAAACTTACACAAAGTTGTTTAAGTATGTTACTTATACAAAAATAGACACAGGGACACTTGAGTGGCTCAGTTGGTTAAAGCATCCAACGTCAACTCAGGTCATGAACTGTGTCACTCTCTGTACTGACAGCTCGGAGCCTGGAGCTTGCTTCAGATTCTGTGTCTCCCCGCCCTCTCTTTTCCCCTCACCTTTTCTAGCTCTGTTTCTCAGTCTCTCTCTAAAACAAACATTAAAAATTAAGAAAAAAATAGACACATGGGTCTATACAACAAAACAAAAAGCCCAGAAATACACCCACAATTATATGGCCAATCGATATTCAACAAAGGAGCAAGAATAAGCAACGTGGAAAAGTCACTTCAATAAATGGTTTTGGGAAAACTGGTCAGCTACATGCAAAATAATGACACTGGACCAGTTTCTTACACCAAATACAAAAATAAACTCAAAATGGATTAAATATCTAAATGCAATACTTGAAACCATAAAAATCCTAGAAAAGAGCAAAGGTAGTAATTTATCTGACCTCAGCCCTAGCAACATCTTTGTCAATATGTTTTCTAGGCCTGGGAAAGACAACAATAATAAACTACTTGGACTACAAGAAAATAAAAATCTTCTGTACAACAAAGGAAATAGTCAATAAAACTAAAGGAAGATCTACTGATTGGGAGAAAATATTTACAAATGACATGTGTGGTAAAGGGTTAACATGCAGAATACTTAAAGAACTTAGATAACCCAACACCAAAGAAAAAGATAACCCATTTACGAATGGGCAAAAGACATGAATGAGCAGACATATCTCCAAAAAGGTATACAGATGGCCAAGAAATACATGAAAAGATATTCAACATTACTCATCATTAGAGAATTGCAAATCCAAGCTACAATGAGATACCACTTCACACCTGTCAGGATGGCTAAAATTAACAACACAAGAAGCAACAGGTGTTGGCAAGTATGCAGAGAAATGGGAACCCTCTTACATTGTTGGTGGGAATGCAAACTGGTTTAGCCACTGTGGAAAATAGTATTGAAGTTAACTTCAATAGTTAAAAATAGAACTATCCTAAGATCCAGTAATTGAACAACTGGATATTTGCCCCAAAAATACAAAAACTCTAATTCAAAGGTATACATGCACCCTTATGTTTATTGCAGAATTATTTACAATAGCCAAATTATAGAAGCAAACTAAGTAGTATCCATTGGTAAATGAATGGATAAACAGTACACACACACACACACACACACACACACACACACACACACATTCAGCCATAAAAAAGAACAAAACCTTGCCATTTGCAATATGGGTGGATCTAGAGAGTATAATGCTAAACAAATTATCCAAGCAGAGAAAGACAAACACCATATGGCTTTACTCATTTGGAATTTAGGAAAGAAAATAAATGAGCAAAGAAAAAAAGGTAACAAACCAAAAGGTAGATTATCCACTATAGAGAAAAAACAGATGGTTACCAGAGGGCAGGTGGGTCGGGGCTATGTGAAGTAGGTGAAGAGGGTTAAGAGTAGACTTATTTTTATGAGCAGTCAGTAATATACGGAATTTTTGAATCACTATTTTGTAAAACTGAAATGAATATAACTGGTATAACTGTATGGTAACTACACTGAAATTTAAAAAAAAAAATAAAAAAGATACATATGGCCGAGACTACTTGAGTTAGCCTCAGAATTAAATTGGCCAAGGAGAATTCACATAGTAGCAAATAACAGAAACGTTCAAGTTAAGAGCTGTCATCAGTGGTATGCCTGTGTGGCTGAACTGGTAAAGCACCTGACCCCTCTTTTTGGCTCAGGTCATGATCTCATGGTTCGTGGTTTGGAGACCCATTTTGAGCTCTGCAACATGGAGCCTGTTTGGGTTTCTCTCTCTCTTCCTCTCCTTCTTCCTTTACCCTGCTCACACTGTCTCTGTCTCTCTTGAAATAAATAAACTTAAAAAAAAAAGAAATTCTCTTTAAAAAAAAAAGAGTTGACATCAGTGTGCTACCCTATCTAAAATTCAGTTAATAGTACCAGAAGGAAAACTCTCTGAAAGCTTGCACTCTGTTTATACAAATAGATTCTCACAGTATCCAGTCATATACATTTCTGGCAGGTGCTCTCCCTTTTTACTTTCTAGGGGAAATGCAAATATGATTTCAATAGTTAAGGTACATTCCTTTCTTTGTGGCATTTTGCTTAAACTAGGCAGGAGAGAAATGTATGCTTAAATAATGCGACAAGTAAAAGACAAATTAGCAGCATAATAGGAAATAAAGATTGCTTGTGAGATGTTAGCCAATGAATTAATTTCTGTTAACATTTTATGCAGCCCAAAAGTAGAAAAAGCACAGGAATTCAGTGGTATTAATTTGCATAAAATAGGGAAATTCTAAAGTCAAGTAAATCCCTAATGTTAAATTAATTATTAAAGACAAGTGTCCACTGCAATGATTCATTGGATATAGGTCAAATCTGTACAGGATTAAACAACTGGTTTTTTGAAGTACGGGTGATATGTTTTAGGAAACATGTTTCTGTTACTTTACAAAATGAGGAGGGAAAGAGTTTAAACATATCACTAAAATACATTATATCATATTGACCAGCCGCAATTGAGTGATTGATCTGCCCGTCAGCAGTTATTTTATTTATTTATTTCAACTGTAGTTATTAAGGACCTAACCAAACCTCTAGAAGGAAGAACAATTTCCTGGATTCAAGATGTTAAAATCTTGGTGGTAAAATAGGTAAGGATGTTTGGAATTAGTAAAAATAATTCACAGAAGAATATAATATAGATTAAGATCACGTGAATACCAGGAAAATTTTTGTGGGCTTTGAAAAGCTTATTAGTATTTCAGTCAGTAAAGGTGGAGTGCAACATTTTTCCAAATTTAGTCAATGGCATAAACAAAATATATAAGCTCAAAACAATGTATAACTCATACAGGGAGAAATGTGAGGTGCACATTCAGAAAATAATTTTAATGTAACCTGGTACAAAAACACAAGATAAGGGTGAAGATAGAATTTGAAGATCAGCCTCACATGAGCTTCTGAAAATGACTCTTATCAGGTCTGCATTCAGTGACATTACCTTGTTATCTTGAAATTGGCCACAGCCGGAGAATTCACACCATAGGATTTGTCAAATACTGCAAATCAGGGCTATTGATTGATTGATTGATTGACTGATAAGCACTTCTCAGGACACTACTGAGTTTAAGAATTTGAATGCTAGAGTCAGGAAAATATTTATCTTAGGAAACAAGTGTGAGATATAGAAGAATTTTAGCAGGGTAATGATATGATTTGAGAATCGTTTATCTAGAGCTGTACGTTAAAGCCACCCCGACATGGACAGGATTTCCAAGAGAATAAGTATTTAGAGAAAGAGGAGTTCTGAGGGAAGAATGTTGTGAAATATCTAAACTTAAAGGAGGAAAAGGAGCTGAATGAAATACAGAAAAAGAGTAGCCAGAAATGAAATAGGAAGAACAAAATAGGGACAATTTGTAAAATAAGAAATAATTTTTCAACAACGAAGTGCTAGTTGTAAAAGACATTAACATCCAAGCATCTTTAAGATCTAGAAAAGTCCCTGGGAGGCAAAATGACATGCTAGAAGTCACATAGACTACTACTGAACCCTCACCAATCTTTTAAAAGACTTATAATTGATATCTAACATGTGTATAGTACAAAGCACTTTCATGTGCATTATTTCATTAAATCTTCCTAACAACAGAGTGAAGTGAAACTTCCATTTTATCTATGAAGTGACCAGGATTGAGAAATATTAAGTAAAAAATAAATGAATAAATACATACATACATACTAAGTGATTTGTCCAACATCTAACATCTGACAAGTGAAGAGTGTGGAACCATAACCCAGGCCTTCTCATTCCAAGTCCTGAATAATATTTTTTCTGCAATATATGCTGTTTTACATCTTCCCTTGGTCTTAGTACTTATTTAACTGCAGGACCATGCTCTTTAATGTAAATAAACCTAAAATTAATGACTTGGTATGCTTCCTTGATAAGTGATGAAAAACTGAGACATAGTTTAGAACATCTCCATTGATCTGTGAATAAAACCTACTCTTTTCTTTACATTGTTTTGAAATTTTATTTCTAATTTTTATTAGTTTTAGGTTTACAACATAGTGATTTGACAATTCTATCAGTTATGTTATGCTCACCACAAATGTAGCTACCACTTGTTACCATACAACACTATTCTAATACCATTGACTATATTGCCTATGCTGTACTTTTTATCCCAACGACTTGTATCTACAACTCCCTTTCAATTTTTCATATCCTCCCACAGCCCCATCTTCTGACAATCATCAGCTTATTCTCAAAAGTATGGGCATATATCTGCTTTTGTTTTGTTTGTTTTGTGTTTAAGATTGCACATATGAATGAAGTCAAGTGGTATTTGTCTTATTCTGACTTATTTCACATAGCATAATACCCTGTAGGTCCATTCATGTTGGCTCAAATGGCAAGATATCATTCTTTTATATGGCTGGCTAAGTGGTGTTCCCTTGTATGTATGTACAATGTTTGCATTAGTCTCTAGTTTGGCTAGTATGAACATTTTAACAATATTAATTCTTCCAAACTATGAGCATAGACCATCTTTTCATTTGTTTGTTTTGTCTTCAATTTCTTACATCAATATTTTATTGTTTTCAGAGTATAGACCTTTCATTCCTTTGGTAAAGTTTATTAGTAGAATTTTTATGCTTATATTTTATTTTATTTTTTATTTAAATAGTTGATTACCAAGTTGGTTTTCATATAACACCCAGTGCTCTTCCCCACAAGTACCCACCTCCAGGACAATCACCCCCTTCCCCTTCCCCCCTCCCTCTTCAGCCCTCAGTTTGTTTTCAGCATTCAAAAGTCTCTCATGATTTGCCTCACTCCCTCTCCCCAACTCTTTCCCCCCACTTACCCCTTCCCATGGTCCTTTATTAGATGTTTTATTATGTTGGTACAATGTATACATGTAATTATAAATGTGATTGTCTTCTTAATTTCCTTTTTGTTGCTTTGCTATTAATGTATAAAATGAAACTTATTTCTGTATATTGATTTTGTATCCTAAAACATTACTGAATTTATTTATTACTTCTAATAATTTTAGTGAAATATTTAGGGGTTTTTTTTCTATATACTACATGTAATCTGCAAATAGTGATAGGTTAATGTCTTCTTTACCAATATGCATGTCTTTTATTTCTTTTTCTTGCCAAATTGCTGTGGCTTAGGACTTCCAGTGCTGTGTTAAATCAAAGCGATGAAAGTGGACATTATCTTTTTCTTGATCTTAGAGGAAAAGCTTTCAGTTTTTCATCAATGAAGATGATGTTAGCTGGCGGTTTCTCATTCATGGACTTTATTATGTTTAGGCATGTTCCCTCTAAGCCCACTTTCTTGAGAGTTTTTATTAAAAATGGTTGTTGAGGGGCACCTGGGTGGCTCAGCCAGTTAAGCTGCGGACTTCAGCTCAGGTCATGATCTCACTGTTTATGGGTTTGATGCCCGCATCAGGCTCTGTGCTGACAGCTCAGAGCCTGGAACCTGTTTCTAATTCTGTGTTTCCCTCTCTCTCTGACCCTCCCCTGCTCATGTACTGTGTCTCTCTCACTCCCCAAAATAAATAAAAAAAATTAAAAAATTTAAAAAATGGATGTTGAATGTTGTCAAATGCTTTTTTCTGCATCTATTGAGATGATGGTAAGATTAACCCTTAATTTTGATAAGGTGGTATATCATGTTGATTGATTTGTGAATATTGAACCATCCTTACATCCTTAGGATAAATCCCAATTGATCATAATGAATTATATTTTCAATTTATTATTGAATGCAGTTTGTTAATATTTTGTTGAAGATTTTTGCATGTATGTTCACCAGGGATATTGGCCTATAGTTTTGTGGTTTTCTTTGGTAGTATCTTTTTGTCATTTTTATATCAGGATCATGCTAGTCTTATAGAATGTCTTTGGAAGCTTTCCTTGCCCTTCTATATTTTGCAATAGTTTGAGGAGAAGTATTTACATTCAATGTTTGCAAGAATTCACCTGTGAAGTCATCTAATAATTTTTAGTGAAATATTTGCGGCTCCTGGACATTTACATGTTGAGAGTTTCTTGATTACCTATCCAATCTCATTACTAGTTATTATTTTATTCAGATTTTCTATTTCTTCCCTACTCTGTTTTGGAAGATTTAATGTTTATAGAAATTTATCCACTTATTCTAGATTGTCCAATTTTTTGTCATAAACATTTTATACTAGTCTCATTATTCTTTGTATTTCTATGTTGTTGGTTGTTAATTCTCTCATTTATGATTTTATTTTGCATGTACTTTCTATTTTTTCTTAATGAGCCTGGAAAAAAACTCATTAATTTTATTGATTAATTAATTTGGTTAATTTTGTTGATTTCTTTTTCAAAGAATCAGCTCTTTGGTTTTTTTGTTAATAGTTTATTGTCAAATTGGTTTCCAAATAACACCCACTGCTCTTCCCCACAAATGCCCTCCTCCATTACCACCACCTCTTTTCCACCTCCCCCTCCCCCTTCAAACCTGGGTTCATTTTCAGTACTCAGTAGTCTCTCAGGTTTTTGTCCCTCTCTCTCCCCATCTCTCTTTCCCCCTTCCCCTCCCCATGGTCCTCCATTAGGTTTCTCCTGTTCTCCTGTTAGACATATGAGTGCAACCATATGGTATCTGTCCTTCCATATCAGATAAAAGGCTGGTATCCAAAATCTACAAGGAACTTACCAAAATCCACACCCACAAAAACAAATAACCCAGTGAAGAAATGGGCAGAAGACATAAACAGGCACTTCTCCAAAGAGGACATCCAGATGGCCTACAGGCACATGAAATGAAGCTCAACATCAGTCATCATCAGGGAAATACAAATCAAAACCACACTGAGATATCACCTCACACCAGTCAGAGTGGCTACAATGAACAAATCAAGAGACTATATATGCTGGTGAGGGTGTGGAGAGACGGGCACCCTTCTTCACTGTTGGTGGGAATGTAAACTGGTGCAGCCACTCTGGAAAACAGTATGGAGCTTCCTCAAAAAACTATCCATAGAACTCCCCTATGACCCAGCAATAGCACTGCTAGAGATTTACCCAAGGGATACAGAAGCGCTGATGCATAGGGGCACATGTACCCCAATGTTCATAGCAGCACTGTCAACAATAGCCAAATCATGGAAAGAGCCTAAATGTCCATCACCTGATGAATGAATCAAGAAAGCATGGTATATATGTATGTATGTATATATATATATATATATATATATATATATATATATATATATATATACACAGTGGAGTATTACATGACAATGAGAAAGAATGAAATATGGCCATATGTAGCAAAGTGGATGGACATCGAGGGTGTCATGCTAAGTGAAATAAACCAGGTGGAGAAGGACAGATACCATATGTTTGCACTCATAGATCTAACAAGAATCAGCTCTTTGATCCATTGATTTTTTTAAGTCTCTATTTCATTTATTTCTATTTTGAGCTTTATGACGCCCTTCTTCTAACGTTGAGCTTTGTTTTTTCTTATTTCATTACTTCAATTGTAAGTTTAGACTGTTTATATGAGATATCTCTTGTTTTTTAAGGTATGCCTGTATTTCTATACATTTACCTCTTATAAGTGCTTTCACTGCATTGCAGATTTTGGACTATTCTTTTTTTCATTTTTATTTCTCTCCATGTATTTTTTTTAACTTCCACTTTAATTTCTTCAATGACCCATTGGTTGTTTAGTATCATGTTGTATAGTTTCCATGTGTTTGTGTTTTTCCAATTTTTGATTTTTTGTGTGGTTGATTTATAGTTTCATAGAGTTGTTGTCAGAAATAATGTATGATATAATTTTAATCTTCTTAAATTTGTTGAGACTTGTTTTGTTTCCAAACATGTGTTCTATGCTGGAGAATACTCCATGTGTACTTGAAGAATTTGTATTCTGCCATTTTAAGATGAAGTTTTCTGTATATATTAAGTCCATCTGGTCTATTGTGTTGTTTAAATACACTGTTTCTTTACTTATTTTCTTCCTGGATAATCTAGGTATTGATGTAAGTCAGGTGTTAAAGTTCCCTAATGTTATTGTGTTACCATTATTTTCTCTCTTTATGTCTGTTAATATTTTCTGTATGTATTTAGATGTTCCACTGTTGAGTGCACAGATGTCTACAATTGTTATATTCTGCTGTTTGACCAATCCATTTATCATTATGTAATGCCCTTCTTGGTCACTTGTTAGTATTTGTTGTAGATTCTATTTTGTCTATTGTAAGTATTTCTCCTCTGGCTTTCATTGAATGGAATATCTCTTTCTATCCTTTCACTTTTAGTGTGTATATATCTTTAGACCTGAAGTGATTCATATAAATAGGTCTATTTTTAATCCATCACACTATATTGTGTCTTTTGATCAGAGGATTTGTACCATTTACATTAAAGTATCCATAGGCATCTATTTATTGACATTTTGTTAATTGTTTTCTGGTTGTTTTGGTAGTTCTACATTCGTTTCTTCTCTTGCTCTTTTTCCTTGTGATTGATGACCTTCTTTACTGCTATGCTTGCCTTTTTTCTCTTTGTTTTCTTTCGTGTGTGTGTGTGTGTGCGTGTGTGTGTGTGTGTTATAATTCTCGGGTTTGTGGTTACCATGAGGTTCATACATAACATCCTACGTATACAGCATTTTTTGTTAAGTTGATGGTAATTTTAGTTCAAACATTCTAAAATAACTACTTTGTTACTCTTCCCTTCCATCATTTTTATATAGGTTGTCATAGATCACATCTATTTATTCAGAAATTTCTTGCTTCTAATTATGACCCTTATTTTTTTCACTTAAATAAGTCCCTTTAATAATTCTTTTAAGGCTGGTTTAGTGGTAATAAACTTCTTTAACTTTTCTTTTAGCAGGAAACTTTTTATCTCTCTTTAAAATCTGCATGATAACCATTGCTGTAGAGTATTCTTGGTTGTAGAATTTTTTTTTCCTTTCATTACTTTGAATATATAATGCCACTCCTTTCTGGCATGAACAGTTTCTGCTGAAAAATCAGCTAATAGCATATAGGCTTTCCCTTGCAGATAACTTTTTGATTTTTGTTTGTTTGTTTGTTTGTTTTTTGATGCTCATAAAATTCTCTCCTTATCTTTAACCTTTACATTTTAATTGCTATGTGCCATGCTGTGGACCTTCTTGGATTTATCTTCTTTGGTACTCTTTGTGGTTCTTGAGCCTGATGTCTGTTCCCTTCCCTAGATTAGGGAAATTTTCAACTATTATTTATTCAAATAAGTTTTCTGCCACCTTTTCCCTCTTTTCTCCATCTGGGACCTTAATAATGCAAAACTTTGTCCAAAGGATTACATAACCTATCCTTATTTTTTTATATTTGCATTTTATTTTATTTTATTTTCGACCTTGAGGGTGTCATGCTGAGTGAAGTATCCTTATTTTTTTAAATTCTTTTTTCTTTTCATTGTTCAGCTTGGGTATTTGCATTACCCTGACTTACAGATCGTTTATCCACTTTCTGTATCTGCTAATCTACTGTTGATTCCATCTAATGAATCCCTCATTTCATTTATTGTAGTCAACTCTGGTTATTTTTTTTTACATTTTCTATCTCTTTGTTTAAATTATCAGCAAGTACTTTCACTCTTCTCTCCAGCCTGGTGAGCATCTTTATGATCATTACTTTAAAGTTTTTTCAGGAACATTGCTTACCTCCATTTCATTTAGTTATTTTTCTGACATTTTGTTTCTTTATTTTGTTTAGAACATATTCCTCTATCTTCTCATTTTGCTTGACTTTCTGTGTTTGTTACTCTGGAGCTTTGTCTTGTGTGGGCTGTGTGTGTCCAGGTATTCTTTGCTGGGGCTTCCTTAGTTGGATGTGTGTAGATTAAGCGAACATGAGCTGGGGAGTTCCTATGGATTTCTGTACAGAGAGATTTGGCAGAACAGCTGAAGCTGACGTGGGTGTAAACTGGGCAGTATTGGGTCCCAAGGTTGTCTGTGCAAATGGCATCCTAGCAGGTTAGCTGAAGTGGATGCAAGCCATTGAGTCTTCGATCTTCTCACAGAGAGCACTCTGGCAGGAGAGCTAAGCCCGAAGTGGGCATAGGCTGGGTATTCCCTAAGCTTTCTGCACAGACAGTGACCTATCAGGACACCTGAAGCTAAGGCTGATACAAATTAAAGGGTCTCAGGTTATTCCAACCAGAGGGAACACAAGCAAGAGGGATGAAGCTGAAGTGAGTGTAAGCTGGGATGTGCTGGGGTGCTCAGCATGGCAGGAGGGGACTCTAGTGGGACAGCTGGATCCAAAGTTGTTATCCAGGTGGCCCTAGAGCTCTCTGTGTATGAGGTACCCTAGCAAGTCAGCTGGAATTGAAATGCTGTTGACATGGAATATTCTGTGGTGCTTTGTACCTGTGTCTCCTTGGCAAGATGGCTGGAGTTATAGTGAGCACTTGCCAGAGATGTTTCAGTGTGCATTAAATTGGGGCCACCCTGGTAGGCTGGATGAGGCTGCTCACATCCTACTCCTGTCCATACTATTAAGGTGTAGGGGGTATATGAATTGTGGCACTTGCCAGCCCCTCAAATCTTGAGAGAGTTTTAGCAGCTGCCCTGTTACTTGGAAGGGTTCTAGAGCTGGTTCCCTTATATTCTAGTCACCGTTTTCAACTGCATCCTTCCCCCCCCCCCCATGCCCTAGGGCAGATAAATCTGCTCAAGGTCCCTCAGTACTATCTTTCCCCACTGCCGTTCACAGCATTGGGTATGAAGGTTCCCTATGTTACTGTGTCTCCACATTTTTTGTCTTTATGTGGACTATAATTTGTTATGCAGGAGCTGTTCAGTCATCGTTTAGTTCTTCTTCAGGAGGAATTGTATATTTGTTATGTCCATGTATATATTTGTATATATGTATGTATATATATATATATATATATATATACAAACATGTATATATTTGTATATATTTGTGTATATTTGTTATGTCCATGGAGGAACTGAATTCAGGGTTTTCCTACATTTTCACCTTAGACTGGAAGGTCTCTAGTTCTTATGAATTATTTTGAGCAAGAAAATTTACCTTTCTGGACCTCAGCTTTTCATATGTAAACGAGAAATGTAATGTGAGGATTTAATGAGATTATCCATGCAAAGCACTTAGAACAATGTATGGAACATAGTAAATTCTCTTTTTTCTCTTTTTTAAAAACATTTTACATAGTAAGTTCTTTAAAATACTCCTACTTTGATCATTGTACTGTGAAAAGCAAAGGCCATTCATGGATACTTAACAGTTATTATATAGGTTTCTAGTGCAGGGATGAGATCTTTATGGATTGATGGCATTCTAATAAATAAGTGTTGTAATTTAGTAAACTTATGTCATGTAAGGTATAAGAGTAAGTTTTATAAGTAAGTCAGTGATCTACACTAATTATATTATAATTTGACTTTAACAAAATGTACATATCCCTTCCTTGTAAAGACATCATTTAAAAAGTAGAACTCACAAGTTTTTGAAATAGCTATTCAAGTCAAATTAGAAACCAAAATAACAGGAAATAAAATTTCAAATAAAATTAGTTTTCATGGACCTCAATAATTTAGAATGATTTAAAATCTGTTATACAGATGCAAGCAGAATTATTTTTATACATATGATACATTTTCAATAAATTGAATTTAGCCATTATAAGAAAAAAGATATTATTTTAAAATTATTTTTAGTAAAATTGTTCCCATAACAAACATCACTATCAGTTTTTTTAATGGTTATTTTTGAGCGAGTGAGAGAGAGAGAGAGAGAGAGTGAGCGAGCAAGTAGGGGAGGGGCAGAGACAGAGAGAGGGAAACACAGAATCTGAAGCAGGCTCCAGGTTCTGAGCTGTCAGCATAGATCCCGAAGCAGGGTTTGAAACTAACACTGTGAGATCATAACCTGAGCAAAAGACGAACGCTTAACTGACTGAGCCATCAGGCACCCTGATTATTTATCAGTTTTGGAAACAGGGTACCTGCTAATAGTGAAGATACACAACTCTTGCCACACAAAGAGAGAATGTCAATACATCTTTGCAAAAAGTTTTATATCAATTTTACACATTCTCAAGTTCTTATTTCAAAGCCCAAGCAGTTAATCATATCTTTCAGAAAACATTATATACTACTTCTAATAAATTTCCCAAAGATGATTTTATAAGAGAAAATTAGAAAAGTAATTGCTAGAAAACCTGCTTCACTCCATCCATATGACATAAAAATATACTCAAGGGATTGGAAAAAAAAACTACTTCATTTTTTCTATTTTGTATTCCTTTATACTGTAGGTACCTCATCATTTGTCTTTGTTTTGCAGATGTCCAATCTAAAGAAGTGGTTATTCATTTTGACCATTCTTCAGAACTAAGAATCTTTTTCTCTCTTTCTGTGATAAGCAGGATATTGCCCTTACTTTGAAGATGCCCAGATCCTAATTCCTGAAACCTGAGAATATGTGAACTTACATGGCAAAAAAGAATTTTCTAGATGTTATTAAACATAAGGACATGAAATAAGGAGACTATTGTGGATTATTGCAATGGGTAGAGTGTAATCACTTGAGATATTAAATAAGAAGGTCAGAGAGATGTAGCATGAGAAGATCTAAATTCACCAGTGCTGACTTTGAAGATGAAGAAGGGGGCATGAACCAAGGAAGGTAGATGGCCTCTAAACACTTGGAAAGACCTCAAGGGACAGCCAGTGAAAATGCAGGAAACTTAGTCCTACAAGCAATCACAAGGAATTGATTCTGCCAGCAATCTGAAAGATCAAGATACAGATTCTCCCCTAGCGTTACTAGAAATTAAAACATATGGCCAATACCTTGATTTTAGTCTAGGGAGGTCCATACCAAAGTTTTGACCTATAAAAATGTTAGATAATAAGCCACTAATTTTTTTAATTTAGTATTTAATTACTATTTAATTTAGTAATGTTTAAACCACTAAATTTGAGGGTTTTGGTATAACAGTAGAAAATTAATTTACTCCTTATAGTAAATCCTTTCATGCAGGAAATTATCTCTAAAGATTTTGCTTAATTTTCCCTGAAAATATGAATAAAGATAAATAAACCTTGAACCTCATAAAGATCATCTTTCTGTTATCTGTGACTATAAAAATGTAGCCACCAAAAAAGAAAATGTGGCCGTTATCCTTTGTTATGTGCTTCCCTGAGAAAAATAAAACCTAATCATCTGAGTTGGATTAATTAAAATATATGAAAGTGCAGATGTTTATTTTCTCACCTCACATAATTTTTGTTTTGTTTTTTTATAATGGTGTATTGTCAAATGAAACTGCAGGTATTTTAAAACAAGTAGGGGTCTAATGCATATGTGTAAAAAGAAAGGTTGTATCTTCTGAAATTCAAATTCAGTCTACATATCTGAAAAAGGAATCTTACCTAAGTATTTTGAGGCAGAAGCAGCTATACTGACAAGATGTGGATATTTAATTATACTGATGTATCATACATGACAGATTGAAAGGAGACAAATTATATGCATCTATTTCTATTTGGTTTTTTTAGGGCTCAAAAGTCTTATTTTTATGGTTTACTTTACCAATAATTATGAGAGTCCCAGTAATAACAATAATAATAATAATAATAATAATGGAGAAATCATATCTTTAGAACTCATTTTTATTTTATTTTATTTTTTAAAATTTATGTGTTTATTTTATTTTGAAAGAGTCAGACAGACAGAAAGTGAGTGGGGGAGGGGCAGAGAGAGAGGGAGATACAGAATCTGAAGCAAGCTCTAGACTCTGAGCTGTCATCACAGAGCCTGACATGGGGCTTGAGCCCAGGAACTATGAGATCATGACCTGAGCTGAAGTCAGATGCTTAACTGGCTGAGCCACCCAGGTGCCCTAGAACTCATTTTTAAAACAATACAATCCTTCACATAAATAATTCTAAATGACAATGCAAAAATTAATTAATGAATTTGAGACTATGTCTTTCTTTCTATTCTTTCTTACCACACTGAGACACCACATATTCCTGTTTTGCAGATAAAGAAACTAAGGCTTTGAGAGATTGTGTAGTGTATCATTGGTTAATTATTTCACTATTACATTCAACATTATCAAGGTACAATTATGGCTGGACACAATAGCTAATATGTAGGAAATCTGTGACAAATATTTAGATGTAAGTTTCCCACTCTACTAGTTTGCTTTTGATAGTATTTTTTTAAGTGGAAGGCTGATATCTTAACAAAGATTGTCTTTCTTACTCTGAAATAGCAACGTGCAGCTAAATCTCTAATGTTTCTACCCATCCCAATTGTTTGGAAGATGTCTTCCCAACTTCAAGGACTAGCAAAGCACTTATGAGTGAAAAGCCTACAAAGAGAATTTGAAGGGGTGGGGAATAAACTTGCCTTTTTCTTATTTCAACACCCACCGAGTAACAAGATTCACAAGGTGTTATAAAAAATCTTTGAGAATAACTAGCTGTAGATACTAATTTAGAGATATAAGGTCTTTTAGTTATTTTTTCCACTGAGCTTAGTAATAGCCTTCAGTTCATAGTTGTTTAGGGTAGCTTTGGCTATTTCATGGGGCAATATAGCCATTTCTTTTTGATCCACGTACAGTTAAATGATGGCTTTAATTCATGATAGTTTTAATCTTTCATTTGTTTGTTCATCTGTTTTTACCTTTAGCAAGATTTTTAAAAGTCCTTTAAAATAATTTCTTCTATTTCTCTTCCATCTATATTCCTTTTAATTTCTAATGCTTCAGGCATTATGACAAGTATGTAAAAAGATGAATAGCAACGTGTACTTATCTTTTAATATGTATTCCCTTTCTTTTGCTTGGAAGGCAGTATATTAAATATGTGCATATAGATATAGATAGAATAATATCATGCTTAACACAGACTTATGGGTCTATCAAATGTAACTATATGAGCATAATTTTTCTAATAGCATCCTATATTTTAAATATAGGATAGTTCAGGGGCACCTGGGTGGCTCAGTCAGTAAAGTTTTGAACCTTATATCAGCTCAGGTCATGATCTCATGACTTGTGCGATGCAGATTCTGGTCAGGCTCTGCACTGAGAGCTTAAGATTATTTCCCTCTCTCTCTTACCCCTATCATCTGCTCTCTCTCTCTCTCTCTCTCTCTCTCTCTTTCTCTCTCTCTCCCTCTCTCTTTCTCTCTGTCCCCCAAGCCTCTCTCTCAGAAATAAATAAATAGGGACACCTGGGTGTCTCAGTGGGTTAAGTGGCTGACTCTTGGTTTTGACTCAGGTCATGATCTCACAGTTAATAAGATCTTAGACCAAGCCCCATGTTAAGTTTGCATGGACAGCGTGGACTCTGTTTAGGGTTTTGTATCCCTGTCTCTCTGCCCTTCCCCCTCAAAATAAATACCCATTTAAAAATAAATAAACTTTCATTTTTTCCTTTTTTAATGTCTTATTTATTTTATTACACTGAGAGACAGAGCATGAGAGGGGGAGGGTCAGAGAGAGAAGGAGACACAGAATCTGAAGCAGGCTCTGAGCTCTGAGCTAGCCGTCAGCACAGAGCCCGACGAGGGGCTCGAACCCACTAACGTGAGATCTGACCTGAGCCGAAGTCGGAGGCTTAACCGATTGAACCACCCAGGCGCCCCTAAATAAACTTTCAAATATAGTGTTTAAAACTGTTCCTGTCTTACTAATTTTTTTATTTATTAAACTCCAATTGCTTTCTATGAGGAAACATATTGTGTCTCACAGAAAATTTATGCTAAAATTCTCTATAGACTAAAACAATAAGAAAAGCAAACACATTAGATAGTGTTTTTAATGCAGTGTGTTGAGCATATATTTAATCAAAGGAATGTATTAGAGATTAAAGTAATTGAAATAATAATTGGCTTTACAGTTTCACCCTTCAGTGGCTCTCAATTTCTACATCTTTTCAGAAAAGTGAAGGTTAGCTTTTCACATACTGTTTCCTTTTATATTTCTCTCAATAGTGTTTATTTTGTGAGATTACAACAAATCCAAGAGAACAGATGTCTAACATGTATTCTGTATTCACAGAGGTGAACCATTAGCCATGTCAAGGTTATTGAATGCAACCAAGATAAAGACTATAAATGTAAAGGATAGTTAATGCAATGATGTAAAAATATTGCATATTATTTTTAAATTTTTAATGTTTTTATTTATTTTTCAGAGAGGCAGAGACAGAGAGATAGAACACGAGCAGAGGAAGAGCAGAGAGAGGAGACTCAAAATCTGTAGCAGGCTCCAGGCTCTGAGCTGTCAGCACAGAGCCTGATGCAGGGCTCAAACCCACAACCTGAGATCATGACTTGAGCCGAAGTCAAATGCTTGACTGAGCCACCCAGACACCCCAAAAATATTGCATCTTCACTTAATAAAGCCTAATCCAGCTAGCATATTAAGAAAATGTGAGATTTCTTATCTGCCCGTAATTTGGTTCTATAAACATTTACTGGGCACATTTAGCAGAGCTAGATGATTTGATAGACAATTTCTTCAGAGTGGCTTTTAACCCTCAATCACAAGCATATTTTAAGAGGTATGTGGGTGGCTCAGTTGGTTAAGCTTCTGACTCTTGGTTTTTGCTTAGGTCATTATCTCAGAGTTCATGGGATCAAGCCCCACATCATGATCTGTGGTGACACCATGGAGCCTACCTAGGATTCTCTCTCTCCTTCCCTCTGTCTGCTCCTCCCCAACTCTCTCTCTTTTTCTCTGTATCAAATATAAATAAACTTCAAAAAAGAGTCTCTTATGGTTAAAAAAAGAAACGTATTGAGCAATTTGGATAATCTCTAGTTTCTTGCTCATTAATTTAATCTCATTTTTTCTCTTTAGGGAATTCACATAAAGTATAAAATAACTGCATATCTGAAGTCTTCAGGGATGTAAATCTATGGTTTGTTGTTTCTGTGACTTTCTATTATGGTGGTTTGATTCTTTGGGTGTTTGAAGACTATTTTGTTGTGAGCTCATATTTGGTTAAACTTAATTGTGAGACGCCAAGGGTCTAAAGTAAAGATGCTTTACTTCAGAAAACAAAAACAATAATAATAATAATAATAATAATAATAATAAAAGAAACAAAATAAAACTGTTTGTTTATGCTAGGAGTCAGGTATTGTTCCTGAGATGAGGATCCTGGCTTGATGTAAGATTCTCAAGTTCAGCATCTTCACCTTGATGGCAACCCAGCTCTCCTATTTATCTATCACTATTTGGAGCAACTTTCTTGAACTATTGGTTTCAATTCCATGCATACATTTTTCTTCCTTTCATAATTCTTTCTTCCCTTCCTCTTCTCCTTTCTCTCTATTTTATCTCTCCTTTTTTTCTGGTTCACTTGGAATTACCCTTTGTGAGTCCAACAATGCATTAAATATTATGTTCCGCTAAAGAAGAATTAATTATATTGTATCAAGAGAGCCTTCAGTGTATCTAGCTTGATATTGTTGAGAGCCAAACTTTAAATATATGTTTGTAATGAATGAATAAATGTGTGTCACTGTGTGCTTAAGTTCACTATTATAACACATTTATGCAAAACTTTAATTTACAAAATACTAATATGCATGAAAAATAGGTTTAAATATTCCAAAAAACAATAATATTACATATATCTATTAGAAACAGTCATGTGATGTACAGACTCTTACACTGAATTCTAAACTCACAGAAAACAGTCTCTATTTAAAGAATGTATCATTTATTTCAATAGAATTATAGCAATAACTGCGAACTTACTTGAGGTCAACTATATCCTTTTTACAATTTTTTAATGTTTTTATTTATATTTGAGAGAGAGAGAGAGAGAGATAGTGTGAGCAGGGAAGGGTTAGAGAGTGAGGGAGACACAGAATCTGAAGCAGACTCCAGGTTCTGAGCTAGCAGTCAGCACAGAGCCTGATGCGGGGCTCAAAACCATGAACTGTGAGATCATGACCTGAGCCAAAGTTGGACGCTTAACTGACTGAGCCACCCAGGCAACCTATGATTTCACTTTTGAAATCATCCAAAGTTTTGTTTATGAAAACCTACATAGTAACTAATGTATGTAACTACACTTTCATTCATGAAAACAACTTTTAAATTGTTAATATTTTAACCTGGAGACCTGTAAAATAGGATTGTACAAACAAATGCACCCATAACAAATAAATAAAACCTTGACAATTTTTTTACTAGATTAACCTAAAAATTTCTTTTAGTTTAAAAAATATACATCATCATTCTATGATTATAGTAATTACAATGTGGTGCTATTATCTCAACAAATTCTATAGGACAAGAATAACTAAATTAGAATACATTAAAATACATTACTATGACTACTTGATTTGTTACTGAAATTATAAATTAACAGTTTAAATCAGAATTTTCTAAAAGTTAATGGTAGATTTTATCCTTGTATAACAAATATTACTAAAGTGGTAACTATGTAATTCTTGAAGAAAGCAAAGACCATAAAAATGGATTTATAAGTCTTATATTTTATAATAGGGAAGAATCAAGTAAACTGATCTATTGTTTTTAATTTTGTATTTAAATGACTACATTTTCAATTAGGTTAAACCTGAATATAAACATGTAAGCTTATAATACACCTATAATAACGCCTTAGGAAGCTTCTTTGACCAGAAATTTCTGAATATGAGTATGAGACTATCAATATGAAATCAGTAATAACAAGTAAATTTATATTATTTGAACTCTCATATTTTAATTTAATGCAATCTCAAATGTTTCTATTTTTATTATCAAAGTTCAGGTATTTTTTTTATTGAAACCACTTAATGACCCTAAATCTAAAAATTAGATCCCCTCCTTCTCTATACATAATCAGTTATTGATTCACTCATTCCTTTAGCGTAAAGTCCAGGTATTTTAGTATAACTTGTAACATTTTTGATAATTTAACCCATTACCTTTCAGTCCTTGTTGTTTGTCATTTTTTTGTGGCAGAGGGGAGGTTACCAGTTTTTTTAATTCAAGTTAATTAACATATACTGTTGTTATGGCTTTAGGAGTAGAACCCAGTAATTCATCTCTTACATATTGCACTCAGTGCTCATCCCAACAAGTGCTCCCCTTAATATCCATCACCCATTTAACCCATTCAACCACCTTTATCTGTAGCAATTCTCAATTTGTCTTCTGTAGTTAAGAGTCTCTTATGGTTTGCCTTCCTCTGTGCTTTTATCTTAAGTTTCCTTCCCTTCCTTTCTAACATACTACGTTCTAGTTTCATCCACATTGTTGCAAGTGTCAAGATTTCATTTTTTAAATTGCTGAGTAGTATTTGAAGGGACACATGCACTCCAATGTTTATAGCAGCATGCTCAACAATAGCCAAATTATGGAAAGAACACAAATGTCTACTGACTGACGAATGGATAAGGAAAATGTGATACATATTTGAGAATGCTGCTTTTAGAATTTGGTTTCCATAAAAAGACATGCATGCATGTGTATGCACACACACACACACACACACACACACACACACACACACACTATGGCTTTTTCATCATTTAAGGAAGTCTCAGAAATACACTCTGGTTATGCCCAGCTTGTTTTACATGTTACTACTGGCTTTAAAGATGATAGTTTAAATAAGTTTGTATAACAAATCTGCATATCAGGTGCAAATATATTTTTTTAAATATGAAAGTCTGTTATATTGATCAAACAGGTCAGAGAGTGTCAAAAATGCTGCAGTTGACCCTGAAAGATTTTGATACTAAGGAAAAAAGCACTCAAAAGCCTTTCTAAAAATGTATAAGCTACTAGGTTCATCTGCCTTTTTGGTGATTGTCAAATTATTTCCAGAATTGGTCTCCATGGTAACCATATTCTTATAAACAGTGTTAGACTCTGTTATAATGTGATTTTCAGATGCGGGTAATAGGAATTGAGGTAAAGTTAGTTTATTTCAAAGCTCCTTGTCATTTTAATCTGCAATGTTAACTTACTTTTATTAACATTAAAGGATTTATTTGTTATGATATTACCAAACAGGAAATAAGAGTAACTGATTGTTAATCTGAAGATATGATTATGGGGCAACTGGGTGGCTCAGTTGGCTCAGGTCATGATCTCATGGTTCGTGAGTTCAAATCCTACATCAGGTTATGCTCTGCCAGCTTGGAGCCTGAAGCCTGCTTTGGATTCTGTATCTCCCTTTCTCTTAATCCCCCCCCACCCCCAATCACGCTCTGTCTCTCTCCCTCTCTCAAAAATAAATAAATGTTAAAATTTTAAAAATATATATGATTATAATAGAAATAGATATAAAGATATATATTTGCCAGCAAAGACATCCTTGAGGACAAATATAAAATCATGCCTTGAATGATTTACCTCAAAAATGGCATGAAAATAGTATGTAGCTAATAGATCACAACTAACCCAAAATAATAATAGGCTAAATATTTTCCAGCTATTGTATTGCATTTAAAAATTTTAAATTTAGTGTGTATTTTGGTTTCTCAGGTCATTGCTTGTATCTTGTTCACCCATCTGAATTTTTCAGTTTAATTCTCAAAAAAAATTTTTAGAGAATAAAACCCAGAAATTAACCCAAAACTATGTGGTCAACTAATTTTCAACAAAACAGAAACTGACAGTCTCTTTAACAAATGGTGTTGGGAAAACTGGGCAGTGTCATGCAGAAGAATGAAACTGGACACGTTCTTATACAATAAACAAAAATAAATTCAAAATGAGTGAAAGACTTAAATGTATAACTGGATGCCCTGAAAATCCTACAGAACAAAAGTCATTCTGACCTTGGCCAGAGCAACTTCATACTAGAAACATATCTGGAGGCAAGGGAAACAAAAGCAAAAATGAACAATTGGGACTTCATCAAGGTAAAAATCTTCTGCACAGCAAAGGACACAATTGTTGTACCCAGATTTTAATATCGCCCCCCAAAAGCCAGAGACCACCAGGGAGGCCAAATCACGCATGCAAAAGCAAAGGGCTTTATTACGAATTTAGGCCCAGCCAACCTAAACTCGGGCTCACAGACTTCAACAACACACTGGATCCACATGGAGCGATGCCCTGAGCATGGGGGGGGGGGGGGGGGGGGCGGGG
>NC_043717.1:62502022-62531654 GCF_006229205.1 Suricata suricatta | reverse complement strand
CGCTCCCAGAAATGTTAATGGTGTTAGCTGGTCTTTCCTGATTGGGCGTTACAAGGGTGATCTGAGAAGCTGACACTTAGGCCTCCAAGGTCAGAGTCAGTTGGATTCAGACCTGTCCTTACACAATAAAAAAATAAAAACCTAGAAGTCAGCCTATGGATTGGGAGAAGATATTTGCAAATAACATATCTGATAAAGGATTAGTATCCAAAAATCTATAAAGAACTTATCCAACTTAATATCCCACACAAAATTTAATTCAATGAAGAAATAGCTAGAAGATAATGAATAGTCATTTTTCCAAAGAAGACATCCAGATGGCTAACAGACATGAAAACATACTCAAAATCCTTCATCAGCAGGGAAATACAAATCAAAACCACAATGAAATACCACCTCACACCTATCAGAAAGGCTAAAATTAACAACACAAAAAACAACAAGTGTTGTCAAGGATGTCTAGAAAAGGGAAAACTCTTGCACTATTGGCAGGAATACAGCCTGCAACAGTCACTGTGGAAAACAATATGAAGGTTCCTCAAAAAGTTAAAAATAGAAATACACTATGATCTAGGAATTAAACTCCTAGGTATTTACCCAAAGGATACAAAAATAATGGTTTAAAGTGATACATGCACCCCAATGATTATAGCAGCATTGTAAATAATAGCCAAACTATAGATGGAAAGATCCCAAATTATGAATGGTTTAATTATATATATATATAAAGTGTATGTATATATATATATAAACATTACTCTGTCATCAAAAAGAATGTAATCTTATCATTTGCAATGGCACGGATGGAACTAGAGTGTATTATGCTAGGTGAAATAAATCAGTCAGAGAAAGACAAATATGATATGTTTTCACTCATATGTGGAATTTTTTTGAAAATTTTTTTATTTTTTTATTTTTTTGTTTTATTTTTATTTATTTTTAATAGTTTATTGTCAAATTGGTTTCCATATAACACCCAGTGCTCTTCCCCACAAGTGCCCTCATATGTGGATTTTTAAATCCAAATAGATGAACATATGGAGGGGAGAAAAAAGTCAGAGAGAAGCAAACCACAATAGACTGTTAAAGATAGAGTCCAAACTGAGAGTTGATGGAGAGAAGTGGGTGGGAAATGTGCTAAATGGGTGATGGATATTAGAAAGACATTTTTAATAATGAGCACTGAGTGTTATATGTAAGTGATGAATCACTGAATTCTACTCCTGTAAACAATATTGCACTATATGTTAAATAACTAGAATTTAAATAATATTTTGAAAAAAAAATCTCTAGAGAATTAATCCTCATATCACATTTGCCTATTGATGTTTCAAGGGTTGTGTCCCTTTTTCATCTATTCTTCTTTTGTCTCTGTAAAAAAATTAATTCTCTTGTCAAAAAAATACCTCAAATTATACTATATATTTTCCGCCAATGAAGTCTGTGAGATTAAAATAAAATTAGAGAAAAGTTCAAACAAATTCTGTAAAACTAGTTTTCTAACTCATTCCATGAGACAGCAATTCTCTTATACCAATTCCAGACAAAAACATCACAAGGAAAGAAAAACGGTGTAGAACAATATCAGTTATGAATATTGGTGGGAAATGCTCAAAAAGGTATGAACAATTCAAGTTTAGCAACATGTAAAAATGATTATACACCATAGCCAAGAATGTTTTACCCAAGGAACAAAATTTTAGTTCAATATACAAATTGCAGTGAAACTTTTTTCCAGATGAAATGATCCAATATGTAGAAAATCCTAAAAACTCCACAAAACCCTGTGGGAACTAATAAAAAGTTTCATTAATGTTGTAAAATACAAAATCAGTTATGTTTCTAATTAGTAATAAAGAACTATCAGTCAGAGAAACTAAGAAACAATCCTAGATAAATTGCATCAAAAAGAATAATGTATCTAGAGATAAATTTAACCAAGATGGTTAAAATTTGAAAATTACAAAATATTGTTGAAAACTACACTGAAACTACAAAATATTGTTGAAAAAAATTAAAGAAGACACAAATGGATAGACATCTCATATTTCTGCTTTGGAAGACTTGGCATTGTTAAAATGTCCATACTTCCCAAAGTGATCTACAAGTTCAGTGCAATCTCTGTCAAAGACCCAATGACATTTTTTTAGAGCAGTAGTAAAAACAATCTTAATATTCATATGGAACCACAGAAACCCTGAATGTCTAAAGCAATCTTGAAAAAAAAAGAAAAAGCTTGAAGCATACTTCTTGGTTAAAATTATATTACAAAGATATAGTAATCAAAAAAGTATGATGCTGGCATAAAAATAAACACATAGACCAATGGAACAGAATAGAGAGCCCAGAAATAAATCTACTCACATATGGTCAACTGAATTTTGACAAAGTTGCCAAGAATACATAATAGGTAAAGGATGGTATCTTCAACAAATGGTGCTGTAAAAATTCGATATTCACATCAAAAATAATGAAATTATACCTTATATTTTTCATAAAATAAACTCCAAATGGATTAAAAAGCTAAATATAAAACCTGAGATTATAAAAACACTTAGATGAAAACACAGGGGAAAACTTTATGACAGTGGTCCAGGCAATGATATTTTGCATATGTCACCAGAAGTACAAGCAACGAAGGCAAAAAATGCAAGTGTTAACATATCAAATTAAAAAGCCTTCTACCAAAAGCTTTGTACTTTCAACAAACTAAAATGGTAACCCACAGAATTGAAGAAAATATTTGCGAATTATATATCTAATAAAAAGTTGATATCTAAAATATATAAGGAAATCCTACAACTGAGTAAAAACATAAAACAAATAACCTGATGTATTTAAAAGTGGAAAGCCATTTTAAAAACACATTTCATGAAAGGAGACAAAAAATGGCCTACAGGTATATAAAAATATGTTCAACATCACTAATCATCAGGAAAATTCAAATCAAAACAACAATGAGATATAACCTTATACCTGTTAAGATAGCTATTTAAAAACATAGCAGATTTATCTGATAAAGTTAGTATCAAAAATATATAAAAACATAAAACTCAACAGCCAAAAACAAATAATCTAATTAAAACTGGGAAGAAAACATTAATAGACATTTTTTCAAAAGAACACTTCAAGATGACAGACACATGAATAGATGCTCAATATCACTCATCATCAGAGAAATACAAATCAAAAATAAAATGACTTACCACTTCAAAACTGTCAGAATGGTTAAAATCAACACAAGAAACAAATGTTTAAAAGGATATGGAGAAAAAGAAACACTCTTGTACTGTTGGTTGGAATGCAACCTGGGGTAGCCACTGTGAAAACCATTCTGGAGGTCTCTCAAAAAGTTAGTAATAGAATTACCTTATGATATAGCAGTTTCATTACAAAATATTTAACCAAAGAACAGGAAAATATTAATTGAAATGTATACCTGTACCCCAATGTTTATAGCAGCATTATCTACAATAGCCAAATTATGGAAACAGCCCAAATGTCCATAGACTAATAAATGGATAAAAAACTGTACACACACACACACACACACACACACACACACACACACACACACACAGGAATATTACTCAATCATCAGAAAAAAAAAAGTGAAATCTTGCCATATGCAGCAACGTGGATGGAGCTAGATAGTATTATGCTAAGTGAAATAAGTGAATCAGAGAAAGACAAATGCCATATGATTTCACTCATATGTGGAATTTAAGAAACAAACACATGAGTAAAGGGAAAAACAAAGGAAAGAGAGGCAAACCAAAAACATACTCTTAACTATAGAGAACAAACCAATGGTTACGAGAAAGGAAGTGGATGGGGGAATGGGTTAAAAAGGTGATGGAGATTAAGGAGCACATTTATGATGAGCACATTTATGGTGTTGTATGGAAGTGTTGAATCATGATAAGTACCCCTGAAACTAATATTACATTGTCTGTTGATTAATTGGAATTTAAATGAAAACTTAAAAAGAAGAGACAACAAGTGTTTGTGTGGACACAGAGAAATTGGAACATTTTCACACTATTGGTGGGAACATAAAATGGTGAAGTCACTATGGAAAACTGTATGAATGTCCCTTTAAAAATGTAAAATATTAGTACCATGTGATGCAGCAATCCCGTATCTGGGCATATATTCAAAATTGAAACCAGGAACTTGAAGTGATATCTGTACTCCCAAATTCATTGTAGCATTATTCACAATAGTAAAAATATGGAAACAACATTAATCTCCATCAGTAGATGGATAGCTAAAGAATATGTGTTATATATCCAGAGTAGAATAATATTCAGCATTAAAAACTAGAAAATCCTGGCACACACAACATGGATGAAATTAAGGATATTATGCTAAGTGAAATAAGTCAGTTATAAAGATAAATTCTCTGTGATTCCACAATGTGAGGTATCTAGAATAGCCAAACTCACAGAAACAAAGAGGAGAATGATGACTGCATAGGCCTAGAGAGAGGGGAATGGAAATTTAGTCAATGGATACAAATTTTCAGCTATACAGGAAAATAAATCCTAAAGATATCGTGTACAACAATATGCCTATAGTGCTATAGTGAAAAATAAGGTAGTGTGTGCTTGAAATTTTAAGTAAATGTCATGTTAAATGTTTTTATCACAATAAAATGATAAAATTAGTTTTTATTATTATACGTAAACTTTTCCTTAAAAATAAAATAAATCAGTGTAGTGCACTTATTAATAGAATAAAAGGGCAAAAACCAAAAGATCCAGAGGTCATCTCAATAAAAGCATAAAAATAATGTGACATTCTCTAACATATGTTCATGGTAAAAACATGCCACAAACTAGGTCAAGAAGGAAACTTCCTCAACCCACTGATAACATCATACTTACTATGAAAGACTGAATGTTTTCCCCCTAGTTTCAGGAATAAGACAAGAATTTCAACTCTCATTACTCCTGTTCAACATCATATTAACCAGGAGAATTAGGTAAGAAAAAATAAAGGCATACTGATTGGAAAAGAAGAAGTAGAACTAAATTTTTAGATGTCATGATTTTAGATAAGAAAACCTTAAAAATCTACAGAAAAACCATTATAACTAATAATAAAGATCAACATGGATGAAGAATACAAAATCAATACAGAAAAATCAACTCTATTTCTATACACTAGCAGTGAACAATTAAGAATTGAAATTAAGAAAACAATTCCATTTACAATTGAATCAAAATATTAAAAAATAAAATACGTAGGAATGAATTTAGCAAAATAAGTACAAAACATATACTCTGATAACTATAAAACATTGTTGTAAGAAATTAAAGAAAACCTACAAAACTGGAACTACATTTGGTATTCATGGATCAAAACACTTACTATTGCTAAGATATTCCCCAAACAGAAGTACAGATTAAATATTTTCCCTATGGAATTCCAGTCCCCCCCCCTTTTTTTTTAGCAGAAATTTATTCTGAAGTAATGTTAAAAACAAATGGAACAAGGTCGAAGGATTCATATTCCCAAATTCCAAAACTAATTACAAGTTTACAGTAATCCAGCCATTGTGATTCTGGCATAAGAATAGACATACAGATAATGAAATATAACTGAGAGTCCAGAAACAAACCCTTACTTTTATGGCCACGTGATTTTTGACAATGTGTCAACATAATATAATGAAGGAATAAGTGTTTTCAATAAATGGCGCTGGCATAATTGGATATCCACAAGCAAAAGAATGAAAGTCATTCCCTACATAACATCCAACAAAATTTATCTCAAAAGAGATCACAGATTTAAATTTAAGAGCTAAAATTATAACACTCTTATATCAAAAAATAGGAGTATATATTTAAGGAGTAACATTTCATTTTTGCAGAGTATTTAAATATATGAAAACAAAAGAATATGGAGTAAAAGAAGAAAGATAAATTGAACTTCACTAAATTTAAATAGTTTTGTTCGTTGATGAATACTGTGAAAAAAGTGAAAAGACATTCTAAGGAATGGGATAAAATATTTGCAAATAATGTATCTGATAAGGGCTTTATACCCAGAATATATAAAGAATTACTTAAAGTTTAATACAAAAAAGGCAAACATTTTAATTACAAAATGGAAAAGGTACTGAAGTAGATATTTCTGGAAAAAAGATATTAAAATGGATAATAAGTGCCTGAAAAAATGTCCAAAACATTATTCATCATGAAATAGGTTCAAAACCATGTATTAGCACTTCACATCCACTAGAATGGTTATAACCAAAAAGGAAGATAGGAGATAGGAGTAAATATAGGAGAAAAAGGGGAGAAATTGGAACCTTTATACATTGCTTATGGGAATTTAAAATTCTATAGCCACTTTGGAAAACAGTGTAACAGTTCCTGAAGTGGTTAAATATAAAGTTACCATATGATCCAGCAGTTCTACTCCTATGTATATACACAAGATATATACCTAGAGATATAAAAATATAAGTGAATTGGGGCACCTGGGTAGCTCAGTCACTTAAGCTTCCAATTTTGGTTCAGGTCACGATCTCATGGTTCGTGGATTCAAGCCCTGCATTGAGCTCTGTGCTGACAGCTCAGAGCCTGATATCTGCTTCAGATTCTGTCTCCTTCTCCCTCTGCCCTTCCCCCACTGGCACTCTGTCTTTCTGTCTCTCTCTGTCTCTCTCTCAAACATAGTTTTTTAAAAAAAATATAAGTGAATAAAATTTTTATAGTAGTATTATTTATAACAGAAAAATGTTGGAAACATTATAAATTTCCATCTGCCGGTGAATAGATAAGCAACATGTACTATATCTATAAAATAGAATAAGATTAAGACCTAAAAAAGAAAAGTATTACAAAGCCATAGTCATCAAGATGATATGGCACTGGCACAAAAACAGACACATAGACCAATGAAACAAATTTGAAGACCCAGAAATTGGCCCAGAGCTATATGGAAAACTACCCTTTGACAAAGAAGAAAATAATATACAATGGGAAAAAAGATGGTCTCTTCAAAAGTGTTGGGAATAGTGGACAACGGTGTGCAGAAATATAAAACTGGACCACTTTCATACACCATACATGAAAATAAATTGCAAATAGATGAAAGACCTAAATGTGAGACTAAAAAACATCAAAATCCTAGGGGAGAACACAGGCAACAACTTCTTTGACCTTAAGCAAAACAAATTCTTAATAGACATGTCTCCAGACACAAGGGAAACACAAGCAAAAATGAACTATTGGGACTTCAACAAGAAAAAAGCTCCTGCACAGTGAAGAAAACAATCAACATAAGTAAAAGTCATCCTACAGAATGGGAAAAGATATTTGCAAATGACATATCTGATAAAAGGTTATTAGCCAAAATATATAAAGAATTTATCAAACTGTATATCCAAAGAAAAAATAATCCAGTTAAGAAATGGACAGAAGTTTGAGCCCTGCCTTGGGCTCTGTGCTTCAGATTCTGTGTCTCCCTCTTTCTGACCATCCCCTGCTTGCACTCTGTCTCTCTCGATCAAAAACAAACATTAAAAAATTTAAAAAAGAAATGTACAGGAGATATGAATAGACATTTTTCCAAAGAAGACATTCAGATGGCTAACTGACACATGAAAAGGTATTCAAATTCACTTATCATCAGAGAAATACACATCAAAACCATGATGAGATACTACTTCACATCTGTCAGAATGGCTAAAACTAAAAACACAGAAAACAACAGGTGTTGATGAGAATGGGGGGAAGGGAACCCTCTTACATTGTTGGTAGGAATGCAATTTGGGGCAGCCACTGTAGAAAAGAGTGAGATTCCTCAAAAAGTTAAAGTTGAAGTTCCTACAATCCAGCAATTGAACTACAAAATTTCTGATTCAAAGAGGCAAATGTACCCTGATTTTTATGGAAGCATTATCAATAATACCCAAACTATGGAAAGAGCTCAATTGTCCATCCACTGATGAAAAAGATAAAGAAGTCATGGTGTGTGTGTGTGTGTGTGTGTGTGTGTGTGCGTGCGCGCGTGTGTGCATGCACACGTGCGTGCAATGGAATATTATTCAGCCATAAAAAACAATGAAATCTTGCCATTTGCAACAATGTGGATGGACATAGAATGTATTATGCTAAGCAAAATTAGTCAAAGAAAGACAAATACCATATGATTTCATTCATATGTCGAGTTGAAGAAACAAAAAAGATGAACAAAGGAGAAACAAAAAGAAAAAGAGAGAGAAGCAAGCCATAAGAGCCTTTAAATATATAAAACAGAGGATTGATAGAGTGGAGGAGACTGGGGATATGCTAATTGGATGATGGGTGTTAGGGAGGGCACTTGTTGTATTGAGCATTATGTGTTACATGTAAGTGATGAATCACTAAATTCTACTCTTTAAACCACTATTGCACTATATGTTAACTAACTAGAATTTAAGAGTTTGAAAAAAAGAAAGTATTGATTCATTCTATATTATGGATGAACCTTGAAATCATATTACACGAATTATAAGAAGCAAGACACAAAAAATACACAAAAAGCCACATATTGCATTGTTCTATTTTAAATATCCATATTAGGTAAATCAATAGAGATAGCAATCAGATTAGTGGTTTCTAGGGCCTGGGGGAGAAGGGATTTGCACTGACAACTAATATGTACAGGATGTCTTTTATGGTTTATGAAAATCTTCTTGAGTTATATAGTAGTGATGTTTGTACAACTTTGATAATATAATAAAACCATTAAATCAGACACTTTAAATGGGTGAACTTGTTATATATGGGGTACATTTCAATTTTTTTAAAGAAATGAAGGAAAGGTAGAGAGACTATTGCCTCTAAAATAAAAAGTAAGATGGGGCGCCTGGGTGGCTCAGTCAGTTGAGCGTCCGGTTTTGGCTCAGGTCATGATCTCACGGTTTGTGGGTTCGAGCCCCGCATCAGGCTCTGTGCTGACAGCTAGCTCAGAGCCTGGAGCCTGCCTCAGATTATGTGTCTCCCTCTCTCTCTAACCCTCCCCTACTCGCACTGTCTCTCTCTGTCTCTCAAAAATAAATAAAAAACATAAAAAAATTAAAAAATACAGAATAGGTATATGCTTTTCTCCTATTCCACCCTTTAAATACCACTAAAACCTCTGGGCATTTGCTATATAAAACCTCAGAATGCTTTGAAAATGCAGAGAGAAAGGAGCATAAGTTACTGGCTTTGGAAGTTGAGGAATAACACTGAAGTGATGATTCTCAGCTTTCTTTTTGTCTCATATATCCTTGAGTGATTAACAGAAAAGCTAGCAACTGAAACACAAATAAGTATGCGCGCGCACACACACACACACACACACACACACACACACACACACAATAATCCCCAAGAAAAGCATGCTCTCTATAGCCAAAATATCAGGAATGGGTAACTTAGCAATACTAAAAACTTTTAGACAATAACTTCTTTAATTCAGACAATACCTCAGAAAAATCTACAGTCCCACCCCTATGCTACCAGAAAAGGCCAAGTGGAAAACCTAACTTTTGCTCTTGCTGGGCTAAAATGAAGCCAAGATCTTTAAAATTTAAGGTTCCAATGTCTTTAAAACTCTGTCCCCCCCTCCACCCAGCAAGAGTGGCATCAGAGAAGAAGGCTCAGTGGAGATTCAGATATGCTTAGCACTAGTGAGACCCTACATACACACACACACACACACACACACACACACACACACACAAAGTGTCAGTGGAGACTACGTGGAAAGCCTAAATTTCCACCTTCTATCCAGTATCCTTCACCTTCCTACCTCTGGTGGTATCAGACAAAAGATACTGGAAAGTCAAGACTGTCAGAAATGCCCAGTTGATATGAGGCTACATACTCCTGCTGTGTATGGCAAAGCCACATGGAAGAGTAGAAATCTCTTCTAGACAGAGTGGTATGAACAGAATGAAGAGCCTGAACTCCTATTTGCACCCAACACTAATTTAATACCACCTCATTCCAGGGTATCAGTGGAAAAAGAATGAAGAATCTGAACTCCATCCATACTTGGTAGAATTGAGGCAGTCTTACTTCCATAGCTCCAATGGAGCTGTGTCAACAGAAATCAGAGAAAATGTAAGATTTAAATATGATCCAGTGTCTCATAATACCTAAATTTTCCAGATTACAATTTAAAAAAACCACTTGTTAAAACAAGAACCAAGATTATTTCAAGTTGAATTAATGACAAAAGACAGTGAAGAGTCACCAACACCAAAATGTCACAAATATTATCTTTCTGTAAAGGATTTTCAAGCAGGCATTATAAAAAAATATTTCAATAAAGAATTACAAAGATACATGAAACAAATAAAAGAATAGAATTGTTGTTAAAGAAATGGAAAGTTACAGCAGAAAAATAGAAATATCAAGAACCATCAAATGAATATTTCAATACTGAAAAATATAATAATCAGAATTTCAAAATTAAATGAGTAGATCAATTAAAGAATGGAGAGGACGGTGGCAAGAAACAGTGGATTTCAAGATAGAAAAATAGAAATGACCTAATCTGAAAAGAGAGAGAAAACGCACTTTTAAAAAGAAAGAGAAAGAAAGAGAGCTACAGCGATATGTTCTAACACAAAATCCCAACATTTGTGTCATTGGAGTCTCATGAAAGAAGAAAAAGTGAAAGTCTGAAAGCTACTTAAAGAAAAAAGTTTTGGAAACTTCCCATATTTGTCAAAAGATAAAACAACATATTCAAGGCACCGAGTCATATCCCAAACAGAATATATCCAAAGAAATTTTCACCAAGATACATCATAATCAAACTTTAAAATGAATAACAAAGAAAAAAAGATTGAAAAGACCCAGAAAATAACAACCCATTTCTTATTGGAGAAAATGTATAATTTTTATTTATGTTCTAATTAAACATATAGAGTAATATTAGTTTCAGGAGTAAAATTTCATGATTCAGCGCTTACAAGTAACACCCGCTGCACATCAAAAGTGCCCTCCTTAATACCCATAACAGATTTAGCCCATCCATCTACCCACCTCCCGTCCAGCAACCTTCCATTTATTCTTTATATTTAAGAGTCTCTTATCATTTGTCCCCCTCTTGTTTTTTTTCTTTCCCCTAAGTTCATCTGTTATGTTTCTTAAATTCCATGTGAGTAAAATCATATGGTATTTTCTTTTGCTGACTGACTTATTTCATTTAGCATAATATACTATAACTCCAACCATGTTGTTGCAAATAGCATAATGTAATTATTTTTGATGTTTGAGTAATATTCCATTTTGCGCATATAGATCTATATCTATCTACATCCACATCTATATCTGTATCTGTATATCTATATCAATATATATTTGTATCTATATCTATCTGAATATATACCACAACTTCTTTATATATAAATCAATTGATGGGCATTTTGGGTCTTTCCATAATTTGGCTATTGTTGATAATGCTGCTATAAACATCAGGGTGCATGTGTCCCTTGGAATAAGTATTTTGGTATACTTTGGGTAAATGTCTAGTAGTGCAGTTGTAGGTTGTAGGTTAGTTCTATTTTTCATGTATTGTTTTCCACAGTGGCTGCAACCATTTGAAATCTCACCACAGTGTAAGAGGGTTTTCCTTTCTCCACAACTGAGCCAATATTTGTTATTTCCTGTGTTGCTAATTTTACCCATTCTGACAGGTGTGGGGTATTATGTCATTGTGATTTTGATTTGGGTTTCCCTGATGATGATGATGATGAGCGATATTGAACATCTTTTCATGTATCTGTTCACCATCTAATCTCTTCTTTGGAAAAATATCTATTCATATATTCTGCTCACTTCTTAACTGGATTATTTATTTTTTAGGTGTTAAGTTTTATAAGTTCTTTATACAATTCTATTATCAGATATGTCATTTGCAAATATCTTCCTCCATTCCAAAGGATGCCTTTTAGTTTTTTTGACTGTTTCTTTCACTATGCAGAAGCATTTTATCTTAAGTTCCAATAATTCATTTTTGCATTTATTTCCCTCGCCTCTGGCAATGTGTCTGGTATGAAGTTGCTATAGCCAATGAGAAAAAGTTTCCCTAGTTCTCTAGGATTTTGATGGTTTAGTGTCTCACATTTCAATCTTTCATCCATTTTGAACTTATTTTGTGTATGTTGTATGAAAGTGGTCCAGTTTCATTCTTCTGCATGTTACTGTCCAGTTTTCCCAAATGCATTTGTTGAAGAGACTTTTTTCCATTGGATATTCTTTCTTGCTTTGTCGAAGATTAGTTTACCATATAGCTGTGGGTCCATTTCTGGGTTTTCTATTCTGTTCCATTGATATATGTGTTTGTTTGGGGTTTTTTTGCCAATACTATATGGTCTTGATGACTACAGCTTTGTAATATAGCCTACTATCTGAAATTGTGATGTCTCATGCTTTGCTTTTCTTTTTCAAGATTGCTTTGGCTATTTGGGGTATTTTTTGGTTAAATACAAATTTTGGGATTGTTTGTTTTAGCTCTGTGAAAAATCCTGGTGGTATTTTACACGGATTGCAATAAACATGTGGATTGCTTTAGGTAGTACAGACATTTTAACAATTTTCTTCTGCCAATCCATGAGCATAGAACTCGTTTCCATTTCTTTATGTTCTCTTCAATTTCTTTCATCAGTGTTCTATAGTTTCAGAGTACAGCTTTTTTATCTCCTTGGTTAGGTTTATTCCCAGGTATCCTTTGAGTTTTTTTTTGTGTGTGTGTGATATAAATGGGATCGATTCCTTGATTTCTCTTTCTGCTGCTTCATTATGGGTGTATGAAATGTAACAGATTTGTGGATGCTGATTTTGTGACCTACAACTTTACTGAATTCATGGACCAAATTAGTTCTAGCAATTTTCTGGTGTAGTCTTTCAGGTTTTCTACATAGAGTATCATGTCATCTGCAAATATTGAAAGCTTTACTTCTTCCTTACCAGTTTAGATGACTTTTACTTCTTTTTGTTGTCTGATTGCTATGGCTAATATTTCCAATACACTGATAAATAACAGTGATGAGAGTGGTATCCCTGTCTTATTCCTGATCATAGAGGAAAAGCTCTAAGTTTGTCCACATTGAGGATGATATTATCTGTGAATCTTTTGTATATGACCTATATGATGTTGAGGTACGTTCCCTCTGTCCCTACATTGTTGAGGTTTTTTTTTTTTTAATCAAGAATGGATACTGATTTCTCAAAAACTTTCTTGCATCAATTGAGAGCATTATTTTGCTTATCTTTTGTTATTAATGTGCTGTATCACATTGATTGATTTGCAAATATTAAACCAACATAGCAGACCAAGAATAAATCCACCTTGATTGTGATTAATAATTCTATTTGCAATGTTTGTAAATTTATTTTGAGAGACAGACAGAAGTAGAGTGTGGTTGGAAGGGCAGAGAGAGTGGAGGGGGAGAATTCCAAGTCTGCTCTGCGCTGTCAGTATGCAGGCCTCAGTCTCACAAACCATGAGATCATGACCTGAGACAAAATCAAGGATTAAACGCTTAAGCAACTGAGCCACCCAGGAGCCCCAGTGAATAATTCTTTTAATGTACTGTTGGATTTGATTTGCTAGGATCTTGTTCAGAATTATTGCATACATGTTCATTCTCCTTTTTGTGTCTTTGTCTGGTTTGGGCATCAAGGTAATCCTGGCCTCATAGAACGATTTTGGATGTTTTCCTCCCATTTTTATTTTTTGGAACAGTTTGAGAATAGGTGTTAACTTGAGGGGAAGAGCACTGGGTGTTGTATGGAAAACAATTTGACAATAAAATATTATGGAAAAAAAAAGAATTCTTCTGGGAAGCCATCTTGCCCTGGTTTTGTTTGTTGGGAGATTTTTTATTTCAGATTCCTTTCCTTGTGAGAAGCTGCAAAGATTCAGCTGATCGGCAGCTTACAGGCAGGAAATGTCACTCTCTGAGGGGAGCTAACTGAATTACAAAGATCAGCTAGGGAAGTGCTATTCCCGATGATTCAGGGATTGGAGACAGCTTGACGGGAGAAGCCAGTAGAACAAAAGATCAACCGGATTTAGGTTTAAGCGGTGTCAATTGCTCCCCTGCGCAGCTTTGTAGTCTGCAAGTCTGGGCTCTCTTACAGATCCTTTAGATGCTGTGTTTGAAATTTCAGTTTCGGTTTCCCCTTTTCCTAAAAATCACTTGACCCTGTTCCCTAGCAACCAACCTAGGTTAGCTTCTCGCCCTAAACCCTATATAGGTGTGGGTATTTCTCAATAAACTGGGGCTTGATCAGAAACGCTTGTCTTGCCTTCACTCTCTGTGTTCCCTGCACCCTATTCTCACTCCCTCCTCAGGAACTCGTGACGATCAACTGACTCGCCGGCTGGAATGGAACAGACATTTCCTGATTATTAGTCTGTTCAAATTTTCTGTGTTTTCCTGTTTCAGTCTGATAATTTATATGTTTCCAGGATGTTATCAATTTCTTTCAGATTGCTGACTTTGTTGTCATATAATTTTTCATAATTCTCTATTTTTAAAATTAAAATATATTTATTCTTGAGAGAGAGAGAGAGTAATAGAGAGAGAGTAGGAGAGAGGGAGAGATCAGGGGAGGGGCAGAGAGAGAGGAAGACACCGAATCTGAAGCAGATTCAAGGCTCTGAACTGTCAGCACAGAGTATGATGCAGGACTCGAACCCACAAACCATGAGATCATAACCTAAGCCAAAGTCAGATGCTTAAATTAATGAGCCATCCAGGCACCCCATAATACCTTCTTTTGCAGAAAAAAAATGGTTTGTTTATTTATTTGGGGGGGAGGGTCAGAGAGAGAAAATCTCAAGCAGGCTCTGTTATCAGTGAAGAGCTGAATATGTAGGAATGAAAAATTTCAGGGGGCTGCTGCAGGCGGGCACTGTGTAGGAATGAAAAATTTCAGGCCCTAGAGTGACCATGGAACTAAAGTCGTTTTTCAAGTAGAAGTTGTTTGAATCCCAGGATGTGGTTTAAGATAAGCTGAAATGCTTCCCTTCCTAAAGTGTGCAAACATCGTAAAACTTGTAATGGACTCTGCTGACTCTGCTGTTTTGCTTATCTGACATTGCTAGATGTATGCTGTAAAATTTATAATGGAAAGATACCTGTGAAGGAAAAAAAAAAAGGAAAACCCTATAAGAATCCCGTTTTAATCTTCTTTGGGGCGCTTCTCCTCTACCCCTGAGTGGGATAAGAGTTGAGCCCCAACGCGTTGGTCCTTGAATAAAGCCTCATGTGTTTTGCATCAAGTGAGGATTCTCCTGATTGCTTGGGGTGAGCGCCAGTACCCAGCTGACAGCGGTAGGGTCTCCTTTTGGGGTCCTTACAAACACAGGGCTGAATCTCACAAACCATGAGATCATGACCTGAGCCAAGATCAAGAGTCAGACGTTTACCCTACTGAGTCACTCAGGTGTCCTTCATAATATTCTCTTCTAACTGATTGTATTTCTGTGGTATTGCTTGCAATGTCTTCTTTCTTATTTAAGATTTTGATTTATTTCTCTTTTCTTTTTGATGAGTCCCGCTAGAGTTTTATCAATTTTATTAATTATTTCAAAGAACCAATTCCTAATTCCATTGATCAGTTATCCTGTTTTTTTTGTTTCTATATAATTAATTTCTGCTCTAATATTTATTAATTCCTTCATTCTGCTGAATTTAGGCTTTATTGCTATGCCATTTCTAGCTTCTTTTTAGGTTACACAACCTAACCATTAGATCTTCTTGTTGTATATAACCCTTTATTATAACATAGTGCCCTTATTCATCTCTTGTTACAGTCTGGATTAAAATCTAGTTTGTTTGATACAAGTATGCCTACTATGGCTTTTTTTTGACATTCATTAGTGTAATAAATATTTTTTCATCCTGTCACTTTTAATCTTCTAGGGTCTTTAGTTGTAAAATGAGTCTCTTAGAGGCAGCACATATATGGGCCTGGATTTTTTTTATATAAACATTCTGATATCTTATGCATTTTGATTCAGGCGTTTAGTTTATTTACATTCAGAGTGATTACTGATAGATATGAATTTAATGTCATTATATTACCTGTTAAGCCATTGTTTCTGGAGAGTTTCTCCATTTCTTTCTAGTCTTTGTCATTTTTTATCTTTCTTTCCCACTCAAAGAGTCTCCTTAAATATTTCTTGCAGAACTGGGTTTTTTAAAAAACATTCTTTAAGTTTATCTATTCATTTTTGAGGGTGAGAGAGAGAGAACAAATGGGAGATGAGCAGAGAGAAAGGGAATCCCAAGCAGGCTCTGTGACATAAGCATGGAGCCCAACATGACGCTCAATCTCATGAGCTGTGAAAACATGACCTGAGCTGAAACCAGGAGTTGGACACTTAACTAAGGCTACCCAGGTGCGCCTGTTGCAGGGCTGATTTAATGGTCACTGATTCCTTTAGTTTTTGTTTGCCTGGAAAAATATGTCTCTCTCCTTCTATTCTGAATGACAACCTCATTGGATAAAATATTATTGGCTGTATATTTTTCCTATTCAACAAATTGAATATATCATTCTCCTCCCTTCTGGTCTGCCAAGTTTCTGTGGATAGGTCTGTTGCTAACCTTATTTGTCTTCCTCTGTAAGTTAGGAATTTGTTTTCCCTTCTTGCTTTTAGGATTTTTTTCTTATTTCTGTATTTTGAAAATTGTACTATGCTATGTCTTGGTGTTGTTCTCCTTTTTGTTGATTTTGATGGGAGTTCTCTGTGCCTCCTGGATTTTGATATTTATTTTCCCAGATTAGGGGAGTTTTCAGCTATAATTTGCTCCAATAAACCTTATTTCCCATTTTCTCTCTCTTCTTTTGGGACTCCTATGATCAAATGTTATTACACTTTATGGACTTGTTGAGTTCCTATGTCTACATTCATGATCCAATATTTTTCTTTCCCTCTTCTTTGCAGCAATATTATTTTCCACAATTTTATCTTCTATATGATTTATTCATTCCTTTCTTCTTCCATCCTTGTGGTTATTATATTCAGTCAGTTGTCAATCTTATTTATAGCTTTTTTAAAATTTCTACTTGATTAGTTTTTAGTTCTTTTATCTAAGGGACTCTCTAGTGTGTTCTATGCTTTTCTATTTTTTTAAACTTTTTATTTAGTTTTGAGACAAAGAGAGACAGAGCATGAATGGGAAAGGGGCAAAGAGAGAGAGAGAGAGGGAGACATAATTGGAAGCAGGCTCCAGGCTCTGAGCTGTCAGCACAGAGCCCGATGCGGGGCTCGAACCCACAAATGTGAGATCATGACCTGAGCCGAGGCTTAGCCGACTGAGCCACCCAGGTGCCCCCATGTTCTATGCTTTCCTAAAGCCCAGCTAATATCCTTCAGATTGTTGTCTTAAATTCTGGATCAGCCATATTACTTATATATCTAAGTATATATATTGAAAAAATAGATCCATGGCCATGACTTTTTCTTGCTGTCTCTTTTAGGATGAATGCTCTGTCTTAGAATTTTGTCTAGTTCTCTGTTTTCTTCTGTGTGTTAGGAAAGACTTTTATGTTTTTTTCCTACTAAGAATAATGGCTTTATGAAGAAGGGATCATATACTGTCCAAGACCTGGGACTTTATGAAGTATTCTGGCGTATACTGCATAATTCTGCTGCTGTGTTTGGCTCCTCTTTCCCTCAGGTCTGTTCTCTACAAAGTTTCCCCTTGCCTGCAGTAAGGTGTGTTTGGACTTTGTCCAGATTATGGAGAGTTTTAATTAGGTGTGCTCCAGCTGCTTGTTAAAAGAAGCCTTGCCTTATTTCCATTAAAGGTGAGGATTTGAAGCACTCCATCTTCAGTTGACTTGGTGCATTAGGAGAGTTTGTACTGGTCTTCTAGAGAAGGGGACCACTGCTCTGTTTCTCAGGCACATTTGCCTTAGTAAAGAAGCGCCTGTAGCACACAGGGATATGGAGCATGATGTAAGTGGATCAGGCCTCCACAGTTAGTGATATTCTTTTCAGTGATATTAGTCATGCTGATAGGCAGGGGAGAAAAATGTTGCCAACTCTCTCCCTCATAAATGGAGAGGGTAGAAGAGTGAACGATCTCCCATCGTATGTCCCAGGTGTTCCTCAGATCCCTGCTTTCACCCTGTCTGTGTCTGGGAAATCTGCTTTTCTAGAAGAAAAGTGACTTCAGGCACACCGGATGTTTCAATCCCAAACTTTAGGGACACAGCTCAGTGTGGACCTGCACTGATTCTGTAGAGTAGTTTCTCACTATGCTGGGGCTGGTGCCAGTTTGTTCCTGAATGGCATTTTCACTGACACTTGGAAACTTTGAATTTTGAGTAAAATGCAGCAAAAAGTGTGAGTCCAGGTTAGCCACTCTCAGCAGATGTCTTTGCCACTATGCTAAGGAATAGAACAGTATAATTTGGCCTGCCAGCTCTTTTGTCCCCTGAGAGGTAATGCCACCTTTCCCAGAAACATTCCAAGAAGTGGAAACTGTCTTCTAGTGTACCCCAGGGGATCCTCCGGTTTTGTTGTCTGCTCCCAAGCCTCCGCCCTCCTTTTCCATAGGAACACTGCTTCACCTATTGGGCTCAACACTGACCATGGCATGGGATTCTAAAACTCCAGTTCTTGAGCTCCACTGGTTGTTAAAACTCACCATAATCAGCCCCTCTCATTTCCCTTGTCAATGGTTGGGGAAAGTGTTCTTTTTGCAATCCCTGTGTACTTCTCTCTCCCTCCCACCCCCCATCTCTCTCTCTCTCTCTCTCCCCTATTCTCTCTGTGATTATAGAGTCCTCCCCTCTACAGCATCCATGATCCTTTTAACCCCCAAATCCCATCTTCATACACCTCCTATTTTCCATAATGCAGCCTCTTGTCTCCCTCTAGTTGAGCAGTTTGTTCTCTCAGTCCTCATATCAATTTCTTGGTTGTTCAGAATGATTTTGTATTGTATTTTGTATTTTATATTGTATCTAACTGTGTTCAAGGGACAAGGCAAGCATATGATCCTCCTACTACTCTGTCATCTTAACTCCACCCCATTTGAAGGAAAAACAATTTTAAAAAACAAGGGATTTTTAATACAAAACCAGAGAGGATAGAAGTAAATGTTACAACATTTTTCTGGTGCTGAAAAAATAACTACCAACTAGAAATAAGTATCTGGTGAAAATATTCTTAGAAATGAAGACAAAATAAGATATTCCCTGATGGACAACTAAGAACTGGTCGCCAGCCAACTTTTCATTTAAAAAAATGGCTAAAGAAAAAAGTGGCTAAAATAATTTTCTTAACTGAAAAAAAAATAAGAGACAAAAATTGAACACCAGGAAGAAATAAAGAATAGAAAAAGCAGAGGCACCTGCTGGCTCAGGTCAGGTAAGTGTCCGACACTGGCTCAGGTCATGATCTCGCGGTTCATGGGTTTAGGCTCCGTGTGGGGCTATGTGTTCAGAGCCTGGAGCCTACTTTGGATTCTATGTCTCCCTCTATCTCTGCCCTTCCCTGGCTCATACTGTGTTTCTTTCTCTCTCACTCTCAAAAACAAACATAAATAAAGAACAGAAAACACAAACATGTAAGTAAATATTTATAAGAAGCTTCAAACTGAATGAAATTAAAAATACATCATATCATTTTGTGGATCTCAGCTAAAGCAATACTGAAATAAAATTTTATAACATTACATGTTTATCTTAGAAATGAGAAAAGAAGTAAAACAAATTATATAATCTCCTACCTTCAAAATAACAAAATGAATAGCAAAATAAAACCAGAGCAAGCAGAAAAAAGCATATAAAAATAAAGATAAGGACAGAAATTAATGAAAGTGTAAACAGAAGAACAATAAATAAAATTAAAGAAATAAAAGCCTATTCTTTGAAAAGACCAATAAAATTTGAAAAACTCTAGCTAGAATGATAAAGACAAAAGAGACATAATTACCAATATCAGTATTTGAAAGGAAATATTATCACAGACCCCACTGATATAAATAATAAAAAAGAATATTATAAGAAATACTAAACACATAAATTAAAGAAGTTGAATGAAATGGACCAATCCCTCAAAAAACACAAACTATTCAAACTTGCCTAATATGAAAAATAGTCTGAGTAACTATCAAAGGAATTAAAACTCAGATTTTAACCCATCCCCCAAATGAAATAACAGCACACAGATGTTTCATTGGGCAACTCTACCAAGAATTTTAGAAAGAATTAACACCAATTCTACATAATTTCTTCCAGAAAATAAGAAAAAGGAAACATTGTTTGATTCTTTTTATGAGACAAGTGTTACTCTGATACTAAATATGAAGCCATTACAAAAACCAGACTGCAGGTCAATCCCTCCTGAGCATAGATGAAAAATTCAAAACTAAATTAGCAAAACAAATTCAACAATGTACAAAAAGAATTTGACATTATGATCAAGTGTGATTTATTCCAGGTATGTAAGGTTGTTTTAGCATTGGAGAATCAGACAATGTATTTTACTATATGACCAAGTTAAAATGAAAAATCATAAGATCCTATAAATATATGTAGACAATTTATTTAACAAAATCTAACACCCATTCATGAACAAAAAAAATAACAAAAACAAAAACAAAAACAAAAACAAAAACCTCTCAGCAAATTAGCCACAAAGATAAATTGCCTTGACTTGATAAAGAGTATCAACAAAGACATCTACAAAGAACATCAAACATAATGTTGATAAACTGAATGCTTTCCTGTTAAAAACAGGAAAAAATCTAGGACGCTAGGTGGTTCAGTCAATTAAGCATCTGATTCTTGATTTTTGGTCAGGTCATGATCTCATGTTTTGTGGGATCAAGCCCCATGTCTGACCCTGAACTGTCCTAGTGTTTGGAATTATCTGTCTTCCTCCTTCTCTCTTCTTTCTCTTACTCATACAAGATCTCTCTTTCTTCGTCTCTGTCGCTCTCTCTCTCTCTCAAAAATATATACATAAACATTAAAGAAAATCAGGAACAAGTCAAGGATGTCCACTTTCACCACTAATATTCAATGTAGTAATGAAAATCCTACCCCTCATAAGGCAGAACAAAAAGAGATAAAAAGCATACAAATAAAAAAGGTTGAAACAAAACTGTCTTTATCTTCAGATGGCATGGCCTGATTGTCTATGCAGAAAATTCCAAGAATTAAAACAAACCAAAAATATTTTTGAGCTAATGAGTGAGATTAAGTATGATACCAGGATACAAGATCAACATATACAAATTACCAGTGTTTCTATTCCTAAGAAAGAAGTTGTGTGAAAACAGAATTTGAAATTCCAAAACCATTTATAATTGTACAAGTAATGGAATATTTATGTATATGTTTAACAAATCTTGTATAGGACTTAAATGCCAAAAGCTAAATTTGCTGATGAAAAAAATCAAATCAAATAAAAATAAATGGAAAGATGTACTGTATTGATGGATTAAGAAAATCAAAATAGTGAAAATGTCAAATTTCTTTTAAATTAATCTATAGCTTTAATGCAATTCTTACCAAATTCCAGCAAGGATTTTTATGGACTTAATGTAGCTTTTATAAAATATATTATAAAGTCACAGGCTTTAGGAGAGCCATAAAAATCTTGAAGAAGAATAAAATAGGAGGAATAATTCTGATATTAAAGCTTATTATGGAGCTTTAATAGTTAAGTTCATGGTATTGGAAGAGATATAGGTACACAAATAAATAAAACTGAATAAATTACCCAGAAAAAGCCCTAGGCAAGTAAAGACTACTGATTTTTGACAAAAGTACAAAAAATCAATAAAGGAAAAATAACCTTTTCACCAAATGGTGCTGGAGCAGAAAAACAAAAGTATCTTGATCTGAGATCATGATCATAAATTTAAAAGGTAAAACTATAAAACTCTTAGAAGAAAACATAAAAGAAAAACTTCAGGGCCAAGCAATAAGATTGTAGACTTGACACTAAAAGCACCGTATTAGAGAAAGAAAAAAAAAATAGCAAACTGAACTTCATCAAAATTAAATGCTTTTGTTGTGCATAAGACCTTGTTAAGAGAATATAAAAACAAGTTACAGAGTGGGGGGAATATTTGCAAACCACATATTTGACAAAGGACTTGCATCTAGAATATATAAAAAACTCAAAATTCAACAATATGGAAACAAGCAAACCAATTAGAAAATACAGATTAAGACATGAAGGAACATTTCAACAAGGAGAATATACAGATAAGTAGTTCAATATCACTAGCCAGTAGGGAAATGCAAATTAAAATCACAATGATCTCACTACACACACCTATAAGGAAAGCTAATTATAAGCAAGACAACACAGAATTTTGGCAAGGATGTGGAGAACTTGGACCACTCATATATTGCTGGTGAGAATATAAAATTGGTCCAGCCACCTGAGACAAGATTTGGTTGTTATAAACTATACACACACTTACCATATGACCCAGAAATTGCATTTTAGGACATTGCTCCCAAAGAAGTGAAAGTTATACTACATAAAAACATGTACACAAATGTTAACAGAAACTTTAATAATATGCAAAAACAGGAAACAAGATGCCCTACAATGTATCAATGATTACACAACTACTCAACAACAAAAAGGAAAAACTATTGACACAGGACACAATTCTGAAAATATTAAGGGAAGTAAGTTGAGTAAAATAAAAGGTAATCTCATAAACTCACTACTGTATTATTCCATTTTTAGAACATTCTTAGAATGATGGAATTATAGAGATGGAAAACAGCTTAGTAGTTCTCAGAAGCTAAGGGCCATGGGGTGGGGATAGACAATAAGAAAACAGCAGAAGAAAATCTTGTGGTGATGGAACATGTACAGATTTGTGGGGGAGTTACACAACTTTATATATGTTATAAAATTCCACAGGAATACACACATAGACATACACATCAAAGGTTGTGTGTAAAACAGGTAAAATCTGAATAAGGTTTTTGGTTATATCAATGTAAATTTTCTGAACTTCATATTATATATACTCTTGTAGGAGACTTTGCCATCAGGAGAAACTGGTTGAAATACAAAATACATGTGCTCCTATACATGAGCACTTCTGTATCCTTTGGGTAAATCCCTAACAGTGCTATTGCTGGGTCATATGGGAGTTCTATTGATAGTTTTTTGAGGAACCTCCACGCTGTTTTCCATAGCTGCTGTACCAGTTTACATTCCCACGAAAAGTGTAGGAGGGTGCCCGTCTCTCCACACCCTCGCCAGCATCTATAGTCTCTTGATTTCTTCATTTTAGACACTCTGACTGGTGTGAGATGGTATCTCAGTGTGGTTTTGATTTCTGCTTCCCTGATGATGAGTGATGTTGAGCATCGTTTCAGGTGCCTGTAGGCCATCTGGATGTCCTCTTTGGAGAAGTGTCTGCTTATGACTTCTGCCCATTTCTTCACTGGGTTATTTGTTTTGTGGGTGTGGAGTTTGGTGGGTTCCTTGTAGATTTTGGATACTAGCTCTTTATCTGGTATGTCATTTGACACTATCTTTTCCCATTCAGTCAGTTGCCTATTAGTTTTCTTGATTGTTTCCTTTGCAGTGCAGAGGCATTGTAATTTGATGAGGTTCCAAAAGTTCATTTTTGCTTTCATTTCTCTTGCCTTTGGGGATGTGTCGAGTAGGAAATGGCTGCGGTTGAAGTCAAAGAGGTTGTTTCCTACTTTCTCCTCGACGGTTTTGATGGTTTCCTGTCTCACATTCAGGTCCTTTATCCATTTTGAGTTTCTTTTTGTGTATGGTATAAGAAAGTGGTCTAGTTTCATTCTTCTGCATGTTGCTGTCCAGTTCTCCCAGCACCACCTGCTAAAGAGGCAGTCTTTTTCCACTAGATACTCTTTCCTGCTTTGTCAAAAATTAATTGCCCGTACATTTGTGGGCCCAGTTCTGGGTTCTCTATTGTATTCCATTGGTCTATATGCCTGTTTTTGTGCCAATACCATACTGTCTTGATGATGACAGCTTTGTAGTAGAGGCTAAAGTCTGAGATTGTGATGCCTCCTGTTTTGATTTTCTTCTTCAATATTACTTTGGCTCTTTGAGGTCTTTTGTGGTTCCATACGAATTTGAGGATAGCTTGTTCTATCTTTGAGAAGAACACTGGTGCAATTTTGATGGGGATTGCATTGACTGTGTAGATTGCTTTGGGTAATAATGACATTTTCACAATGTTTAATCTTCCGATTCATGAGCATGGACCGTTTATCCATTTCCTGGTGTCTTCTTCAATTTCCTTCATAAGTTTTCTATAGTTTTCATCATATAGGTCTTTTACATCCTTGGTTAGGTTTACTCCTAGGTATTTTATGGTTTTTCATGCAGTTGTGAACGGAATCAGTTTCTTGATTTCTCTTTCCGCTGCTTCATTATTGGTGTATAAGAATGCAACCTATTTCTATACATTGATTTTGTATCCTGATACTTTACGTAATTCATTGATTAGTTCTAGAAGGCTTCTGGTGTAGTCGATCAGGTTTTCCATGTAGAGTATCATCATTTGTGAAAAGTGAAAGTTTGACTTCTTTGACAATTCTGATGCCTTTTATTTTATGTTGTTGTTGTTGTCTGATTTCTGATGCTAGAGCTTCCAGGACTATGTTAAACAACAATGGTGAGAGTGGACACCCCTGTTGTGTTCCTGATCTCAGGGGGAAATGTCTCAGTTTTTCCCCAATGAGGATGATATTTGCTGGCGGGTAAGGACAGATACCATATGTTTGCACTCATAGGTCTAATAGAACAGGAGAAACCTAATGGAGGACCATGGGGAGGGGAAGAAGGAAAGGGAGTTGGGGAGAGAGAGGGATGCAAAACCTGAGGGACTATTGAATACTGCAAATGAACCGAGGGTTGAAGTGGGAGGGAGAGGGGGAAAAGAGGTGGTGGTAATGGAGGAAGGCACTTGTGGTGAAGAGCACTGGGTGTTATATGGAAACCAATTTGACAATATACTGTTTTTTTAAAAATGGGCAGAAGACAAGAACAGACACTTCTCCAAAGAGGACATCCAGATGGCCAACACACACATGAAAGGATGCTCATCATCACTCATCGTCAGGGAAATATAAATCCAAACTACACTGAGATACCATGTCACACCAGTCAGAGTGGCTAAAATGAACAAATCATGCTACTATAGATGCTGGCATGGATGTGGAGAAATGGGCAGCCTCCTGTTGGTGGGCATATTAACTGGTACATCCGCTCTGGAAAACATTATGGAGGTTTCTCAAAAAAACTATCAATAGAATTCCCCTGTTACCCAGCAATAGCACTGCTGCGGATTTACCCAAGGGATAAAGGAGGCGGGGGCCTGATGCATAGGGACTCATGTACCCCAATGTTCATAGTGGCACTTTCTACAAAGGCCAAATCACGGGAAGAGCCTAAATGTCCATCACCCTATGAATGGATCAAGAAGATATGGTGTATATATATACAATGGAGTACTACATGGCAATGAGAAAGAATGAAATATGGCCATTTGTAGGAAAGTGGATAGACCTCTAGGGTGTCATGTTAAGAGAAATAATTCAGGCAGAGAAGGACAGATACCATATGTTTTCACTCATAGATCTAACAGAAGAAACCTAACAGAGGATCATAGGGAGGGGGAATGGGGAAAGAGAGTTGGGGAGAGAGAGTGATGCAAATTATGAGGGACTATTGAATAGTGAAAATGAACCGCGGGTTGCAGTGGGAGGGGGAGGATGAAGGGGGTGGTGGTAATGGAAGAGGGCACTTGTGGGGAGGATCACTGGGTGATATATGGAAACCAACATGACAATAAACTATTTTTTAAAAGCGATTTTTAAGGAGGCATCAACTCCCCAGCTTCTTTATCCACTTTTTATTAACTTATGGAGAATTTCCTGAAAGAATTTCTTTAAATTCCTAGTTTTGGGTGAGATACTTACCCATCCTCTCTGAATGGTGATCCATCTGAGAAGGAGAGCTGGACACACTCCTGCTGGGGTGGGAGGAAGTCTGACTCCCAGGACAATGATTCTCCTCCAGAGAAGGAACAGAAGAAGGACTCTCTTGGATCCGTTCCTGACACAAAAGAAGACACAAAGGGAAACAACTTCTGTGATCCAAATTTTTCATGTTCATTGAGTATGGTCTCTCCCTTAAACCAAAAGCAGGCATATTGATGATACATGGTCTTTAACATGTATCTTTAGACAAATACACATTTTTCTTATAAAATTAAAGGGATATTATGAGGGTTAAGTAAGAGATGGTAAAAATGATCAGCAGCATGCTGGATATATGTTAGAGGTTCAAGAAAAGTTAGTTTCCATTTACTTTCTTAAAAATGTATTAAGTGTTAGCATAAGTATGCACTGAAGATTATTATTGTAAACTTTTATTTATATAAAGCCTGGAGGGCAATCCTACTCTCTAAGATCTCCCAAAGGTAAACACTTGAAAAATTAGGAATAAAACTCATAAATAGTGGCATGTGGGACATGTTGAGTCTTTTTGCACAAATAACATTAATGGAAGCATTATACACATACTCAATCAGACCTTAAAAATTTATGTTTAATTCTGCCAGAAAATGATTTAGTATTCACAGTACGCAATGATGGGTTTTCCAAACTAAAATTAAGGCCTATCTATATTAATTTCTTAGTATTGTTTAGATGTTTGTAGTTTTAAATAATGAATTTGAATAAAAAGAAAACATTTATTTTACATAGGTCTACAATAACTGTTGATAGTTCTCAAGAATTTTATGATTATGAATATTGCTATAAATCTCCAAAGTTATTCATTATGTTTATACATCACAACTTGAATAAATCCAACAACCATTCAATTAATTTGATCATCAAAATAAGCAAATTGCTGTGTTTATGCATATATGGAATAAATATGACTGGGGAACACACATGCTGGGACATAGAATGTTTGTTCTATAAATATTTCATTCATCCTTAAATTTCTTAAATGTTCTGTAATTAGGACATCAGTATTCGAATCATCATAATGTTAAGAGTTAATTTGTCATATATGTGCTTATATGCTTTCACGTCGATTTTGCCTGAGAGGCTTAAAATTTATAAATTCCCTAGATCAAATTTTGTCTGTTTAAATACGAAAGTAAATAGCATGAGAGTTAAAGCTTATTACTTCATTTGTAGAGTTTAACATTTTACAATTTGTGTCATTGTGGCAGGCAAAATAATGGCCCCCTAAATGTCTCCTCCACAACCTAATGACAGAGACCTGTGAATATATTGCCTTGCATGGTAAATGGATTTTTTTAGATGTGAATGAGAATCTTGAGATAAATAACACTTGGAGGCATAAAAGGAAGGTCAAAGGGAGATATTATGGAAGAATAATCAGAGAGATGTAACACTTTTGCCTTTGAAGGTGGATAAAGGGAGCCATGAGCTAAGAAATGTTGGTGGCTTCTAGAAGCTGGAAAAAGCAGGGAAATAGATTCTTCCCTAGAAGCAACAGAAAAGAATGCAGTCATGCAAACACTTTGATATTTGCTTAGTGATATCCATGTTAAATATCTGACTTATAGAAATGTGGGAAAATTAATTTACATTGTTTTGAGCCATAAAATTTGTCATATTTTGTTACAGTGGCAATGAAACACTAATACAGTCATCAATGTAGTAGGTTCACTTTTTACATGGTGTTTTATATTATAGTTTAGCAAATAATCTTGTGTGTGTGTGCATTGGTCTGTATTCCTTAAATACATATAGTATTCTTTAAATACATATAGTATAGGGGCGTCTGGGTGGCTTAGTCAGTTGAGAGTCCAGCTTAGCTCAGGTCATGATCTCACAGTTCGTGGGTTCAAGCCCCACGTCTGGCTCTGTGCTGACAGCTAGTTCAGAGCCTGTAGCCTGTCTTCAGATTCTGTGTCTCCCACTCTCTCTGACCCTCCCATACTGACACTGTCTCTCTCTCTCAAAAAAAAAGAATAAAAAATATATACATATAGTACATATTTTTAATCATGACAGTTTTGGTTGAATTTCACAACTAATGAACTGCTAATCTTTTCAGAAAATAAAAGAATATGGTACAAGGGCTATATATATATATATATATATATATATATATATATATATATATCTTGCGGTTTACTATCATACCATTACAGAAGAAGAGTGGGAGAGAGGCAGAGAAAGAGTGAAATACAGAAACTGAAGCAGGCTATAGGCTCTGGGCTGTTACCAAAGAGCCTTACGCAGAGCTCGAACTCACAAACTATGAGATCATGACCTGAAGTGGGACACCTAACTAACTGATCCACCCAGATGCCACACCAATGAAAAGGTTTTTATTTATAAGGTCAAAATTATTTCTCTGCTTTTCACTGTTATATAACCTCAATGATTCTGTCCCCAAATACGTGTATAAAATGTATAACATTCAGTATTTGTCTTTGATTGTAACATTGGAAACTTACTAAAAATATATGTAATTCAATAAACTACATTTTAAGTTTCATGGACATCTTAATGAATGGATAGGGACAAATTACAGTAGTTACTGGAGAAAAACAGAACTAAAAGAATGAAATCACTGTATGGTAGCAAACAGGAATAATATACACAGTAATATATGTTTCCATAATAAAAATGGAAAAATTTTAAGTGATTCATAAAATCGATGCTTTGGAGAAGCAAGAGAATCCAACTCACAATGATACTTGCTCTTGTCCACTCTGCCTAATAGAAAATTAAAACTTACTTTGAATTAAAAACTTTTTTGAAAAAGCTTCTACTGGAATAGAGAATGCTATGAAAAGGAGAAAAAAATACAATATTATAAAGGAGGATTCCCCCAAATGTTTTTGTTATTTTATTTATTTTTCAGAAAGAGAGATTTAGCATGAGCATTAGATGGGGAAGGTCAGAGAGAGAGGAAGAGAGAGACTCCCAAACAGCTCTGCACTGTCAGCACAGAGTCTGATGCGAGGCTGAAACTCACAAACCATGAGGTCGACAGTCCTGATGCTCAACCTACTGAGCCACCCAGGTGCCTCCCCACAAATGTAAAATTAACAAGAGATCAAATAATATGAACTCAAGTAACGTTCTCTCCAACCTCTTTGACATTTTCAACATCATATTAAGAAAAACAATAAACTAACTTTGAAAACTTGATTTAGAGGGACAGTAACATTCTGCAAGAAGTTTTATTTCTGCTGTCAGATATAATAGTCTGCACTTTCCAAATTCAGTCAAGGTTCAGTTCATTGTTATTGTTTTCCTAAGGTATAACAGAAATCAGAATTTTTTCACCCATGTAAACTGTATTAGATAAGCCCAGTACCTTATATTGAATGAGAGTTAGGTGGGGTTAATATGTGTGTGTGTTTAATTTATCTTAAAATAATTAATGTTCTATGAACAATTTCTTCTCTTCAAGTAAACAGATCCATTTTTCATCCCTGTAATCAGTATGCACCTATTTAGCCTCTTAACTGCAATATGATTTGATCCATTAGGTGGCTACTGTTGTGTCTCAGCCTTTTTAAAATTTCACATTGAAAATAATAAGGGAAAAACCCAAGACACACTCCCTAGGGGGGGGG
>NC_043717.1:62475317-62501922 GCF_006229205.1 Suricata suricatta | reverse complement strand
ATTTAAGGAAAGGTATTAAGCAGGCTTCTTTTTAGCTTATGGGCAAGTAATAAATTATATCATGTATCTTGAAAGTATCATAGATAAGCTGCTATATTACAATTGCTGTGAAATTAGGTGATTAGTTGGTACCTAACCTTCTAATTTCTGCATAAGTCTAATTACATGAAATAGAAGTGGGGGTTTTGATTTGTTACTTTGCTTTTCTGTTTGGAGTATCATTGAAACTACTGTATTGTTGAGAGACTATTGAATGCTGAGAATGAACTGAGGGTTGCGGGGGAGGGAGGAGGGGGGAAGAGAGGTGGTGGTGATGGTGGAGGGCACTTAAGGGGAAGAGCACTGGGTGTTATATGGAAAACAATTTGACAATAAAATATTATGGAGAGAAAAAAAAGAAACTACTGTATTGTAAATGATGGAAAATAATTGCATATGTTAAAAAAATAAATTGTATACAAAAAATAAAATAAAATAAAATAAATATCACATCTGCCACACAAAAAAAAAAAATAAAATTCACATTGAGTTAAACTGTTTTATTACAAATGAGAACACAAGTGATAATGTCCTCATCATTTGCCAAATACAAGGTTAACAGTATTTGCAAAAAATTAATAAGGACATTTAAAAAGGAAAATTGCAACTCTAAATTCCAAATCTTTTTTAGTCATTATGATGACTTAATTTTATTTGACATTTATGACTTTTACAAGCTTGTTACTCTTCATGTATTTCATTTGAACCCCATGGAAAACTGCTATAGCTCTTCTGAAACACTACAGGTCTTCTCCAGATTCAAAGTAGCAGAGGGGATACATTTCCAATATTGATACATATTTACCCAATTAAATCTCCAAATCAAATGCTATTAGTAAACTCATCTATAATAATAACTCAGATTCTAGCATATATGCATATAGTTCAATGCTTATTCCTAAAAATTGAAAAATATATAGAAAATGTTATTAACCAGTACATACTATCTCCCTCTTTTGGGGTGGTTTATATAAAAAATGGTCAAAGGAGACATTCCTCATATCAAATCATTTGAAAGTATAAAGATCTGTGTCAATGTTTAGAAAATTTGGTTTTATACAAGGTTAACAGTCAGGTTGGTTTAAGATTTAGTTTATTGGCACTATAGTATCAATTCTGCCCATTTTCATAAAGATCTTTTATTTCAACTCAATATATTCGTTTACACCCTTGGAAATATGGTAGTATACACAGAATATATGAAATACTAATTCATGCACGTTAAACATGTGTTTATATGTATGTGTATATGTGTGTCTTTTATTAACAACTGTATTGGGGGCGTGCCTGACTGGCTCAGTCAAGAGAACATGTGACTCTTGATCTCAGGGTCATGAGCTCAAGCTCCACATTGGGCATGGAGCCTACATATCAATTAGTGTTAAATTGTTGCTTTTAATATTTTATTGTGATTGTTATCAAGTATTCAGTATGATTGTGTATTATGTAATTTGTCTTTTTTTATTTAATTGGAATTCAACTCTCACTGTAATTATGCATCCAAATGTTAATCTATTAATGACATTCTAAAGGATTTAATGGCATTTCACTGTGAGGAGAGGCTTTTGGAAGTTAATTTGAATGCTAGATATTTTATTCATGCATTTGTCTTGATATTTCTTATTTAATTGATCTGTTCCTTCTGTACTGTCATCAGAGTTCTGTGGAAACAGAATAGATTGTAACTTGACAGAATTTAATAATAAAATCAACGATAGGGAAATGAAAAGTTTATTTATTATTGCTGCTAACTTGCCTTACCAGTAATCCTGAGGACGAACTTAATGCTGAAATTTGTTATCTCTGAATACTATTGGAAACATGACAACTTATGGTTCTTTATAAATTAGCTTAAGAATTAGTCTGTGTTCCACAATCACCAATTTACAATTGTATTAAAGTTAACAGATGAGGAGCTTCTGGGTAGCTCAGTCGGTTAAGCGTCTGGGTTGGCTCAGGTCAAGATCTCATGGATCGTAGGTTCGAGCCCTGTGTTGGGCTCTGTGCTGACAGCTAGCTCAGAGCCTGGAGTCTGCTTCAGATTCTGTGTCTCCCTCTCTCTTTGACCCTCCCCTGGTTGCATCCTCTCTGTCACTCAAAAATAAATTTAAAAAACATAAAAACAAAATTTTTAAAAATAAAATATAGTTAACAGATGAATATGGCAGGGTTTTCATGAATTTAGAAAAACTAAGCAGATTCAGGATGCAGCTAGAAAATGTAACCAGGAAAGAGTCCAAAATCATAGGAACACCCTACCCGTGCTCTCTGTGATATTAAGACAAAGGACACTCGCACCTTCAGTGTGATCAACTTGCTCTGGAAGAAGATGACAACTTAAGAGAATCAATCATAATATCTGTTCATAGCATGCAAATAACCTCAAGTGGGAAAATGGATTGTTCAATGGGAAAATGCATGGCCTCCAAATCATGTTTTGGGCTTGGACCTCTCCACCCACCCTAAAACACACACACACACACACACACACACACACACACACACACAATTCTCAATGCATCTTCACCTCGTGTTCTAAAGGATGGTAATTGCTTCGTCTCTCCATAGACTATCTTTTTCAAGTTTTCATTTGAATTCCAATTAGTTTACAGTGAAATATTAGTTTCAGGTGTAGAATTTAAAATAAAGACTCAACCAGTGATTTTTCAGTGAATTTTAATTATCATAAAGACCCTCTCTGTGCTGACTGATTTTAATACCAGATGTTCACATACTAATGTCACTGCCTTGTGACCATTTCCTATCAATTCATTAATTGCCAGCTGCTTGGCCAAGCAAAAAACATAGCTAATCAGATGGTTCTGGTAAAGAGCCAAATCTTTAAACACCAAACATCTTCTTACTTAAATTTCCTAATTTTCTTATCAGAGAAAACTATGGCTCATTGATATTACAAAGTATCCCATAATGTATGGAATTTTTGAATCACTATATTGTACACCTGAAACTAATATAACACAGTATGTTAATTAACTGAAATTAAAATAAAAGCTAAAAAATAGAACAACTTTGAGTGGATAAAAATAAGGTATTTAAATGTCAAATAAGAAATAGATTTTTCATCCCAGTCAGGTTTTTACCTATTTTTGCTCTTAGGATTTTGCCATACTCAGTGATATAACTAAAGGATGAATAGCCTTGTAAGGTTAATGATCATAATGCAATTTCCAATTCCTGCTATAGCTACATTAGTTATTAAACACAGATGCTATTCGCTGAGCCAACAGTAAAGATATCTGAGGCAGAACTAAAAAAGAAATATGTGCTTGGAGTAACAAGAAACCCAAACTAATTTTTGACAAAACAAAAACAAACAAAACAGAAACAAACAAACATTTTTTTTGCAACTTGTAATGTCTTTTGCAGTATGGGAATTAAATTGTGTAACACTAATGATCATTTATGTTAGAAATACTCACCAAAGTTTAATATCCAGTGAATCATTTTTAATTCATTCACACAACAAACTTTTATTAAGTACCTAATGTACCCATTGGGAATGGAAAAAAAGCATATGGATATTTTGGTATGACATGTAGATCTTCATAGTTCAATCTAAAGGCTAAATAATCTACATGTACATATTTAAAAATTGATTTAAAATAAAATACAGATCAGATCAATTTTGACATTAGAATGGAAACCCCTTTCCAATACTCACCAGATCCCTAACTCTTCTTTTCTGCATGGAGATCAAAGCAGCCATGACAGGTGAATAAATGCTCTGTAGAGGGAGGGTCCAATACCTGTATATGCATCTAATGGTGGGGGAAATTTTGGTTCTGGTACTGATAAGGTTGCACAGAGGAATGTATCTAAGGGAAGCTACATCTTTCTCAGCCTAGTTATTGTCCATGATATTAGTTTCTACTTATTACTATCTCTATTGGATCCTTGCATATAAAACATAATAAAATGAAATTTGCTAATATATATTGAATATTTACTAAATGCCAAACATTGCTCAAAGCGTGTTGACAAGCTTTATCTCATTTAGTCACACGATAACACTATGAGGTTGGTGTAATTACTCTTAGCATTTCATTGGAAGATGTGGCAAACTGAGATACAGATAGATTAATTAATTTACCTAAAGTCACATGACAAGGAATTGTGGAAACCAGAACTCAAATACAGGAAGATAGTCTGACTTCAGAGCTCAGGCTCTTATCCATTGTGCAATACTGCCTCCAATAAAATCTGTTTCCTAATTCATCTAACTACACTATCAGTGATGGCTTTCGCCAGAGAGAGTATTTAATTCTATAAATCCTTTTGGAAATGGAGCTTATGTGTCTTTCATTTTTGTGTTTTTAACAAAGCAATGTGACTCTGTGCTTTGCATATACCAAATTTTGCTAAATCAGTGAATTCTGTGTTCTTGCTCTAACAAAAATTATGGCAATAATAATATAGTAAGTCCATATTCAACAATAACTATTATTTTTGGCCAACTGCAAGACTAATTGCAGTATACTTGCTGATGTTTTAGCTTGTATTACCCTTTTCCCAAAAAATTACTTTTTTAGGACTTTTTGTCCATCCTACTTAATACTCTAGAACAGTGCTATCCAATAAAATTTTCTGCAATAATGCAAATGTTCTATACTTGTGCTGTTGGATATAGTAACCACAAGTAACATGTGACTATTGAGCACTTGAAATGTCACTAGTTGCATCAGAGTAACTGAAATTTTCATTTTCCTTAATTCATTTGAATTGAAATAGCCACATGTGGCTAGTGACTACAGTATTGAACAGTGTTGTTATAAGAGATATATCCCAGTCATCTAAAACTCATTGTTAATTACAAGGTTTACCTGGTTTCTATCTGTGGAAGTAGGGAAATTTATTAAACCATAAGCAAATTTCTATATCTATATATACATATATACATACATACATATATTTTAGAATTATACACTTCTAAAAGTCATGTCACATCTCAGATCCCTTAAAAGCTATGGTTTTCTCTCCTACCTGAGAAAAAAAATTTAGAAAAAAGATGTCAGTAGTGGTGACTAGACAGCCATGAGCCATATTTACCTTTCCTTGTGTTAATTTTCACTATTTGAAGGCATCTGCAGGAATCCACACCTCTGATTAACAAATGTTTTTTCCACTAGGGTAGAAATATTTACATACTGATAGAAGAAAAAGACCCAAATGCAATCAGGTTCATTCCAATTTGATACCATTCCATGTTAAGGTGGTATTATTTCTACTGAGAAACAAACTACTTATTCAATAATTTTTATAGAGATTACTGAAACTTTTAATTAACATGCTTTTCTGAATAAATAGTAATTAGTAGGTAAACTGGTTAGAAAATTTGTTGTTTGTTTTGTTTAATAGATATCAGAGGAGATTGGCATGGAGAGTTTGAGTTGATAAACATTTTGTATTTCATGCAATGCCTTAAAAGGAAAGTGTTGTTGGGTTGCCTGGGTGATTCGGTTGGTTAAGCATCTGACTCCTGATTTCATCATAAGTCATGATCTCATGGTTCATGGGATAGAGCCCTACATTAGGCTCTGAAGTGACAAAGCAGAGCCAGCTTTGGATCCTCTGTCTCCCTCTCTTTCTGTCTCTCCCCAAATTGTACTTTCTCTCTCTCTCAAAATAAAAGATAAAAATTTAAAAAGAAAATAAAAGAACATGTTGTCTTGGAGCCTGCTCAAATTAGGGCCAGTTGTTATCTTTTCAGTAATTTTGTGAACCTGGTGTTAAAATGATGATAATTTGATATCAGTCAATGGAACTATCTACACCACAAAAGTTGGAAAATGTTATGTCAGAATTTTTATTTTTCCTTTTTTTGTTGTTGTGGATTTTTTTGTTGTTTGTTTTGTTTTGTTTAGAGATCTGGTTTAAAGGCATACCATTAGATGCAGGCCCAGATTAAAAGCATTGAATATTTAATTATTTTTTGAAGTTTTAAATGTTTTATTTATTTTTGAGACAGAGAGAGACAGAGCATGAGCAGTGGACGGACAGAGAGAAAGGAAGACACAGAATCCAAAGCAGGCTCCAGGCTCTGAACTGTCAGCCCAGAGCCCAATGCGGGTCTTTAATCCATGAACTGTGAGACCATGACCTGAGCCAAAGTTGAATGCTTAACCAACTGAGCCATCCAGGCCCCCCCAAAACAATGAATGATTAAATCCACTATAAGAATCTGAGGTTTATATTTCTTTGTAATGGTCAACATAATCTGACTAAGCAAATATTAAGTATATAAATAAGTACACAAAATTCCATATTCATTTGAGTTTATGCACATTGAAAGAAACACAAATAGTGTCATATTATAAAAATACATATTAGGTAAATATGCACTCAACCACAGTTGTCTGCATCCCACATTGTTCCTTTTAAATTTATTTTATGTATTTATTTTATTTTGAGAGAGACAGAGTGAATATGGGAGGGGCAGAAAGAGAGGGAGACACAGAATCTGAAGCAGGCCCAGGCTCTGAGCTGTCAGCACAGAGTCCGAAGGAGGGCTCAAACTCATGGACTGTGAGATCATAACCTGAGCCGAAGTCAGCCGCTCAACTGACTGAGCCACCCAGACTCCCCAACTTAGTTCCTTTTAAAGAACGTGACAAATTAGAGACAAACAAAGGACAGTAACAAGTCATCTACTATTACAATTTGAAACCCAGACCACTGGGGGCAAGATGGCAGAGAAGTAGGGAGCACTCCGCATGCTGGCAACCATCAAACTGAGAATAATTAAAAGCCACAACTTTCTGATCTCCAAGAACAGAGGTGCATGCACTGACCCCTTATTGATAATAGCCTCATGGATGCCTCAGGGAGTGCGAACTGGGACAAGAGACACAGAGGGAGGGAATTCTGGCTCAAAGCAGGGCCTGGAAAGAGAGTGCTCAGAAACTTCGTGCCAGGCCACAGAGAGCCATGTGTCCAGTCCAGCACTGTGGAGGTCCACGCATGCAGGGTGGCCATGCAGGTTAGCGAAGAACCTTGGAAGGTTGCTCACGAACAGGTTGTGGAGGGCTGCACACGAACCGCCATGCAATACACTGAGTGGAACAGCAGTTCAGGGCAAAGCAGAGCCTAGGAGAAGAGAAGGAGAGGTCAAAAGGAGACCTCAGCCCACAGCTGAGAGGAAAACTTCATGTGTAGCTGCTGGGTGCAGGGAGAGAATCCTGTCCCCCTCAGCGGGCTTGTTCTCCCATGGGTCCTGCAGCCGGCCTACTTCAGGTAAATCCAGGGAAGGGCAGGATCCCCAATTCCCCTGGGCAATCCCAGGCAGAAAGCAGCCCAACTGCCAGAGATCATTTTAATGGTGACAGAAGCATTAAAGTGTGTGGACTAGGATTTAGAAAACTGGCAGAAAATAGAAAACTGAAACAATTTAACCCTCCGTTGGCACAAGGAGGTTGGACTCAAGAGAGTGGCTAGCAATGCATGGTCTGAGAGGGGCTAGTGGCAACACCTTTCTTCTCCCTGCATCCAGTAAGGCAGGCCTTCAGAAAGGAGCCCCAGAGACCAAACCTACCTACATCTAACCACGCCCATCCTCACTAGAGAGGAGGATTTTTCTTTTCTTACTATTTTTACTTTTTTCAATTTTTTTCTTTTCCTATTGTTTTCATTTTTTAATGTTTATAATTTTCCCCTTGTTTTGTCTTTTCTATTTTCCTATTTCCTCCTTTTCTCCCTTTCTCCCCTGGAATCTGGGAAAGGCAAGCTGTGGTTAGATCAACTCTTACCATCCAGATATTTCTCCCTTATCTCATTCTTATCTCTCCCCTCCACAGATTTTATGCTATCAGAGGGTCCATTATCTTTGGCTATCTCTGTCCCCTCCCTCTGTTTTTTATTTCTTTTTTTTTCTCCATTCCTGTCCTCTCTTTTCTTTCCAACTTCTTTTTTTTTTTCCTTTTTGGTTTGATTTGTTTACAGGATCTGTCAGTGCTTTTGCATGCTTGTGTTCCCTGTGTGTTTGTCTGTCTGTTTTCCTTTTCAGGGCTACCTCAAGAAACAAGCCAAAGCACACATAGTGGAAAGTCCCAAATATAACTGAGTAGGGAAATATATTAATTACAGACATAACAAGAGAAACCAAGAGACACCTTTAAATAGATATCTCCTGAAATGGCAGACCCTGGAAAGTCAAAGAGCCTCCTTTAGTAGAGCAATACTAACAGGCACACAGTGCAGAATGAGCTTTTAAAACTGGCAAGAGACAGAAAGCTAGCCAAAATGATGAAAGAAATAAAACTCCCTTAAGAAATTCCAGGCAGAAATCACAGCCACAGAACTACTCAAAACAGAACTAAACAACATAACTGAACAAGAATTTAGAACAATTGTCATAAAATTAATTGCTAGGCTTGAAAAAACCATCAGAGAAGCTATTGATACACAGACTAGGGACCTTAAAAAGGCTATAAATTAGGTGAATAACAAACTGGAGGCTGTCAATGAACGGATTGAAGAAGCAGGGAGAAGAATTGGTGAATTAGAAGACACAGTTATAGCAAAACAAGAAGCCAAGAAAAGAAGAGAGAAATTGATCCTGGAGCAGGATTGATACAAGAGCATGAATAGAGAATTCAAGACCTCAATGATGCAATCGAATGGAACAATATCCATATCATAGGAGTTCCTGAATAGGAAGAAAGAGAAAAAGGTCCTGAAGGGGTGCTTGATCAAATTATAGACAAAAATTTCTCCAATCTGGGAAAGAGAAAGACATTGAAATTCAAGAGGCATATTGAACTCCCCTAAGATGACACCTGAACCAACCTTCACCCCAACATATCATAGTGAAACTTGCAAAATATAGGGAGAAAGGGAAAATTCTGAAAGCAGCTAGGGATAAAAGGGCCTTAACATACAAAAGGAAACCTATCAGAGTGGCTACAGACCTATCTTCTGAAACTTGGCAGACCAGAAAGGAACAGAAGGAAATCTTCAATGTGATGAACAGGAAAAATATACAACCAAGAATTCCTTATCCAGAGAGCCTGTCATTCAAGATAGAAGGAGAGATAAAGGTGTTCCCAAACAAACAAAAGTTAAGAGAATTCATCACCAACAAACCAGCCCTACAAGAAATCCTAAGAGGGACTCTATGAACGAAAAGTAGCAAAGAATATAATACACCAGAGACATCAATATAAACATGAACTCTACAGAGAACACAATGAAACTAAACACATATTTTTCAATAATAACGCTGAATGTAAATAAATTGAATGCTCCAATCAAACGACACAGAATGGCAGAATCGATAAAAAACCAAAATCCATCTATTTGCTGTCTTCAAGAGACTCATATTAGACATGAAGATACCATCAGACTGAAAGTAAAGAGTATGGAGAAATATCTACCGTGTGACTGGACGCCAAAAGAAAGCTGGAGTAGCCATATTTAATTCGGATAATATGGACTTTAAAGTAAAGGCAGTAACAAAAGATGAGGAAGGACATTATATAATAATAATTACAGGGTCTCCACATGAAGAAGAGCTAAATTATAGACATTTATGCACCAAAATCGGAAATACCCAAACACATAAAACAACTAATCAGAAATAGAAATAATCTTATCAATAAGAATGTGTTAATTGAAGGGGACTTTAATAATTCACTTACAACAATGGGTAGGTCAACCAGGTAGAAAACATTAAAGAAACAATGGACCTGAACAACGCACTAGAACAGATGGAATTAATAGATATATTTAGAACTCTGCATCCTTAAGCTAGGGAAATCACTTTCTTCTAGAGTGGGCATGGCACATTCTCCAAGATTGACCACATACTGGGTCATAAAACAGCCCTCCATAAATACAAACAAATTGAGATCATACCATGCACACTTTCAGATCACAATGCAATAAAACTTGAAATCAACCACAAGAAAAAGGCTGAAAAACCTCCAAAAACATGGAGGCTAAAAACCACCCTACTGAAGAATGATTGGGTGAGTCAGACAACTAGAGAGGAAATTGAAAAATATATGGAAAGAAATGAAAATGAAAATACAACAATCCAAACTCTCTGGGAGGCAGCAAAGCAGTCCTAAGAGGAAAGTTTATTGCAATCCAGACCTATTTCAAGAAACTAGGAAAAGCACAAACTCAAAAGCTAACAGAGCACATAAAGAAACTAGAAAGGGAGTAGCAAGAGCACCTCAAACCCAGCAGAATAAAATAAATAATAAAGTTCAGGGCAGAAATAAACAGTACAGAATGCAAAATACAGTTGACAGTAATCAATGAAACCAAGAGTTGGTTTTTTGAAAAAATAAACAAAATTGATAAACCTCTAGCAAGGCTCCTCAGATTGAAAAGAGAGAACACCCAAATAGACAAAATCATGAATGAAAATGGATCTATTACAACTGATCCCTCAGGAATACAAGCAATCATCAGAAATTACAATGAAAAGTTACATGCCAACAAACTAGACAACTTAGAAGAAAAGGACAAATTCCTAAGCACACATGCACTACCAATATTCAAACGAGAAGAGATAGAAAATCTGAACAGACCCATAACCAGTGAAGAAATCAAATCAGTTATCAAAAATCTCCCAACGAATAAAAGCCCAGGGCCGGATGAATTCCCAGGGGAGTTCTACTAGACATTTAAAGCAGAGTTAACACCGATCCTTCTCAAGCTATTCCAAAAAATAGAAATGGAAGGAAGACTTATGGACCCATTCTATGAAGGAAACATCACCTTGATTATTAAACCAGAGACCCAACAAAAAAGAACTACAGGCCAATATCCTTAATGAATACAAAGGCAAAAATACTCAACAAGATACTAGCAAATCGAACTCAGCTGCACATGAAAAAATTTTATCCATCATGATCAAGTGGGATTCATTTCTGGGTTACAGGGCTCCTTCAGTGTTCTCAAATCCATCAATGTGATACATCACATTAACAAAAGTAAACATGAAAACCATATGATCCTGTAGACAGATGCAGAAAAACCATTTGACATGATACAACATCCCTTCTTAATAAAAACCCTCAAAAAATCAGGATAGAAGGACCTTACTTAAACATTAATAAAGCAATTTATGAAAAGTCATGGATAATATCATCCACAATAGGGAAATGCTGAGAGCTTTACCCCTGAGATCAGGAACACATGACAGGAATGTCCCCTCTCACGACTCTTGTTTAACATAGTGCTTGAAGTCCTAGTATCAGCAATCAGACCACAAAAGGAAATAATAAGCATCAAAATTGGCAAAGATAATGCCAAACTTTCACTTTTTGCAGATGACATGTTACTCTGCATGGAAAACCCAATAGACTTCACCAGAAACCTTTGAGGACTGATCCATTAATTCAGCAAAGTCGCAGGGTACAAAATCAATGTACAGAAATTGGTTGCATTCCTATACACCAATAATGAAGCATCGGAAAGAGAAATCAAGAAACTGATCTCATTCACAATTGCATGAAAAACCATAAAATACCTAGGAATAAACCTAACTAAAGATGGTTAAAAACCTGTATGATGAAAACTAAGAAAGCTTATGAAAGAAATTGAAGACACCAAGAAATGGAAAAACATTCCATGCTCATGGATCGGAAGAATAAACATTGTGAAAATGTCACTTTTTCCCAAATCAATCTACACATTCAATGCAATCCCCATCAAAATTGCACCAGCATTCTTCTCAAAGCTAGAACAAATTATCTTAAAATTCGTATTAACCACAAAAAATCCTGAATAGCCAAAGCAACGTTGAAGAAGAAAACCAAAACAGGAGGCATCACAATCCCAGACGTTAGCATCTACTACAAAGCTGTTATCATCAAGACACTATGGTATTGGCACAAAAACAGACACATAGACCAATGGAATAGAGTAGAGAGCCCAGAACTTGACCCCCAAGTGTATGGCCAACTAATCTTTGACAAAGCAGGAAAGAGTATCTAATGTAAAAAAGCCTGCCTCTTTAGCAAGTGGTGCTAGGAGAGCTGGACAGCAACATGCAGAAGAATGAAACTAGACCACTTTCTTACACCACTCACAAAAATAAACTCAAAATGGATAAAGGACCTGAATGTGAGACAGGAAACTATCAAAACCTTAGAGAAGAAAGCAGGGAATAATCTCCATGGCCTCAATCGCAGCAATTTCCTCCTTGACACATCCCCAAAAGCAAGGGAATCAAGAACAAAAATGAACTATTGGGACCTCATCAAGATGAAAAGCTTCTGAACTGCAAAGGAAACAACCAAGAAAACTAATAGGCATCTGACAGAATGGGAAAAGATAGTGGCAAATGGCATATTGGATAAAGGGTTAGTATTCAAAATCTAAAAGGAACTCACCAAACTCCATACCCAAAAAATGAATAATTCAGTGAAGAAATGGGCAGAAGACTTGAACAGACACTTCTCCAAAGAGGACATCCAGATGGCCAACAGACACATGAAAAGATGCTCAGCGTCACTCAGCATCAGGGAAATACAATCAAAACCACACTGAGATACCACCATTGATGGGAATGTAACCTGGTACAACACTCTGGAAAACATTGTAGAGGTTCCTCAAAAATCTATCAGCATCACTCCCCTATGACCCAGCAATAGTACTGCTGGGGATCTACCCAAGGGATGCAGAAGTGCTGATACATAGGCATACATGTACCCCAATGTTCATAGCAGCACTTTCAACATTAGGCAAATCATGGAACAAGCCTAAATGTCCATCAACTGATGAATGGATCAAGAACATGTCGAATACATGTAGTAACTACATACATGTAGTAACATGGCAATGAGAAAAAATGAAATCTAGCCATTTGTAGCAAAATGGATGGACCTAGAGGGATTCAGGCAAAGCAAAATAAGTCAGGTAGAGACAGACATATACCATATGCTGTCACTTATAGGTCTAACAGGAGAAACCTAATAGGAGAACATGAGAATGGAAAGGAGGGGAAAAGAGTTGGGGAGAGGGAGTAAGGCAAATCACAAGAGACTTTTGAATGCTGAGAACAAACTGAAGGCTAAAGAGGGAGGAGGGAAGGGGAAGGGGGGTGATGGTCATGGAGAGGGGCACTTGTGAGGAAGTCTATTAATAAACTATTAATTAAAAAATAAATAAAATAAAATGTGAAACCTGGAAAATTCAATCATTATATGTAGTTTCCATTCTTGGTATGACCCAAGAATGTTGTTCTTATAGAGTAAAAAAAAACAAAATCAACAAAACCATGTTTTCAAAATAATATATATAAGTTCATTTTGTCTATTTAAATTTTTAAAATTTATAATAGTTTATGGTCAAATTGGTTTCCATATAACACTCAGTGCTTCTCCCCACAAGTGCTCCCCTCCATGACCATCATGCCCCTCCCCCTTCCCCCTCCCCCTCCAGTCCTCGGTTCGTTTTCAGTGTTCAATAGTCTCTCATGATTTGTGTCTATTTAAATATTTAATAAAAAGTGTAAAGCTATTTATTCTGCTTATCATTTGTCTTTCTCATTTAAATCATAAGCTTTAAAAGCCACCTTACGCATAATAGGGACTCAATCACTGGAAAAATGTATGTATGAAATTATATACGTTTTAATCAAGATATAAGTGGCTTCTTCTGATTCAATGAGTTAACAAATTGGGCTTACTAAGAAATGCTAATTTAGCTTACTGGAATTAAAATGAGAAGTTATATGATTTAGATATTAACCTAAACAGTTTTCTTTTTTCTTAATTTTTTATGTTTTTTATTTATTTTTGAGAGACAGAGATAGCACCAGCAGGGGAGGGTCAGATGGAGAGGGAGACACAGAATTTGAAGCAGGCTCCAGGCTCTGAGCTGTCAGCACAGAGCCTGACGCAGGGCTCGATCCCATGACCTGTGAGATCATGACCTGAGCCAAAGCCAGATGCTTAACCAACTGAGCCCCCCAGGTGCCCCAACCTAAACAGTTTTCTGAAGCAGACTCAAAGAGAAAAAATATAAACACAGAAACAAGTGTAAAGAAAGATCTATTTTGCAGGAAGGAAAATTGAAGTACAGAAATATTAAAATGGTTGTTTCCAGGCCTTTAACCAGAAATGATTAGAGCTGGAAATGAAATATGATTTGTAGGCCAGTCATTCATTAACTTGATGCCCTTTATGGAAAATTCTAAATTCAACATACATACTGTGAGACCAGCTTCCACAGGAAATGGGATCATAGTCTCATGGCAAGGCACAGGCATCTACTTAGCACAAACTATGCTAAAGGATAGCAGATGTTTAGAAGGATACAAATCCTTGTTTTAATATCATAACATGTGTTTTAATTCCAGTGACATTTTAAATAAACAATCATAAATTAATAAAACAAACAATAAATAAACTAATAAATAAAACGATTTTACTTGAAATTAAAAAATATGTAAACAGTAATGATCATTTACTTTTTAAATGCTTATTTATTTTTGAAAGAGAGAAAGACAGAGTGGCAGCAGGTGAGGGTCAGAGGGAGAAGGAGACACAGAATCTGAAGCTCGTTCCAGGTTCTGAGCTGTCAGCACAGAGCCCGATGTGGCGCTAGAACTCATGGACTGCAAGATCATGACCTGAGCTGAAGTTTGATGCATAACCAACTGACCCACCAAGGCCCATCAATGTTCATTTTTTTAAAAAAGTTCAATATTTATTTATTTTTGAGGGGAGGGAGAGACAGAAAGAGAGTGCACAAGAGACAGAAAGAGAGTGCACAAACAGGGGAGGGGCAGAGAGAGAGGGAGACACAGAATCCAAAGCAAGCTCCAGGCTGTGAACTGTCAGCACAGAGCCCTATGCAGGACTCAAACCCAGGAATTGCAAGATCATGGCTTGAGCCAAAGTTGGACATTTAACCTACTAAGCTGGCCAGGCACCACGATCATAATAATTAAACATATCAATAAATTTGGTTGCTGTTTCAGTGAACTTTCATAAATTTTAATATAACTAAGTGTGTATTTTGGGCTTCTTGTGTAATATATCCCAATTTTTCTATGTATATTAAGTTTTTGATATACATTTGTTTTCTGCAGCTGAATTATATAATGCTTAAAGTAAGTATATAATAGAAATACAAGACCATTAACTATATAGATACTATCATAGATGACACTATAATCACATTATATTGTATATTCTGTGAACCAAAAATCTCCACTAAATTTATATGTTGAAATTCTTTCCTTAATGTAATAGTATTTGAGGCTTTTGGGGTGTAATTCAGCCATTGGATGGGGGAGCCCTCATGATGGTATTATGAAGAAGACATATGAGAAAGTTTGCTTCCTGTCTATCTCTGTCATGTCAGAACACAGTGAGAAAGTGGTCATCAGCAAATTAAGAAAGGAGTTGTCACTAGGAATCAGAAGACACTTTGATCTAGTAATTTCCAACCTCTAGAACTGTTAGAAATAAATTTATCATGGTTAGCTCTGGTATTTTGTTACAGCAAACCACTGAACTAAAAAAATATAGTACACAACAAAGAGGGTGAAACAGGCTATTGTGATTTTCACTAATTCATAATGGATTTATTAGAAAGAAATCCAATTTCATAATTATGACTTTTTTTTCAAAATGTTAAATGTTCAAGGATGCCTGGGTGGCTCAGTCGGTTGAACGTCTGACTTCAGCTCAGGTCTCACAGTTTGTGGGTTCGAACCCCATGTCAGGCTCTGTGCTAACAGCTCAGAGCCTGGAGCCTGCTTCATATTCTCTCTCTCTGTCTCTCTGTCCCTCCCCAGCTTATGCTTTGCCTCACTCTGTCTCTCAAAAATAAATAAATGTAAAAAAACTTAATGTTAAATGTTAAGTTTTCTGATCCTATTTTGGAAGGTCACTTTACTCTAAATGGTCAACATCATATAAAAGGTACAGTGACTTTAAATCAAATAATTTGTAAAACAATGAGCAATATTAATAAAAATTTCTATTTTTTATCCCAAAGTGCTGGGATATAAAATCTGTAAATAGAAGATGGAGGAAGATGGTGGCAGAGTATGAGGACCCTAGGCACTTTTTGTCCCATAAACTAGCTAAATAATAATCAAATAATCCTAAATACCCCATAAATTGACATGAAGACTGACAGAACAAATTTCACAACTAAAGGCAGAGAAGAGGCTACATCAAAGACGATAGGATGTAAAAATATGTGTATTAGGGGAGAAATGGATCCATGTTGCTGCAGAAAGCAGGGGCCTGTGATTATGGAAAAGAGGCCATGAGAGAAGACCACACAGGGGAACACACAAAGAGAATATTTCTCTATAGCCATTGGCCTACAAAATGAGCTGGGTTGAAGCCCATAAGTTCTTGCAACCAGCCAGCCTTAAAGCCTGGAGTTTTAAAGCCTGAGCTGGGATCGAGCCAGGAGAGAACTGCCCTACTCCTAGAGAGAAGACAGGCACCCCAGGGCCAGACAGCATGAAAACAGTGATCTGAAGAATACCTTGGGCACACAGTAGGGAGATTGTCCATGCCTATTGGAGAATGTCTCTGAGAATCAGTATTCACAGAGAAGCCTGTCTCTCCTGGAACAATGGAGCTGACTGGTGCCATTTCCCTCCCTCACACTTAGCATAAACACAATGTTACCTGTAGGAAGCAACTCAGCACCAATACTGGGTTTCTATCTTGCTTACACCAAGCAAAATTCTCCAGTTCTGTGGCAGGTCTGCCCTGCTCAAACAAGCCTGTGCCAATTCAAACACAGAGTGCCCCACCCAAGAAAATGAACAAAAATACTTGCCCACACCAAATCTCTCAATCAGAGAATTCTGCAGGGCCTCAATTCTGGGGGGAAGTGGTATGAAGCCTCATTTCACAAGCAGACCAGAGCACACCTAATTAAATCTTGGCACATTCAGGCCAGGGAACAAACACCACAACAGGCAAGGAGAGACTCTGCAGAGGACTGGCCTGAAGGTTAGAACAGTCAAAACAAACCAGAACTTTAGCAAGACAGACCAGAGACACTTCCTGAGTTCCAGAACTTGAGTACTACTTGAAATTTTCTTCATAAGGTCATTAATTTCAAGAGCAAAAGACATAACTTGCTTTCCTAAAACAGAAGGAAAACAGACAAAATGCCAAGATGGAAGAATTTATCCCAAATGAAAGAAAAAGTAAGGCCACAACTGGCAATCTAAGTAAAACAGGTATAAGTAATATGCCTGATGGAGAATTTAAAAGAACAATCATAATCCTTGGGCTTGAGAAAAGAAGATATCACTAAGATCTTGAAAACATAGATAAAAGAGTTAGAAGAGAATAAATCAGAGATTAATAATGCCATAAATGATATTGGATACAGGCTTGATTCAGTGAGCAGCAAGCTGGAAAGAGCAAAGGAACAAATTAGTGACATAGAAGGTAAAATATTGGAAAATATTAAACCTGAGCAAAAGAAAGTAAAATTATGCAACACAAAAATAGACTTAGAGATCTCAGTGATTCCCTCAAATGTGAGAATATTGGTATTATAGGAGTCCTAGAGGAAAAGAAAATAAAGGAGACAGAAAACTTATTTCAAGAAATAATAGCTGAATACTTCCCTAATTTGGGGAAGGAAACAGACTTCCAGATCCAGGAGCCACAGGGAACTCCCACCAAAATCAACAAAAGCTGGCCAACACGAAGACATACTATAATTAAATTTTCAAAAGATAGTGATAAAGAAAAAAAATCTCAAAAGCAGCAAGACAAAAGTAGACCTTAACTTACAAAAGAAAAGCTAGAAGGCTAGCTGGAGATTTCTCAACAGAAACTTGACAAACCAAAGGGAAATAACATTGAAATACTCGAGGTGCTGAAAAATCTGCAGCCAAGAATACTCTATCAACCAAGGCTATCATTCAGAAAAGAAAAAAAGATAAAGAGTATCCCAGACAAACCAAAATTAAAGGAATTGATGACCACTAAACTAGCCCTGAAAAAAATTTATAGGGGACTCTTTTAGTGGAAAGAAGGGATCAAAGTTTATAAAATAAGAAATGATCAGAGAAATCTCCAGAAACAAAGACAAAACAACTAATAAAATGGTACTAAATACATATATATTCACAATTAATTTGAACAAAAATGGATGAACCACTCTAATCAAAAGGCAGAGAGTGTAAGAATAGATAAAAACACAAGGCCTATCTATATGCTTCCTGCAAGAGATTCATTTTAGACATAAAGACACCTTAAGATTGAGAGTGAGGGGATGGAGAACCATTTATCATGCAAACGGTGTCAAAAGAAAGCCAGAGTAGCAATAATTATATCAAACAAACTAGATTATAAACTAAAAACTATAACAAGATAAAAAGAAAGGCACTATATCATAATATAGTGGACAATCCAACAAGAAGAAGTAGCAATTATGAATACTGATGTACCCAACATGGGAGAAACAAAATATAAAAACAATTAGCAACAAACATAAAGGAACTCATTTAAAATAATACAATAACAGTAGGAGACTTTAACGTCTTACTTATATCAATGTACAGACCATCTAAACAAAATCAACAAGAAAACAAGGGCTTCGAATGACACTGGACCAGTGGACTTAACATATATATTCAGAACAGTCTATCCTAAAACAGCAGCATACATATTCTTTTCAAGTGCATATGGGACATTTTCCAGATTAAACCACACATTAGATCACAAATTGGGCCTCAGCAAATATAAAAAGACTTAAATCATATTATGCAGCTCCTTTGACCACAATGCTATGAAACTTCCCTCCAGAAGCAAGAATAATTTCAAATAACCAAACTAACTGTATACCTAAAGAAGTTAGAAAAATAACAGTAAACAAAACCTAAAGCCAGGAGAAGGATGGAAATAATAAAGACTAGGGTAGAAATGAATGATATAGAATCTAAAATAAATGACCAATAGAATAGATCAATGAAACCAAGATATGGTTCTTAGGGAAAATATTAATAAAATTGATGTACCTCTAGCCACACTTAACAAAGAGAAAAGAATATGACTCAAATAAGTACAATGAAAATGAAAGAGAAGAACTAACAAAAAACATCACAAAAATACAAAGAATATGAGTATATTATGAAAACTATATGCCAACAAATAGGGCAACCTAAAAGAAATGGATAGATTCATAGAAACATATACACTCCCAAAACTGAAAAAGGAAGAAATAGACAACTTGAACAGATCAATAACCAGCGAAGAAATGAAATCAGTAGTCAAAAAACTCCCAAGAAGCTCAATTCTAAGGCCAGATTTGTTCACAGGTGAATTCTATCAAACATGTACAGAAGAGTAAATACTGTTCTTTACAATTATTCCAAAAGTTAGAAAAGAAAAGGAAAGCTCCAAATTCATTCTATGAGATGAGCATTACTCTGATACAAAACCAGAAAAAGACTGCTAAAAAAAGAGATCTACAAGCAAATATTCCTGATGAACATGTATGCATACTTCTCAATAAAATACTAGCAAACTGAATTGAACAATACATTAAAAAAATCATTCATCACAATCAAGTGGGATTTTTCCTGTGTTGCAAGAGTAGTTCAATATTCACAAATCAATCAGTATAATATATCATATCAATAGAAGAATATGAATAAGCACCATATTGTCATTTCAATTGACACAGGAAAAGCATTCTACGAAGCACAACATCCATTCATGATCAAAATCATCCACTATGTAGGTTTAAAAGGAATATACCTCAACATAATAAATGCCCTATATGAAGATTATAGATAATATCATCCTCAATGAGGAAAAACAGATTTTCCTCTAAGGTCAGAAGGAGACACAAATACCCACTTTCACCAATGTTATTTAATATAATACTGAAGTCCTAGACATAGACCTCAGCAAACAAAAATAAATAAAAGGAATCAGAATTGGCAAGGAAGAGGTAAAACTTTCACTCTTTGCAGGACACATGATATTATATATTGAAAACATGCAAGACTCCACCCAAAAACTGCTAGAACTGATGTACAAATTCAGTAAAATCACAAGATACAATATCAACATAAAAGAAATCGGTTGCATTTCTATACACCAATAATGAAGCAGCAGAAAGTTAAATTACAGAATCAATACCAATTATAACTGCACCAAAAAGCAAAAGATACCTGGAAAATAACCTGACCAAAGAGATGAAAGACCTGTACTCTGAAAACAATAAAACACTGATAATAATGACATAAAGAAATGGAAAGCATTCCATACTCATGGATTAGAAGAACAATTATTGTTAAAATGTCTATACTACCCAAAGCAATCTGCATATATAATGCAATCCCTATGAAAATACTAACAACATTTCTCACAGAGCTAGAACAAACAATCCTAAAATTTGTAAGGAATCACAAAAGACCCTGAATAGCCAAAGCAACCTTGAAAAAAAAATAAAAAATAAAAGCTGGAAGCATCACAATTACAGACTTCAAGTTATATTACAAAGCTGTAGTAATCAAAACAGTATGGTACTGGCACAAAAACAGACACGTAGGCCAATAGAACAGAATATAAAACGCATTAAATGAACCTACAGTTATATGGTTAATTAATCTTTGACAAACCAGGATATATAATGCAACAAGAAAAAGGAAGTCTCTTCAACAAATGGTGTTGGAAAAACTGGACACGAACTTGCAAAGAATGAAACTGGACTACTTTATTTCACCACACATAAAAACATACTCAAAATGGATTAACTGCCCAAATGTGAGACATGAAAACTTCAAAATCCTAGAGGAGAACACAAGTGACCTCTTTGACATTGGCTTCAGCAGCTTCTTTATAGATATGTTTCTTAGGCAGAAGAAACAATAGCAAAAATAAACAGCATCAAAATGAAAAGCTTTCACACAGCAAAGGAAACAAAAAAAGTAAAAGGCAGCTATTGAAATGGGAGAAGATATTTGCAAATGACATCTGATGCAGGGTTATTAAAAATGTATCTATAAAGAAGGTATAAAACTCAATAACCAAAAATGGAATATTGCAATTAAATATGGGCAGAAGATATAAATAGATGTTTCTCCAAAGAAGACATACAGATAGTTAATAGGCACATGAAAAGATGCTCAACATCACTCATAATTCAGGGAAGTGCAAATCAATACTGCAATGAAATATCTCTTCATATCTGTCAGAAGGAGTAAAATCAACAACACAAAAACAATGGATGTTGATGAAGATTTGGAGAAAGAAATACCTTCCTGCATTATTGATGGAAATGCAAACTGGTGCAGAGCCACTGTGGAAAACAGTATGGAGATTCCTCAGAACGTTAAAAACAGAACTATCCTATCATCCATTAATTGCATTGCTATGTATTAACCCAAGGAATACACAAATACTAAATCAAATGTATACGCAATCAAAGGGCTATGGCAACATTATCTACAATAGCCAAATTATGGAAACAGCCCAACTCCATCGACTGATGGATGGATAAAGAAGATATGGCATATATATCCCAAACTGGAATTTAAATAAAAATGTAAATCGTTCTGTAAATGTAAATAGAAGAAATGTGTTTTTGAATAGCTCCCATATCTCCCAAATAGTATTATATGACAAAGTCTCAATACATAGTGTTGCCCACTGCCTGTGGGATTTTAATACATTAAACTTTGAAACTGTCCTTCACCAAGAAGCACATTGAAAACAAGTGCCTGTTATAATAATAAGTAGATCAATGGGTGTGTGAAATTTCTGTCCTTATAGTTTAGTATAATATTGATAACTCTTCTTGAAAGGAGTGGCAAAGATTTCAATATATTAACACCCATTTGTCAATTAATTTGACGTCTTTTATTATGTGATTTCCTATGAATTAGTTTTTTTAAACTAACACTGTTGTTATTCTATAATAATATCTTTACAAAATCAAAGACAACCTGGCAACTATATTAAAAGTCTTTCACTATTCACTGAAATCATCTCTTTAAAAAATATATTTTCTTCATTTCTACATCATCCACTGATGGAAAGCTACTTCTATAGATTTGTAGAAAAGCTTTATCAAAGAGCATTCAAAATAAGTATATTGTTTTTAACTGACTTTGGTCAAAATAACTGTATCAAGTATATTCAATTTTCATCAGCAAATGGTTTCTACATAATTTGGCAAGACTTAAATAAGCATGCTATCTAATATCAACTTTTAAATAGCAACATTCAATTTTATGTTTGTAGGGATTTGACTTTTTAAAATTGCATATGAAATAGTCAAATCAACAGTAACCAAACTATAGTTATATTTTTTAATATGTTAACAATATTTGGATTATTTAAGGAGAAGATAATAATCCTTTCCATTTCCATCATCACCACTGATAACCCAATGCTAGTCATGAGCTCCTCTCCAAGTACCTCTTCACTCCGAATTTGTTGCAAAGCTACCAGAAGTCCCATGCATTCAAACAAAATGTACCTGATTCTGTCTGAATAATTGTCACTAAGAAAACTAAACAAATATACTTTTGAAAAGCCATAAACATGCCTCTACTAAAAGTAATTTTTACATTTGAAAGGAAGTATTAGAATTCCATGACTTTTTTTTTTAATTTTTAACGTTTATTTATTTTTGAGAGACAAAGACAGAGCGAGTAGGAGAGGAGCAGAAAGAGAGGGAGTCATAAAATCTGAAGCAGGCTCCAGTCTCTGAGCTGTCAGCACAGAGCGTGATGCAGGACTTGAACCCACAAATCGTGAGATCATGACCTGAGCTGAAGTTGGATGCTTAATCGACTGAACAACCCAGGGACTCTAATGTTTCACAGTTTTTAACCTTTATTTTACTCACATTATTTCTGGATAACAAAGGAAGTAAGTGTGATAGATTATTACTATGACATATCATTTACTGTTGAGAAAACAAGTTCATGCAGGTTAAATGTCATACCCAAGGTTATTCAGCTAAGTGGCAGAATTAGAATTGAATCTTAGATCTTTCTTACCACAAATCCAATATGGTATATACTACTCCACAATTGCCCTCCAAACACCAAAAAGATGTGCAGTGTTTATTTTGCCAGGCAATGGTAGTGATTTTTATACACTACTGTTCTCTGCCATTAGCTTCTCTATGCCTCCCACACACTGTGCTCATAACTGCAAGACATGAAGCTAGAATTAAAGGTGAGATCTGTGGTCATGGAATAAAAACAAACAAGAAATACCTTAGCAGTCATAATCAGAAATAAAATTCATCAATACTGTCTATATGCTAGGCAACTGAGTCAATGAGCTGTGTGTTTATACTGAAGATGCAGTGGTATTGCAAATATTTTCTCAAATTTACATGTAATTAACACCTTTGTCCTCTTCTAAATTTTGATTCTTACCTTTATTACAGAAGCCCCAGCTCTGGAGAGTGGACTCTGAATCTGGGTTGCAGCAGTCATGTTGGCAATAGTATTGAGATGGTTCATCTGATTCATTGCCATGGCAACTGATGCAGGAGGTAAGCGGACTGGAAGTAGTGGATGAGGTATCATCATAAATGGTAGATCCAGTCCTAAAAGAGACAGTGTGTGTTAAATTATTGTATTTCTCACATTGTTTGGACAAAGAAAATCACGTCAAAATTGATGCTATGAAATAGTAAAAACAAAAAGTATTTGAATTCATTCCTGTTGACTTTCTTTAAGTTTTATTATATCCTAGAATCTCTTTGGGCAGTTAATGGTACCTCGGATTTAATATTGCTTTATAATTCTAAAAATATTCCTATATCGGTAAACTTTTATTCATCAATATTCCTTGTTCTTGTTCCCACTCCTAAAGTACTTATAAGATGAAATTTATTTTACTCATAAAAACAAAATATTTAAGCCAAAAAACATTTTTAACAAGAGGTAACTTTCTTTTTTAATCATTACAATATATTGATGTGTTAGTAGCTTCTAACTTAACACTTTCTTTAGAAAATATAAAAGTGATGCTGGCAAGACAGAATGCATATTTTCTAGGTTTCAGAATTATCAAAAAATAAGAACTTGGAATATGGTCTACACCATTAGTTATAAATCTCTAAAATGAATGCTATGGCTCTAATTTGAAGGCTGCCCATAACGAGTAACTCCTCTATCAAAATAGTCAACCTATTTTCAGTTTAATAACAAATAACAACATCATTGAGTAATCTCTAGAATTCTGTTTATTTTCTTATGGAAGGTGAAATAGTTTTCATACATTTTAAATTTCTTAATTAATATCTCTCAAGTATTATCCACATTACACTTATGAGAGCCACAGATATGTCATCATGAAAAGAGTAACAAATTAAAACTGTTTCCTACTTACCCCTTATGAGCTTAAGGTTTGTGAGGAAACATGTTTGAATAGAGGCTATGGAAAATTAGCCTAACATTACGGATGTTAACATAACTATGATAAGTAAACCATAGCCCTTTATAATATATTTTAAACTATTGCCTCAACAGTAATCTTGCCTTCATTTGGATAGAGGTGCAGAAACCAGTAATCTTTAACAGATGCTCTAAAATATCCTTTCCTATAATTTTCTTAAATTATTGCAGAATATAGAAATCTATAATGGACAGAGTTTATGTTGATCGCACATGCAATTATCCACTATTAATAATATCCATTTATTCTCTTTGCCACACCTCATTTTTTCTTGCTTTCAAAATCACAAAAACTAGTGAACAATGATGAATCTATAAAAAGTATAATTAGAGCCCTCCTAAATATCATTTTTGAAAACAACAGTAACAGTAATAAAAATTCTCAAAACACATACTTTCAAGTCAAAATGCAGTCTAGAAAAAAGTGTTGTTAATGGATTTAAGGTCTGTCTCCTACTTCAGCAGTGAATAAAACCAGACATAATTCAAAGTTGTGCAATGAAATAAAACACATTTAATAGGTCTCATACAAAGCTACAATGATCACCTCAATTAAAGGAACTCCAATATAAAGATCTCTATAGTTTCCAATATTTGTGATCAAAATTCCATAAATATACTGTTATTAAAATTACACAAGGATAAAAAAAGGTTTAGAAATTTAAATTATGCATGGAAACCAAGAAGGGGAACATACTCTGTACTTTTTATGACTGTATAACTCCACAGAATATTAACAAAATATTTTAAACTTTCCCACTATTAATTCATTTATGGCTCACTATCTCCAAATCCGCTTAAGGAGCAATGTACCAAACCAAAATTTTTAGTTATGAAAGTATTCCTTAATTAATTTATTAGAGAAGCCTCAATGCAGTGTAAATACAGAATTAAAAAATGGCCTCAGCATCCTATTTTAAATGACAAGTTTTTGGGGCACCTGGGTGGCTCAGGTGGTTGAGCATCCGGCTTCAGTTCCGGTCATGATCTCATTGTTCGTGGGTTTGAGCCCCGAGTTGGGCTCTGTGCTGACAGCTCAGAGCCTGGAGTGTGCTTCAGATTCTGTATCTCCCTCTATCTCTGACCCTCCCCTGATAGCGCTGTTTCTGTCTGTCTCTCAAAAATAAATTTAGAGGGGTGGAGCCAAGATGGCTGAGGAAGGGAGCTCTGTAAACTCCGTCCGTACCATTTATCGAACTGAGAAGTATATTACGCTCATCTGCAAGAGTGGAAGGAGAAAATACGAACTCCAGAAGGAATAGAACCTCAAGGATACCTGAGTGAGTGGGGGCGAACGGGGGAGATCCGAAAACGGGCCAGCCCGGGACAGGCAGGGGAGGTAAGATCCCCAGCCCAATGTGGCGCAAGCGCCCAGCGCCCAAGAGACAAAGGGAAGAGACAGAGTCAGAACACGCTCATAGAACTGTCTCTGGGGAAGAGGTATAGAACGCTTGGCTGCGCTTGGAGACAGAACCCCACTCCATAGATAACTGGTAGGTAGCGAGGCACAAGAGAAGGAATAGCCTCCAGCCCTAAGCCATCTCAGCGGGGAATCAGAGGCCTCTGTGGCTGGGAGAAGTGGTTGCGCTGGGGAGGCGCGCTCCCGGCGGGAAGTGGCCTGAGCATCAATTGCGCCAGGCGCGAGCAATTTGAACTTGGTTTTGCGAACGGGACCACGGACCGCATTTCCACAGCATACCTCGCCCCCTGCACTGACTGCGCGAATCCCAGGTGCCCACAGGGAAAAAATAGGGCGCACACCTACACTACCCCCAACAAAGAGTCGGTGGCAGGTAAAGGCCTGGGCGTGCGCTTAGACAGTAGGAGCTCCCAGCTCATTTCCAGCAGCGCACAGCATCTTGAGCAAAGCTATCCAAAACTAAGAGAGACTCGGTTTTTTGCTTTTTGTTTTTTTCCTTTCCCCCATTGCAATTGCGATCCTGACTGGGGGTGGGGACTCCACAATTGAGTCTGTGAAGGTGCCCACTTCACCTCCTGCTGCTCATTTCACCTCAGGCAGGGACAGAGCCTCTGAGAACAGACTCCAAGACCTACCACATCAAACCAAGCCTATCCACCAGGAGGAGCTGCTGCTTTTTTTTTTCCTTTTTGTTTTTTGTTTTGTTTTGTTTTGTTGTTTTTTATTGTTTGTTTGTTTGTTTGTTT
>NC_043717.1:62473096-62475217 GCF_006229205.1 Suricata suricatta | reverse complement strand
CCCCCTTAAGATGTAATTTGAATCAGCCTTCAGCAAGACATATCATAGTGAAACTGGCAAAATATAAAGATAAAGAGAGAATTCTGAAAGCAGCTAGGGAGAAAAAGGCCCTCACATACAAGGGGAAACCTATCAGAGTGGTAACAGACCTATCGAATGAAACTTGGCAGGCCAGGAAGGAATGGCAAAAAATCTTCAATGTGATGAGCAGAAAAAATTTACAGCCAAGAATCCTCTACCCAGCAAGCCTGTCTTTCAAAATAGAAGGAGAGATAAAGGTTTTCCCAAATAAACAAAAGTTGAGAGAATTCATGACCACCAAACCAGCCCTACAGGAAATCCTAAGAGGGACTCTATGAGGGAACGATCGCAAAGAATACAAGGTGCCAAAGACACCACTATAAACATGATTTCTAGGGAGAACACAATGACTCTAAACCCACACTTTTCGATAATAACATGGAATGTAAATGGACTGAATGCTCCAACCAAACGACACAGGGTAGCAGAACGGATCAAAAAACAAAACCCATCTATTTGCTGTCTACAGGAGACACATTTTCAACAGGAAGACGCCTACAGGTTAAAGTAAAGGGATGGAGAAATATCTATCAGGCAACTGGAAGCCAAAGAAAGCTGGAGTAGCCATACTAATACCAGACAAACTGCACTTTAAAGTAAAGGCAGTAACAAGAGATGAAGAAAGACATTATATAATAATTACAGGATCTCTCCATCAGGAAGAGCTAACAATAATAAATATCTATGCGCCTAACTCGGGAGCACCCAAATACATAAAGCAACTAATCACAGAAAGAAACAATCTTATTGACAAAAATGTGCTAATTGCAGAGAACTTTAATACTCCACTGACAGCAATGGATAGGTCAACCAGACAGAAAATCACTAAGGATACAATGGACCTGAACGACACATTGGAACATATGGAACTGATAGATATATTTAGAACTCTACATCCTAAAGATAGGAAATTTACCTTCTTATTGAGTGCACATGGAACATTCTCCAAGATAGACCACATGCTGGGACATAAAGCAGCCCTCCATAAGTATAAACAAATAGAGATCATACCCTGCACACTTTCAGATCACAATGCTATGAAACTTCAAAAAAACCACAGGAAAAAGTCTGAAAAATTTCCAAAAATGTGGAGGTTAAAACCCACCCTACTAAAGAATGATTGCGTTAACCAGGCAATTAGAGAAGAAATTAAAAAAAATATATGGAAACCAACGAAAACGAAAACACAACAATTCAAAATCTCTGGGATGCAGCCAAGGCAGTCCTAAGAGGAAAGTATATTGCAATCCAGGCCAATCTCAACAAACTAGAAAGAGCGCAAATTCAAAAATTAACAGAGAACCTACTGGAACTAGAAAGGGAGCAGCAAGAGCACCCCAAACCCAGCAGAAGAAAAGAAATAATAAAGATCAGGGCAGAAATAAACAATATAGAATCCAAAAGAACAGTCGAGCAGATTAATGAAACCAAGAGTTGGTTCTTCGAAAAAATAAACAAAATCGATAAACTTCTAGCCAGGCTCCTCAGAAAAAAAGAGAGAGCACTCAGATAGACAAAATCATGCATGAAAAAAGATCTATTACAACCAATCCCTTAGAAATACAAGCAATCATCAGAGATTACTATGAAAAACTATATGCCAACAAACTGGACAACACAGAAGAGATGCACAAATTCCTAAATACACATGCATACCAAAATTCAAACCAGAAGAGATAGAAAGCATGAATAGATCAATAATCAGTGAAGTAATTGAATCCATTAGCAAAAATCTCCCAACAAATAAGAGCCCAGGGCCAGATGGCTTCCCAGGGGAATTTTACCAGACATTTAAAGCAGAGCTCATACCCATTCTTCTCAAACTATTCCAAAAAATAGACATAGAAGGAAAGCTTCCAAACTCATTCTACAAAGCCAGCATCACCTTGATACCCAAACCAGACAGGGACCCAGCCAAAAAAGAGAACTACAGACCAATATCCTTAATGAATACAGATGCAAAAATACTCAACAAGATACTAGCAAATCGAATTCAACAGCATATAAAAAGAATTATCCATCATGATCAAGTGGGATTCA
>NC_043717.1:62471339-62472996 GCF_006229205.1 Suricata suricatta | reverse complement strand
GTGATTGTGAAGTTTGGTGAGGTCCTTGTACATTTTCGATATTAGCCCTTTATCTGATATGTCATTTGAAACTATCTTTTCCCATTCTGTCGGTTGCCTATGAGTTTTCTTGATTGTTTCCTTTGCCTTGCAGAAGCTTTTTATCTTGATGAAGTCCCAAGCATTCAGTTTTGCTTTCATTTCCCTGGCCTTTGAGGAAGTGTCAAGTAGGAGATTGCTGCGGTGGAGGTCTAGGAGGTTTTTCCCTACTTTCTCCTCGAGGGTTTTGATGGTTTCCTGTCTCACATTCAGGTCCTTCAGCCATTTTGATCCTATTTTTGTGTATGGTGTAAGAGACTGGTCTAGTTTCATTCTTCTACATGCTGCTGTCCAATTTTCCCAGCACCACCTGCTAAAGAGGCAGTCTTTTTCCATTGGATACTCTTTCCTGCTATGTCAAAAATTAATTGACCGTACATTTGTGGTCCCAGCTCTGGGTTCTCTCTTCTATTCCATTGGTCTATGTGTCTGTTTTTGTGCCAATACCATACTGTCTTGATGATGACAGCTTTGTAGTAGAGGCTAAACCTGGGATTCTGATGCCTCCTGTTTTGGATTTCTTCAATATTACTTTGGCTAAACGGGGTCTTTTGTGGTTCCATATGAATGTGAGGATAGTTTGTTCTAGTTTTGAGAAGAATATTAGTGCAATTTTGATGGGGATGGCATTGAATGTGTAGATTGCTTTGGGTAGTAATGACATTTTCATAATGTTTATTCATCCATCCATGAACAGGGAATATTTTTCCATTTCTTGGTGTCTTCTTCGATCTCTTTCATGAGTTATTTGTAGTTTTCATTATATAGGTCTTTTACATCCTTGGTTAGGTTTATTCCTAGATATTTGATGGGTTTTCGTGCAATCGTGAATGGGATCAGTTTCTTAATTTCTCTTTCGGCTGCTTCATTTTTGGTGTATAGGAATGCAACTGATTTCTGTACATTGATTTTGTACCCTGCGACTTTACTGAATTCATTGATCAGTTCTAGAAGGTTTGTGGTGGAGTCGATTGGGTTTTCCAAGTCGAGTATCATGTCACCTGCAAAAAATGAATGTTTGACTTCTTTTTAGCCAATTCTGATGCCTCTTATTTCGTTTTGTTGTCTGATTGCTGATGCTAGAACTACCAGCACTATGTTGAACAACAGTGGTGAGAGTAGGCACCCCTGTCTTGTTCCTGATCTCAGGGGGAATGCTCTCAGTTTTTCCCCATTGAGGATGATATTAGCTGTGGGTTTTTCATAGACTGCTCTTATAATGTTTAGGTAAGTTCCTTCTATTCCGACGTTCTCAAGGGTTTTTATTAGGAAAGGGTGCTGTATTTTGTCAAATGCTTTTTCTGCATCTATCCACAGGATCATATGCTTTTTATCCTTTGTATTGTTAATGTGATGAATCACAATGATGGATTTGCGGACATTGAACCATCCCTGTAACCCAGGAATGAATCCCACTTGATCATGATGGATAATTCTTTTTATATGCTGTTGAATTCGATTTGCTAGTATCTTGTTGAGTATTTTTGCATCTGTATTCATTAAGGATATTGGTCTGTAGTTCTCTTTTTTGGCTGGGTCCCTGTCTGGTTTGGGTATCAAGGTGATGCTGGCTTTGTAG
>NC_043717.1:62463174-62471239 GCF_006229205.1 Suricata suricatta | reverse complement strand
AAAAAAAAAATTAAAAAGAAACCATAAACTACAAGTTTTTCATTTAACCTTCCAAAATTACTTTGATGTATATGTATTTTTATGTTATACTCATTATATGACTTTGCTATAATGATAAGATATTATATAACACATATTAAACTATTCACTGTTTATCTTTCCTTAAAATCTTCCCTTTATGCTTAGCATAATGGTAACCATCAATGGTGCAAATAGGTTTCTATATAAGGATCTCATTTACCAAAGATAATTATAGACTTCAGTTCTTCTTTGCGTATTCAGAGTTTTAGTAGCAAATTGATCCAACTGCATATGAAAAGTAGCCATTGGTGCCTCCCTTTGCCACTCATATGCTTAAGTAAGCCTTTGTTCAAATTACATTTCCTTTAACAATGTAATAATTCCTCATTATCCAAAGATTTTCAGCATCATCCAGATACCATTTGGCCATATCAAGTCATATGCCTACTTAAAGTTCAATTGACATGCAAACTAAGTGCAAAATATAAACAGAATTTAACAGCCTATTGGCAGTTTTAAAATAAAATTAATCAAATATTTCAAATAACCATGCAGGATCTAAAAGTAATACTTTACGATCATGACCTACAATAACTACTGATTGACTATAATATCCTATATTTTAAGGTAATATTAACATCACTGGCCAGTTAACAGTGACTCCACATGAGTTGCACCTGCGAAGCATATGTAAATACTGAATTATGTAAGCCAACTTTTTCCCAAAGTTGACAACATTAAGAGCCATCAAAAGTACACCAAACTCCTGTAATCTGGCTCATTTAGTCACAAACTAGAAAAGTATAGACTTTTAATAGTACATCAATTAAAATTATTATTTTAAATCACCAAAATGAGTCATCCCTTGCCTGTTAACCTCAAGGTCACATGTCAGCTACTATAAGCATTATTTGTAAAGCAACTTGGTATTCCAGCAATTCTTACTACTTTTATGTACATGAATAACACCCCCTCTTTCTAGACATGAATGCTACAAACTCCAGTAAAACTCTAACATTGCTAAAATCCCACACTCATTTGATATCCAAGTCATGTTGAACTCTGTAATATCTTAACATGTCTATAGTCAGCTACCAGTCCTATCATAACTGTACCCTGGCTTTTTTGTTGACTTTCCTATACCATTTATTTGGGCTTTCCACTCCAATTTTAGGTGTTCAGTGGCTACTTACTGTCTCCAAAATAAAGTACAAGCTCTTAGTTTAGTTGTGAAGTTAATTTTTTAGCTTTGATGTCTCAGGATATTCCTCTATGTATGCTCTACTCTAGCCCCACTGGACTAATTGCAGCTCTCTACAATTTTAAATTTTCTTTAATGCTTTATTTATTTTTCAGACAGAGAGAGACAGCGTGAGCAGGGGAGGGTCAGAGAGAGAGGGAGACAGAATCTGAAGACAGGCTCCAGGCTCTGAGCTAGCTGTCAGCACAGAGCTGTATGCAGGGCTTGAACCCACGAACTGTGAGATCATGACCTGAGCCGAAGTTGAAGCTTCACCAACTGAGCCAATCAGGCACCCATTTCCTTGTTACTTTGAACATTTCTTCTGTTCCTTTCCCTCATTCTTGTTATTTTTGTATTCCTATTACATTTATACTACACTTTTTGTCATTGCTGTACAGTTGTTGGATATTCTATTCTGTTTTCCAACCGAAACTTTATTCCACATTTTTCCCCATTTTGGGAAGTTTTTATTGACATACTTTAAGTATTGACTTTTTCTGGTCTCCTGATAAGCCCATTAAAGGTATTCATTTTGATGCAGTGCTTTTGATCCAGCATTTACATTAGCTTCTCAATTTTCATCTCTCTGCTTACATTTCCCATGTATTCTTTTTTTATTTAAGTATAATTAACACTAGTGTTAATATTCCCATGTAGTCTTGTATGTTTTCCCTTCTTTTAGACTACTGATCATAGTTATTTTAAATTCTCAGTCAGATAATTCTAAAATATGTGCTATATCAAATTCTGGTTCGGATGCTTGCTTCATCTCCTCAGATTGTGTTTTTTGTCTTATTCACACATTTTAATTTCTGTTTTAAAGACAGAAATGTTATATTAGCTAAAGAGAACTGAAATAAGCATTCGTTTAGTTAGAGAGTTTATCTTTACCTGACTGAGAATTAAGTTTACTGTTTGCTATAGCTGTTATGTTAGTTGCTGTAATCTTTCTTTCTTTCTTTTCTTTCATACTTTCTTTCTTTTTTCTTTTTTCTTTTCTTTTCTTTTCTTTTCTTTTCTTTTCTTTTCTTTTCTTATTTTCTTTCTTTCTTTCTTCCTTTCTTCCTTTCTTCCTTTCTTTCTTTCTTTCTTTCTTTCTTTCTTTCTTTCTTTCTTTCTTTCTTTCTTTCTTTCTCTTTCTTTCTTTCTTTCTTTCTTTCTTGCTTGCTTGCTTGCTTGCTTGCTTTCTTTCTTGCTTTCTTTCCTTCCTTCCTTCCTTCCTTCCTTCCTTCCTTCCTTCCTTCCTTCCTTCCTCCCTCCCTCCCTCCCTCCCTCCCTCCCTCCCTCCCTCCTTTCTTTCTTTCTTTCTTTCTTTCTTTCTTTCTTTCTTTCTTTCTTTCTTTCTTTCTTTCTTTCTTTAATAGTTTATTGTCAAGTTAGTTTCCAAGTATCACCCAGTGCTCTTCCCCACAAGTGCCCTCGTCCATAACCATAACCCCCCAATCCGCTTTTCTCCTCCCTCTTCAGCTCTCAGTTTATTTTCAGTATTCAAGAATCTCTCATGATTTGCCTCCTTCCCTCTCCCTAACTTTCTTTAACCCCCTTTCCCTTCCCTTGGTCTCTTGGTAGGTTATTCCTGTTAAACCTATGAGTGAAAACATATGGAATATGTCCTTCTCTGCCTGACTTATTTCGCTTAGCATGACACGCTCAAGGTCCATCCACTTTACTACAAATGGCCAGATTTCATTCTTTCTCATTGCCATGTAGTACTCCATAGTGTATATATACCACATATTCTTTATCCATTCATCGGTTGATGGACATTTAAGCTCTTTACATAATTTGGCTATTGTTGAAAGTGCCACTATGGACATTGGGGTACATTTGCTCTTATGCATCAGCACTTCAGTATCCTTTGGGAATATCCCCAGCAGTGCTATTGCTGAGTCATAGGGGAGCTCTATTGATAGTTTTTTGAGGAACCTCCACACTGTTTTCCAGAGCAGCTGTACCAGTTTACATTCCCACCAATGGTGCAGGAGGGTGCCCGTTTCTCCACATCCTCACAGCATCTGTAGCCATTTTAGCCACTCTGACTGATGTGAGGTGGTATCTCTGTGGTTTTGATTTGTATTTCCCTGATAATGAGTGATGCTGAGCATCGTTTCATGTGTCTGTTGGCCATCTCGATGTCCTCTTTGGAGAAGTGACTATTCATGTCTTCTTCCCATTTCTTCACTGAATTACTCAGTTTTAGGGTGTGGACTTTGGTGAGTTCCTTGTAGATTTTGGATACTAGCCCTTTATCCAGTATGCAATTTTCAACTTTCTTTTCCAATTCTGTCAGTTTCCTATTAGTTTTTCTGACTGTTTCCTTTGCCATGGATAAGCATTTTAATTTGATGAGGTCCCTGTAATTCATTTTTGTTCTTGGTTCTCTTGCCTTTGGGGATTGTCGAGTAGGAAATTGTTGCAATTGAGGTCAAGGAGGCTGTTTCCTGCTTTCTACTCTAGGGTTATTTTTTATGAAATCATTCATTGTCAAATTGGTTTTCATGCAACACCCAGTGCTCTTCCCCATAAGTGCCCTCCTACATCACCACCACCTCTTTTCCCCCCTCCCCCTTCCCCTTCAACCCTCAGTTCATTCTCAGCATTCAATAGTCTCTCAAGTTTTGTTTCCCTCTCTCTCCCCGACTCTCTTTCCCTCTTCCCTCCCCCTGGGCCTCCATTAGGTTTCTCCTGTTCTCCTGTTAGAACTATGAGTACAAACATATGGTTTCTGTCCTTCTCTGCCTGACTTATTTCGCTTAGCATGACACCCTCAAGGTCCATCCACTTTCCTACAAATGGCCATATTTTATTCTTTCTCATTGCCATGCAATACTCCATGTGTATATATACCACATCTACTTGGACCACTCATCAGGTGACCGACATTTAGGCTTTTTCCATGTTTTGGCTATTGTTGACATTGCTGCTATGAACTTTGGAGTAACTGTGCTCCTATGCCTCAGCATTTCCGTATCCCTAGGGTAAATCCTTAGCAGGGCTATTGCTGGGTCATAAGGGAGTTCTATGAATAGTTTTTGAGGAACCACCACACTGTTTTCCAGAGCGGCTGCACCAGTTTACATTCCCACCAACAGTGTAGGAGGGTGCCTGTCTCTCCACACCCTCGCCAGCATCTATAGTCTCTTGATTTGTTCATTTTAGCCACTCTGACTGGCGTGAGGTGGTATCTCAGTGTGGTTTTGATTTGTGTTTCCCTGATGATGAGTGATGTTGAGCATCGTTTCATGTGCCTGTAGGCCATCTGGATGTCCTCCCTGGAGAAGTGTGTGTTTATGTCTTGTGCCCATTTCTTGACTAGGGTATTTTTTTGTGGGTGTGAAATTTGGTGAGTTCCTCGTATATTTTAGATACTAGCCCTTTATCTGATATGTCATTTGCAACTATCTTTTCCCATTCTGTCAGTTGCCTATTAGTTTTCTTGACTGTTTCCATTGCAGGGCAGAAGCTTTTTATCTTCATGAAGTCCCAAGAGTTCAGTTCTGCTTTCACTTCACTTGCCTTTGGTGATGTGTCGAGTAGGAATTTGCTGTGGTGGAGGTCTAGGAGGTTTTTTCCTACTTTCTCCTCGAGGGTTTTGATGGTTTCCTGTCTCACATTCAGGTCCTTCGCGTTTTGAGTTTCTTGTTGTGTATGGTGTAGGAAAGTGCTCTAGTTTCATTCTTCTGCATGTTGCTCTCCAGTTCTCCCAGCACCACCTGCTAAATAGGCAATCTCTTTTCCATTGGATACTCTTTCCTGCTTTGTCAAATTTTAATTGACCGTACATTTGTGGGCCCAGTTCTGAGTTCTCTATTCCAATCCATTGGTCTATGTGCCTGTTTTTGTGCCAATACCATACTGTCTTGATGATGACAGCTTTGTAGTAGAGGCTAAAGCCTGGGATTGTGATGCCTCCCGTTTTGGTTTTCTTCAATATTACTTTGGCTAAACGGGGTCTTTTGTGGTTCCATATGAATGTGAGGATAGTTTGTTCTAGTTTTGAGAAGAATATTTGTGCAATTTTGATGGGGATTGCATTGAATGTGTAGATTGCTTTGGGTGGTAATGACATTTTCACAATGTTTATTCATCCGATCCATGAACAAGGAACGTTTTTCCATTTCTTGGTGTCTTCTTCGATCTCTTTCATAAGTTTTCATCATATAGGTCTTTTACATCCTTTTTAGGTTTACTCCTAGGTATTTGAATGTTTTTCGTGCAATCGTGAATGGGATCAGTTTCTTGATTTCTATTTCGGCTGCTTCGTTTTTGGTGTATAGGAATGTAACTGATTTCTATACATTGATTTTGTACCCTGCAACTTTACTGAAATCATTGATCAGTTCTAGAAGGCTTTTGGTGGGGTCTGCCGGGTTTTCCATGTAGAGTATCATGTCATCCTCGAAAAGTGAAAGTTTGACTTTTTCTTTGCCAATTCTGATGTCTTTTATTTCCTTTTGTTGTCTGATTGCTGATGCTAAGAATTCCAGCACTATGTTAAACAGCAGTGGTGAGAGTGGACACCCCAGTCGTGTTCCTGTTCTCAGGGGGAAAGCTCTCCATTTTACCCCATTGAGGATAAATTTGACTGTGGGCTTTTCATAAACTGCTGTTATAATGTCTAGGTAGGTTCCTTCTATTCCAACTTTCTCAAGGATTTTTAGTAAGAAAGCGTACTGTATTTTGTCTAATGCATTTTCTGCATCTATTGACAGAATCATATGTTTTTTTTTCATTTCTTTTGTTATTTTGACGGATCACATTGATGGATTTTCGAATATTGAATCAGCCCTGTAACCCAGGAATGAATCCCATTTGATCATGATGGATAATTCTTTTTTTATGCTGTTAAATTCGATTTGCTAGTATCTTGTTGAGTATTTTTGCATCAGTATTCATTAAGGATATTGGTCTGTAGTTCCGTTTTTTTCCTGGGTCTCTGTCTAGTTTGGGTACCAAGAATGAGTTTGGAAGTTTTCCTTTTTCTATTTTTTTGGAATTGTTTGAGAAGAATGGGTATTAGCTCTGCTTTAAATTTCTGGTTGAATTTCCCTGGGAAGCCACCTGGCCCTGGGCTCTTATTCGTTGGGAGATTTTTGATAATGCATTCAATTTCTTCACTGGTTATAGGTCTATTAATGCTTTCTATCTCTTCCCATTTGAGTTTTGGCAGTGCATGTGGATTTAGGAATTTGTCCACTTCTTCTGTGTTGTCCAGTCTGTTGGCATATAATTTTTCATAATAATCTCTGATGATTTCTTGTATTTCTAAGGGATTGGTTGTAATAGATCTTTTTTTTCCATGCATGATTTTGTCTATCTGGGTGCTCTCTCTTTTTTTTTCTGAGGAGTCTGGCTAGAGGTTTATCGATTTTGTTTATTTTTTCAAATAACCAACTCTTGGTTTCATTGATCTGCTCGACTGTTCTTTTGGATTCTATGTTGTTTATTTCTGCCCTGCTCTTCATTATTTCTTTTCTTCTGCTGGGTTTGGGGTGCTCTTGCTACTTGCTTTCTAGTTCCAGTAGGTGCTCTGATAATTTTGAATTTGCATTTTTTCTAGTTTGTTGAGATTGGCCTGGATTGCAATATACTTTCCTCTTAGGACTGCTTTTGCTGTGTCCCAGAGATTTTTGATTGTTGTATTTTTGTTTTCGTCAGTTTCCATATATTTTTAAATTTCTTCTCTAATTGCCTAATTAACCCAATCATCCTTTAGTAGGGTGGTGTTTAACCTCCACATTCTTGGAGGTTTTCCAGACTTTTTCCTGTGGTTAATTTCAAGTTTCATAGCACTGTGATCTGAAAGTGTGCATGGTATGATCACTATTCATTTATATTTATGGAGGGCTGCTTTAAGCCCCAGAATGTGATCTATCTTGGAGAATTTGCCATGTGAACTCGAAAAGAGGGTGAATTTCCTATCTTCAGGATGCAGAGTTCTAAATATATCTATCAGTTCCATATGTTCCAATGTGTCGTTCAGGTTCATTGTTTCCTTAGTGATTTTCTGTCTGGTTGATCTATCCCTTGTTGTCATTGGAGTATTAAAGTCCCCTACAATTAGCACATTTTTGTCAATAAGATTGTTTCTTTCTGTGATTAGTTGTTTTATGCATTTGGGCAGTCCCGAATTTGACGCAGAGATATTCATAATTGTTAGCTCTTCTTGTTGGAGAGAACCTATAATTATTATATAATGTCCTTCTTCATCTCTTGTTACTGCCTTTAATTTAAGGCACATTTTGTCTGATATAAGTATGGCTACTCTGGCTTTCTTTTGGCTTCCAGTTGCATGATAGATATTTCTCCATCTCTTTACTTTCAACCTGAAGGAGTCTTCCAGTTGACGATGAGTCTCTCGTAGACCCCTAATAGATGTTTTGTTTTTTTATCCATTCTGCTACCCTGTGTCGTTGGGTTGGAGCATTCAGTCCATTTACATTCCATGTTATTATCGAAAAATGTGGGTTTAAAGTCATTGTGTTCTCCCTAGAATTCATGTTTATAGTGGTGTCTCTGGCACCTTGTATTCTTTGCAATATTTCCCTCATAGAGTCCCTCTTAGGATTTCCTGTAGGGCTGGTTTGGTGGTCATGAATTCTCTCAATTTTTGTTTATTTGGGAAAACCTTTATCTCTCCTTCTATTTTGAAAGACAGGCTTGCTGGGTAGAGGATTCTTGGCTGCATGTTTTTTCTGTTCATCACATTGAAGATTTCCTGCCATTCCTTCCTGGCCTGCCAGGTTTCATTCGATAGGTCTGTTACCACTCTGATAGGTTTCCCCTTGTATGTGAGGGCCC
>NC_043717.1:62360938-62463074 GCF_006229205.1 Suricata suricatta | reverse complement strand
CGATTCAATTTACATCTTAAGGGGGTTCTTTGTGCCTCTTGAATTTGAATGTCTATTTCTTTTCCCAGATTTGGGAAATTCTCAGTTATCATTTGGTCAAGTATCCCTTCAGGCCCTTTCTCTCTGTCTTCCTCTTCAGGAATTCCTAATAGCTGGATGTTGTTCCGTTTGATTGTATCACTCAGATCTCGAATTCTCCTTTCCTGCTCCTGGATTCATTTCTCTCTCTTCTTTTCAGCTTCCTCTTTTGCTATAACTATATCTTCTAATTCACCTATTCTTCTCTCTGCCTCGTCAATCCTTGAGGTGGCTGCCTCCAGTTTGTTATCCACCTCATCTATAGCCTTTTTTAACTCATCACACCTATTTTCAAAGTGCCTAGTAGTTGTCTCACTTGATTCTTTGATGCTTTTCTCAACCCCAGCGATTAATTTTATGACAATTTTTTTAAATTCTTGATCTGGTATGTTGTCTAGATCTGTCTTGAGCAGTTCTGTGGCTGTGACTTCCTCCTGGAGTTTCATCAGGAGAGAATTCCTTCGTTTTGTCATTTTTGCTACGTTTCTGTCTCTTTTCACCTTTTGAAAGCTCATTGTGAACTGTGCACCTGTTAATATTTCTCTGTTAAAGGAGGCTTATTGACTGTCCAGGGTCTGTCGTTTCAGGAAATATTCTTTTAATGGTGTCTCTCAGTTTCTCTTGTTGTGTTTTTGAAATTTTATTTCCCTCCTCAGCTATATTTGGGACTCACTGTCATGCACACTTTGGCTTGTTTCTTGGTGTGGCCCTAAGAAGGAGAACAGAGAGACAAACACAGATGGGACAGTAACACACAAACGCACAGACAAATCAAGCAAACAAACACATTAAAATGGGTAAAGAAAAGAAAGAAAATGGAGAAGAAAAAGTCTAAAAGAAGAGAAGAAGAAAAAAAAAGAAAAATAATAAAGGGAGTCAGAGACAACAAAGGACAGTGGACAGTCTAAAAGTGTATGATCAATTGAGGGAAGAGGTAAGGATAAGATATAGAAGAATACATCTGGATTGCATGAAGGTAAAAAAAAAAAAAGAAAGGGAGAAAGAGAAAGGAAAATGAGTAAAAATTTTTAAAAATTTAAGTAAAAAAAGTAATAATAAGAAACAGGTACAGGAGAAGATAAAAAGAAAAAATAAGGAAAAAAAGAAAAAGAAAAGAAAAAAATTATGAAAAAATCCCCAGCAGCTTCCCCTTGTGGATAGGTGTGGTTTGGTGTGGTAGGTCTTGGAGGCTGCTCTCAGAGTCTCCACCTCGGTGTCCGCAGAGATTAGATAGGCGGCATGCCAAGATCTGCTGGAACTATGCTCTGTAGGCCACTCTAATGAGTCTGATCTCCTTGTGCCGAGGTTGAGTCTGCCATGGTTGAGCCGAGATGTATTTTCCAAGCCTGTCTTGGTTCAGAGTTCCAGTCCGTGCACTTTTATGCTACCCCAGACGAGATGTATCTGCTTTGGTGGTTGGCTTCTTAGGGGGAGGAATCAGTTTGTCTTGGCTCAGGCAAGGATTTCAGCTGCCCCTGCCTGAGGCAAGATTCACAGCAGGAGGTGAAGTGCAAACCAGCACAGACCCAACCCCCAGCCAGGATCGCAATTTCCTTTGGGGAGGAATGAGGGCACAACTGTTGCTGAGGTGCCGGGAGCTGCTGGAAATGAGCTGGGAGCTCCTCCAGCCTGAGCACGTGCCCAGGCCTCTACTGTCTCCAACTTCCTGCTGGGATGGTGCAGAGGTGGGGGCTATTTTTTCCCTGTTGGCACCCAGGATTCAGGATTCGCGCAGCCAATGCTGGAAGCCAGAAGTGCTGTGGAAATGAGATGCATGCTCCCATTCCCAAAACCGAGGTCAAAGTGAGTGCCCCTGACACCACAGCTGCTGAGGCCACTGACTCCCCACAGAGATGGCGCAAGGCTGGAAGCTGTTCTTTCCCTTGCACCACCTGGGTTTGGGATTTGGGCTACCCAGCAGTTATCTATGGAGTGAGCTTCTCTCTCCAAGTGCAGTTAAGTGTTCTTTACCTCTTCCCCAGAGACAGTACTATGAACGTATTCAGTCTGTCTCTTCCCTTTGTCTCTTGGGCTCTGTGCGCTTGTCCCGCATTGGGCTGGGGTTCCCACCTTCCCTGTCCGTCTTGGGATGGCCCATTTTCCAATCTCCCCAGTTCGCACTCACTCACTCAGGTATCCTTGAGGTTCTCTTCTTTCTGGAGTCCATATTTTCTCCTTCCACTCTTGCAGATGAGAGTAATGTCCTTCTCAGTTCGATAGATGAGGCAGACAAAGTTTACAGAGCTCCCTTCCTCTCCGCCATCTTGGCTTTGTTCTAGGGTTTTGATGGTCTCTTATCTCAATTCAGGTCCTTTATTTTTGTGTACGGTGTAAGGTAGTGGTCTAATTTCATTCTTCTGCATGTTGCTGTCCACTTCTTCCAGGACCACCTGTTAAAGAGGCTTTTTTCCATTGGATACTCTTTCTTGCTTTGTCAAAGATTAATTGGCCATACATTTGTGGGTTCAGTTCTGGGCTCTCTATTCTTTTTTTATTATTTCTTTTTTTAAATGTTTATTTATTTTTAAGTAGTTTATTGTCAAATTAGTTTCCATAAAAAACCCAGTGCTCTTCCCCACAAGTGCCCTCCTCCATCACCACCACCTCTTTTCCCCTCTCCCCCTTCAACCCTCCCTTACTTTTCAGTATTCAATAGTCTCTCAAGTTTTGCATTCCTCTCTCTCCCCAACTCTCTTTCCCTCTTCCCCTCCCCCTGGGCCTCCATTAGGTTTCTCCTGTTCTCCTATTAGACCTATGAGTGCAAACATAGGGTATCTGTCCTTCTCTGCCTGACTTATTTTGCTTAGCATGACACCCTCGAGGTCCATCCACTTTGCTACAAATGGCCATATTTCATCCTTTCTCATTGCCATGTAATACTCCATATACACAACATGTTCTTGATCTACTCATTAGGTGATGGACATTTAGGCTCTTTCCATGTTTTGGCTATTGTTGTCAGTGCTGCCTTGAACATTGGAGTACATGTCCTCTTATGCATCAGCACTTCTGTATCCCTCAGTTAAATCCCTAGCAGTGCTATTTCTGGGTCATAAGGGAGTTCTATGAATAGTTTTTTGAGGAACCTCCATACTGTTTTCCAGAGCAGCTGCAGCAGTTTACATTGCCACCAACAGTGTAGGAGGGTGCCCGTCTCTCCACACCCTCGCCAGCATCTATATTCTCTTGATTTGTTCATTTTAGCCACTCTGACTGGTGTGAGGTGGTATCTCAGTGTGGTTTTGATTTGTGTTTCCCTGATGATGAGTGATGTTGAGCATCATTTCATGTGCCTGTGGGCCATCTGGATGTTCTCTTTGGAGAAGTGTATGCTTATGTCTTCTGCTCATTTCTTCACTGGGTTCTATGTTTTTTGCATGTGGTGTTTGGAGAGTTCCTTGTAGATTTTCAATACTAGCTGGGCTCTCTATTCTATTCCATTGGTCTATGTGTCTGTTTTTGTGCCAATACCATACTGTCTGGATGATGACAGCTTTGTAATAGAGGCTAAAGTCTGGGATTGTGATGCCTCCTGTTTTGGTTTTCTTCTTCAATATTACTTTAGCTATTCAAGTTTTTTTGTGGTTCCATATGAATTTTCGGATAGTTTATTCTAGTTTTGAAAAGAACGGTGGTGCAATTTTGATTGGTATTGCATTGAATGTGTACATTGCTTTAGGTAATAATGACATATTAACAATGTTTATTCGTATGATGAAAAGTATAGAAAGCTCATGAAAGAAATTGAAGAAGACACAAATAAATGGAAAAACATTCCATGCTCATGAATCAGAAGAATAGTTGCTGTAATTTCTTGTCCCCCATTATCTTTGGTGGATCCTAGAGAATAAAAATTCAATTCAGTCCGAGGATTTCAGTTTTTTCGATTGTAATTCACTGTTTTTATACAGTGCCCTATTGTGGTCGGTAAAACATGTAGGGAGGACAAAGATATGATCATGTCTCAATCGGTGAGCCTGTGTCCATAGACTATGACTTTCACAAGTGCTCTTTAGCTTTTCTTCCCTCTTAGGTAAGACAGGAATACTAGAATTGAGTATTTTCCCCATTGGTATGGTAGAGACACCCTCTAAGGAATGTGGTAATAAAGGACCTCAAGATAAGGGAAGGTAACCTGGTTATATGCATGTGACATCTCTCAGGACCCTGTAACATGAGACCACCCAGTCAGACTGTATGTCTTTTTTTCTATATTTTCCTTTGAGAAACAGAGAGAGACAGCTCAAGCAGGGGAGTGTCAGAGAGAGAGGGAGACACATAATCTGAAGCAGGCTCCAGGCTCTGAGCTAGCTGTCATCACAGAGCCTGATGAGGCGCTTGAACCCATGAGCCATGAGATCATGACCAGAGCCGAAGCCGAACACTTAACCAATGGGGTCACCCAGGTGTCCCCAGACTGTATGTCTTTATGTTACCCATATACGGGGGACAAATAAGTAAATAATGCATTAGAAAAGTAACAACACCCAATGTTTGGGTCTCAGTTTTTTGGGTATAATCCCTCTGAGCCTGTGTCAACAGGAATAAAGTTGCTTCCTGCCAAAAAGAGAAAAAGCCTCCGTGTCATGACTCTCTGTGTGAGAAGCCTGCTACACAGAGGATGCCAAAGGGGTAGAGATATTCCCTTACATCAATGGCCACAAAGTGGTGGATTTTAATATATCCTTTCCTCGAGTTAGGCTCTGGTAAAATAAAGTAGTTTAACTCTGGTAAAATAGTTTTCATTGGGAGCAAATCTTTCTTAAGGAGAACAGAACAGTCTGGGCATATTTTGAAATGGGTATTTTCCTTGTCACCCAACCAGAAATATGAGGGGAATTTTCTCAAGTCTTCACCCTGAGAACCTGATGGGGTTCCTGGAGGTAAAACTTATTAAAGTGTAGGGATCCTCTAAGGATTGGCCCCAAAGGGTTTTTTTTTATCTTTCAAGCTAGGTTCACATTGAATCTCCAGAAATTAAAAGTTTCTACCAGGCTATAGCTGTGGCTTCTGTTCCCTGTAAGCTCTGATTCCCTGTTTCTGCCTATCTCTCCAGTATTGGAGATAACCCTGCCCTGTGAATTCAATCTCTGATAGATTTAAAGAAGTTGTTGAACTTGCTTTAAGGAGGAGCAACAACTTCTAAATGCCTTAAATGTCAGACCAGAAATCAAAGTATTATAAGCTCCTCTACTTTATGAAATAAGTCTATTTTAATCAGGCATTTTTTTACTTCTCATAACATAATATTTATAACTTTTCTGACATTTATTTATTTACCTTTGCTTAACATTCCATTTTAAGGAACTTTCACACTTGAGTTTATAATATCTTTAAAGTAAGACCTTATAACTTATTTTATATGCTTCATAAGCATTTCATTTAATTTCATTAAGATTTAAAATATTTTGTTAAAATATCTCAGAATTCCTCTCTTATGTTGTTTTAATCTTAGGCTTTAGTGAGAGAATGAACATCTCTGGAAAAGGAATAATGGACGTTTTCTCTCAGATTCCTGCTCTTATGTAAAGTAATGTTTTAGTACAGAAATGTATATGAGTCATTTTTTCTGCAGAATGACTTCTGAGTTTTTGAAGTTCCTAGGAACATCAACTAAACCTGATTTTGTATATATTAGCTGTAGTTTGATTACTGAGTAATAATACTGATAATTTATATAGTACTTACTATATATAAGTCACTGCTTACAGTTTTATTATTTTTAGCTCTCACAATAACCTTACTAAATAGGTTTATTTTTATTCCTATTTTTTTGTTGTGGACACTGAGACTTGGAAAAGTTAGATTAATTCTCCAAGGTCACACAGTAATATGGAATTCAAAAAAATTTGTATTTCAAACCCAAGATTTGTGACTATAGCCAACTTTCTTAATTATTCTGCTACATGGCCTCTTGATCTATCTCAACTCTATAGACCTCACTCTTTCAAAGTAATCCCTGTTTACCCTTCTAACATCAAACTGTTAAACCTTATTGAAGAAAAAATATAATTGCCCTGCTAGGCCAAGTTGTACAGTTGATCGTTATGTTATATTTTTCAAAACATCAAGTTTTGAAATGACATTATACATACTATTGGTCAGTAGGTTGTTCTTCTGCAGTAGATTGAAGGTAAAAGCACCCCCAAGACCTGGCTGGCTAGACAGGGTTGCATGACTAAATCCATGTTGGATTCCAGGAACAGCAAAAGGAGACTGCAACTTATCCTTTTTCCGGGATGATTCACTTCCATCTGAAAAACATTTGTACAAACAGACTGCAATTTGACAACTTTCCATGAGGCTTTGTGAACATTTTCTTTTTAGAGTCGAATTTATTAGTCTTACTTCTTAGAAATTATTATTAAGCTTAGATAAGTCATTTTAATAATGATTTTAAAAGCTTTCAATAGCCTGGGATTTCAGCTGCCTCTGAGAAGATTAACAACACTCACTAACAGGATAGTTACAAGTAGTCTAAACAAATCTGGGATCATAATGAACAGCTTTCGAAAGCACTAATATGTTGAAAGCCATTAACTGACCATTACTGCCTCCCATTCCAATGCTTTAACACACATGTATAAAGTTTTGATGAAGAACAGTTGTTATTAACTGAAAAAGAACACATTCATTTGTAAGATCATGACAACATGTAAAAATATGTGGTAAGAAACAAAATAATTTGTTACTTTCTTCTCAGATTTGGTCTTGCAGAAGCTAATCTCTTCATACACAGGAGGTTTCTGTACAAAAAAACTGAATAAAACATAAAATCTTGTCCCCCAATTTGAAAATGTACTCTACTTTGATCTTCACTGCTGGAAAATGAAGTAAAGTGAGTGTAATTATAATGATCTGCAACGACATAATTATTTCATTGGGACATAGAATTCTGTGGAGACAGAATCATTGCTTAAAACGATAGGCAAGGAAAGAAATAGACACTCAAATTCAAGAGGCACAAAGAACCCCCTTAAGACGTAAATTGAATTGGCATTTGGAATAAAATATCATAGTGAAACTGGCAAAATATAAAGATAAAGAGAGAATTCTAAAAGAAGCTATGGGTAAAAGGGCCCTAACATACAGAGGGAAACCTATCAGAATGGTTACAGACCTTTTTAATGAAACTTGGCAGGCCAGGAAGGAATGGCAGGAAATCTTCAATGTGATGAACAGAAAAACCATACAGCCAAGAATCCTTTATCCAGCAAGCCCGTCATTCAGAATAGAAGGAGTGATAAAGGTGTCCCAAAATAAACAAAAATTGAGAGATTTCATGACTACAAACCAGCCTTACAAGAAATCCTAAGAGGAAATCCATGAGGGAAATGTTGCAAAGAATACAAGGTGCCAGAGACACCACTATAAAATGAATTCTACGGAGAACACAATGAATCTAAGCCCACATTTTCAATAACACTGAATGTAAATGGACTGAATGCTCCAACCAAGCGACACAGGGTAGTAGAATGGATGAAAAAACAAAATCCATCTATTTGCTGTCTACAAGAGACCCACCTTAGACCTTCAGGTTGAATGTAAAGGGATGGAGAAATATCTATCATGCATCTAGAAGCCAAAAGAAAGCCACAGTAGCCATACTTATATCAGACAAACTGAACTTTATGGTAAAGGCAGTAACAAGAGATGAAGAAGGACATTATATAATAATTACAGGGTCTCTCCATCAGGAAGAGCTAACAACTATAAACATCTATGTGCCAAATTTAGGAGTGCCCAAGTACATAAAACAATTAATCACATACAGAAACGATCTCATTGATAAGAATGTGCTAATTGCCGGGAACTTTAATACTTCACTGACAGCAATGGATAGATGAACCAGACAGAAAATCACTAAAGAAGCAATGGACCTGAGTGATCCATTGAAACAGAAGAAATTGATATATTTAGAACTCTGCATCCTGAAGTTCGGAAATTCACCTTCTTTTCCAATGTACATGGCACGTTCTCCATGATAGATCACATACTGGGGCATAAAGCAGCTCTCCATAAATATAGGCGAAATGAGATCATACCATGCACACTTTCAGATCACAATGCTATGAAACTTGAAATTAACCACAGGAAAAAGTCTGCAAAACCTCCAAAAATGAGGAGGTTAAAAACCGCCCTACTCAAGCATGATTTGGCTAATCAGGCAATTAGAGAAGAAATTAAAAATTGTATGGAAACAAATGAAAAGGATAATACAACAATCCAAAATCTCTGGGACGCAGCAAAGGCAGTCCTAAGAGGAAAGTATATTGCAATCCAGGCCAATTTCAACAAACTAGAAAAAGCCCAAATTCAAAATGTAACAGAGCACCTACTGGAACTAGAAGGGGAGCAGCAAGAGCACCCCAAACCCAGCCGAAGAAAATAAATAATAAAGATCAGGGCAGAAATAAACAATATAGAATCCAAAAATCCCCACAAAAAACAGTCGATCAGATCAATGAAACCAAGAATTGGTTCTTTGAAAAAATAAATTGATAAACCTCTAGCCAGGCTCCTTAGAAAGAAAAGAGAGAGAACCCAGAAAGACAAAATCTTGAATCAAAAAGGATCTGTACAACCACTCCTTTAGAAATATAAGCAATCAATAGAGATTACTATGAAAAATTATTTGCCAACAAACTGGACGACCTAGAAGAAATGGAAAAATTCCTAAATGCACATGAACTACCAAAATTCAAACGGGAAAAGATAGAAAGCATGAATAGACTGATAACCATTGAAGAAATCGAATATGTCATCAAAAATCTCCCAGTGAATGAGGCCAGAGCCAGATGGTTTCCCGGGGGAATTCTACCAGACATTTAAAGCAGAGCAAATACCCATTGATCTCAAACTATTCCAAAAAATAGAAATAGAAGGAAAACTTAAAGACTCATTCTACGAAGCCAGCATCACCTTGATACCCAAACCAGACAGAGACCCAGCCAAAAAAGAGAACTACACACCAATATCCTTAATGAATACAGATGCAAAAATACTCAAGAAGATACTGGCAAATCGAATTCAACAGCATATAAAAAGAATTATCCATCATGATCAAGTGGGATTCATTCCTGGGTTACAGGGCTGGTTCAATATTCGCAAATCCAACAATGTGATACATTGCATTAACAAATGAACAGATAAAAATCAAATGATCCTGTCAATAGATGCAGAAAAAAGCATTTGACAAAATACAGCACCCTTTCTTAATAATAACCCTCTAGAAAGTCGAAATAGAAGGAATTTATAAAAGCAGTTTATGAAAAGTCCACAGCTAATATCATCGTCAATGGGGAAAAACTGAGAGCTTTCCCTCTGAGATCAGGAACACAACACAGGTGTCCACTCTCACCACTGTTGTTTAACATAGTGCTGGAAATCCTAGCATCAGTGAATAGACAACAAAAGGAAATAAAAGGCATCAGAATTGGCAAAGAAAAAGTCAAACTTTCACTTTTCTCAGAGGACATGATACTCTACATGGAAAACCCGGCAGATCCCCCAGAAGCCTTTTAGAACTGATCAATGAATTCAGTAGAACTTCAGGGTACAAAATGAATGTACAGAAATCTGTTGCATTCCTATACACCAATAATGAAGCAGAAGAAAGAGAAATCAAGAAATTGAACCCATTCACACTTGCACGAAAAACCATAAAATACCTAGGAGTACATCTAGCCAAGGATGTAAAAACCGATATGATGAAAACTATAGAAAACTTATGAAAGAGATTGAAGAAGACACCAAAAATGGAAAAACATTCCCTGTTCATGGATCAGAAGAATGAGCATTGTGTAAATGTCATTACTACCCAAAGCAATCTACACATTCAATGCAATCCCCATCAGAATTGCACCAGCATTCTTCTCAAAGCTAGACGAAGCTATCCTCAAATTCGTATGGAACCAGAAAAGACCCCGAATAGTCAAAGTCATATTGAAGAAGAAAACCAAAACGGGAGGCATCACAATCCCAGACTTTAGCCTCTCCTACAAAGCTGTCATCATCCAGACAGTATGGTATTAGCACAAAAACAGACATTTAGACCAATGGAATAGAATAGAGAACCCATAACTTTGTCTACAAATATATGGTCAATTAATTTTTGACAAAGCAGGAAAGAGTATTCTATGGAAAAAAAGACTATCTCTTTAGCAGGTGGTGCTGGGAGAGCTGCACAGCAACATGCCGAAGAATGAAACTAGACCACTTTCTTACACCAGAGAAAAAATAATCTCAAAATGGATAAAGGACCTGAATGTGAGACAGGAAGCCATCAAAACCCTCGAGGAGAAAGTAGGAAACAGCCTCATTGACCTCAACCGCAGCAATTTCCTACTCAACACCTACCCAAAGGCAAGGGAAATGAAAGTAAAAAATGAACTCTTGGGACTTCATCTAGATAAAAAGCTTCTGTGCTCCAATGCGAACAATCAAGAAAACTAATAGGCAACCGACAGAATGGGAAAAGATTGTTGCAAGTGACATATCAGATTAAGGGCTAGTATCCAAAATCTACAAGGAACTCACCAAACTCCATACCCAAAAAACAAATAACCCAGTGAAGAAATGGGCAGAGGATATGAACAGACACTTCTCCAGGGAAGACATCCAGATGGCCTACAGGCACATGAAATGATGCTCAACATCACTCATCATCAGGGAAATACAAATCAAAACCACATTGAGATACCACCCCTCACGACAGTCAGAGTGACTAAAATGAACAAATCAAGAGACTATAGATGTTGGCAAGGTTGTGGAGAGAAGGGCACCCTCTTAAGCTGTCGATGGCAATGTAAACTAGTGCAGCCACTCTGGAAAACAGTGTGGAGGTTCCCCAAAAATCTCAGTAGAACTCCTCTATGACCCACCAATAGCCCTGATAGGGATTTACCCAAGGGATAAAGAAGTGCTGATGCAAAGGGGCACATGTACCCCCATGTTCATAGCAGCACTGTCAACAATAACCAAATCATGGAAAAAGCCTAAGTGTCCATCACCTGATGAATGGATATCAAGAAGATGTGGTATATATACACAATGGAGTATTACATGGCAATGAGAAAGAATGAAATATGGCCATTTGTAGCAAAGTGGATGGACCTCGAGGATGTCATGCTAAGTGAAATAAGTCAGGTGGAGAAGGACACATACCATATGTTTGCACTCATAGGTCTAACAGGAGAACAGGAGAAACCTAATGGAGGACCAGGGGGAGGGGAAGAGGGAAACAGAGTTGGGGAGTGAGAGGGACCCAAAACTTGAGAGACTATTGAATACTGAAAAGTAAGGGAGGGTTGAAGGGGGAGGAGGAGGGGGAAAATAGGTGTTGTTAATGGAGAGGGCACCTATGGCGAAGAGCACTGGGTGTTATATGGAAACCAATTGGACAATTAACTATTTTAAAAACGTAAATACAAAGAGTAGTCACCATTATTAGTCTTAGCAGTCATTTTATCAGAATACAGTTCTGCACTTTCTTGATGTGCTCTCTGTTAAGAATGAGTAAAGAAGCCAATAAAACATTGACTTAAATGACAGTAAATAGTATCTATATAATTTAGTAATAATGATTATCATTCCCCACTTATGGATTAGTAATCATTTACAAATTCATAGCCTAAGTTTTCTGTGAGTTTGAGTTTCTAAGACTACTAGGGTTATGTCAGTCATATTATAAGTGTTTCATATTAAAAAAGGATCTCTGTCTTCTGATTCAAGTTGACTCTCTCCTTTGAAGTTTAAGGAGAACAATATAGTAGGAGTTGTTACTATAGATCCCAAAGCACGAACTTAAAAGCTAAGTATTAGAAAATATAAGTTAATTAATAGACCCAGAATTATGGGCTTGGATATGAAAACTGTTAATGTTTTTAACATGGTGACCTTAGTTTCAGCTTTATGCAGTTACAAAAAATATAAAAACTCAGATTAATTAAAAATATGGACCTAAATTTATTATGCTTTGGGAAATCTTATACACATAGGGCACAGAGCAAGCAGCCAAATGGAAGGAAGTCAGAGTCTATGATCTATGTCAAGCTTTTTTTAAATTCATATTTTGTTTAGCTAGAGTTTTTGCTGAATGCACATTGCTTGATGAATCGAAACAGTATGTGCCTTTTTGTAAACACACACACACACACACACATCAACACAAAACAAAATTAAGTCATAATTAAACCAGCAAAACATCATTGTTTTCTCTAAATGATAGGATATGTACACATGTATGCATATCTGGATATATTATAATCTATAATATAGATAGATTGTGTATGTACTATATATAAATTGAATAAAATAAAATGACTTCAGCTTCTTAGTTGTACTATTCATATTTCAAGTGCTCAAATGCCATATGGCTAGTGACTACCATATTGATGAGGGTAGTTGTTGGTCATTGCCTTCACTGCAGAAAGTTATATTAGTGCTATTATAAAGGATCATTGATCAGTTTTTTGTAAAATAGTTTAATACAGAGAGGTATCTAAGCATCTTCATCTCAACATATCCAATAGTAAATTGACCACATTTCAATGATGAGATCTCAATTCTTTATTCTGTAAGGTAGTTGCATAATTTAATTGTTTTTAATAGAAAGTTTTGAGTTCCTTATTTGTGTCAGGTACCATTCCCAGTTACTGAGAATACAGAGATAACAGTCTTTGCCCTCAAAGATCTCTGTTTAATAAGTACCACTGCAATCCCTCTATCTCTTCAGTCCCTGCTAAAGTGACCAATATCCTGGAATCAACTTTGCATTGGTTTTCTTTCCATTCCCACTGCTACCACTTTCATTTGAACCCTTTTTACTCTTTCCCTTTACTATCTCAGTTGCCTCTTAACTTACTTTCCTACTTTGATGACTTTCTTCTCCATGTGACCCTTGTCACTGCTACCAAAATAAGCTATCAAAAACAAAAATAAACAAGAAGTATTAGAAAGGACAATTGGAAAAATAGAAGAAAAAACTGAGCAAAGCAGTATCCACAAAGCAAGAATGGCATGCCTTAGTTCCATAGCCACAAAGATTACATACAATAAATATTAGGAGAGGCGAGTGAGTAGGGACTACCATGGTTTACAACTGCTATACCAATGTATCAGAATTGCTCTAATTAAGAAAAGTAAAAAGCTGTACACTGTTATCGTCATCATCCTAAAGGATGTGGAGTCAAGTCCAAAAGCTTAAAAATTTAAGAGTTATTGAATAAGTTTATATATGGATTTTATGGAAAAATAATTACTTAAAAGTATACTTAAATAATTAAAAATTAAATATCCATCAGTAGCTTATCTACAGAAATTGTACCTGAATAATACCTCATTCTAAGAGTTAGGCTGACATGTTTCATTAAGTATAAAACTCAAAGTCCCAGTACATTTGTTTCTTAATTAAGATGCTGCAAGATATACATATTACCTGTATGCCACCTTAAAGCATAGTGGCTAAATCCTGAACATCGTGTTACTGTGTTTCAAAAATTAGTTAAGATATATAAGGAGTTAAATTACGTGTAATGAAGCCACAGTGCTCTCCTATATGACCCGCTGAGTATGATGATAGGGTTGGAGAAACTCTTGTAAACTGTATAATATGAAAAACACTCTTGTTAAAAGAAATTTTGCTGTAGACATAGGAAGAAAATGGGATTTTGTTTGGTACTATTTTGCAAGTCCAAATGGTAAACTTATCTTAACCACTTTTTTATGAATCCAACAAATATTTAGATTGCCCTTGTATCTATTCTGGTATAATTCTGTGTTTTCTAAAGCCAAGGTGAAAAAAAAGTCCTTAAGTTTCGTATAAATTGTTCATCATGACTAGCACATAACTTTTTTGTATATTACAGGACACTTTTTTGAAGTCTGGATTCATTTCTTGCTGGTATAAGTAGTACAAGTTGAATATCCTTAAACACTAATAAAAGTCCAAAATATTGACTATACTTTCTTATCTGAATTTGAGGTTCTTTTGTAGCATGAAGTCTGTCTAAAAGACACCTGTATTATCAAGTTACTTCCAATAAGTAATTATATCATATCAACATCTTTCATTTCCATTTTTCTGTAATATTTCTGAAATATGGAATATCATCTGCTGAGAATAAATGCTAAGGATTTATTTTTAAAAATGGTTCCTAGAATTCATAAGCTGTGACATATGCTTTAGTGAAAGATATCTTAAATTTGAGGTCTCTGAGACGCGGTGTGCATATCCCCAAAGAGGAAAAAGATAAATTTATGAAGATAGAGAACAATATTAAAATTTCAATTTTTATTTTTAATTAAAAAGAAAGGATGACATAAGATATGGATCATCACTGATGCCTTCGCCAGTCAAATACCGAAGGTATGGCAAAGGAGAAGTGGGAGTTCACAGCAGAGCTAGTGGCTGGCCATTGTCAATTCCAGTCTTTTCATATTAGTGTTTTAATCTTTTTTAGGAAAATGCCCAATATTGGAATTGTTGCTTCACATGGTTTTTCTATTTTTAATATTTGGAGTAACCTCCATATTGTTTTCCAACGTGACTGTATCAGTCTGCATTCTCACCAACAGTGTACAAGGGTTCCTTTTTCCCCCTATCCCCACCAACTTTTGTCTTTTTAATTCTAGCCATTCTGACTGGCGTGAACTGATATCTCATTGTGGTTTTGATCTGTCTTGTGCTGATGGTTAGTAATGTCAAGCATCTTGTACTTTGTCTGTTGGCCATCTGTATGTCTTCTTTGGAAAAATGTCTATTCAGAAATTCTGCCCACCTTTTTCTTCCAACTTTTTATTTAAATTCCAGTTAGTTGACAGAGTATAATATTAGTTTCAAGTATAGAATTTAGTGATTCAACAGTTACATACAACACTGGGTGCTCATCACAAGTGCCCTCCTTAATACCCAACAAATATTTAACCCATCCCCCCATGCACTTCCCCTCTGCTAATGGTCAATTTGTTCTCTATAGTCAAGAATCTGTTTCTTGGTTTGCCTCTCCCTCACCATGTTCATTTGGTTTGTTACTTAACTTTCACATATGAGTAAAATCATATGGTATTTGTCTTGACTCTTACTTCACTTACTATAATACTCTCTAGCTCCATCTACATCATTGCAAATGACAATATTTCATTCTTTTTTATAGGCATGATTATTTGGGCCCTTTTCATAATTTGGCTATTATTGATAATGCTGTTGTAAACATTGAGGCACATGTACCCCTTTGATTCTGTATTTTTATATCTTTTGGGTAAATACCTAATAGTGCAATTGCCAGATCATAGGGTAGTTTTATTTTTAAATTTTCGATGAACCACCTAACAGTTTTCCAGAGTGGCTGCACCAGTTTGCATTCCTAACAACAGTGTAACAGGGTTCCCCTCTCTCCCTATCCATGCCAACGCCTGTTGTTTCCTGTGTTGTTATTTTTGGCCAGTGGGACTCTATGAGATGGTATCTATCTCATTATAGCTTTGATTTGTATTTTCCTAATAATGAATGATGTTGAGTATCTTCATGTGTCTAAGTGATGTTGAGCATCTTTTCATGTATCTATTTGACATCTGGATCTCTTCTTTGGAAAAAAATATGTCTATTGATGTTGTCTGACCATTTCTTAAATGGACTATTTTATTTTTGGGTGTTGAGCTTGATTGAGTTCTTTATAGATTTTGGATACTAACCCTTTATCAGAAATATCATTTGCAAATAACTTCTCCCATCCTGTAGGCTGCCTTTCAGTTTTGTTGATGGTTTCCTTCACTGTGCAGAAGCTCTTTGTTTTGATGAAGTCCTAATAGTTTGTTTTTGAGGCTGTTTTTCTTGCATCAGGAGACATATCTAGAAAGAAGTTGCTAAGGTCACTGCCAAAGAGGTTACTACCTGTGTTCTCCTCTAGGATTTTGATATTTCCTGGCTCACATATTGGTCTTTCATCCATTTTGAATTTATTTTTGTGTATGGTGTAAGAAAGTCACCCAGTTTCTTTCCTTTGTGTGTTCCTATTCAGTTTTCCCATCATTGTTACAAATACTGTCTGTTCTCCAGTGGATATTCTTTCCTGCTTAATTGAAAATTGGTTGACCATATAGTTGTGGGTTCATTTCTGGGTTTTCTATTCTGCTCCATAGATCTGTGTTTTTATATTTGTGACAGGAACATACTCTCTTGATCACTACAGCTTTGTAATACAGTGGAAAGCCCAGAATAGTGATGCCTTAAGCTTTACTCTTATTTTTCAAGATTGCTTTGTCTATAAGGAAGTCATTTGTGGATCCATACAAATTTCAGGATCCTTTGTTATAGCTCTGTGAGAAATGCTGTTGATGTATTTTTTTCCAAGATTTTATTTAAATTATAGTTAGTTAACATATAGTATAGTTTTGTTTTCAATATTAGAATTTAGTGAGTCATCACTTACATATAATACTCAGTGCTCATCACAATAGCCCTCCATTTAGCACATATCCCAGCCACCTCCCCTCCAGCAACCCTCAGTTTGTTCTCTATTATTATGAGTCTCTTATGTTTTGCCTCCCTCACTACGGTAATCTTATTTTATTTTTCCTTCCCTTCACATATGTTCATCTGTTTTGTTTCTTAAATTCCACATATGAGTGAAATTATATGGTATTTATCTTTCTCTGACTGATTTCACTTAGCATAATACACTCTAGCTTCATCCATGTTGTTGCAAATGCCAAGGTTTCATTCCTTTTGACAGTTGAGTAATATTCCATTGTGTGTGTATATATATATATATATATATATATATACCACATCTTCCTTATCCATCATCATTCAATGGACATTTGAGCTTTTCCCATAATTTGGCTATTGCTGCTAGTGCTGCTATAAACGTTGGGTTACATGTGCCCCTTTGAATCAGCAATTCTGCAATCTTTTAATAAATATCTAGTGATGCAATTGCTGGGTCATAGGGTAATTCTGTATAATGTTATGAGGAAATTCAACACTGTTTTCCACAATGGTTGCACAAGTTTACATTCCCATCAACAGTGTAAGAAGTTTCCTCTTTCTCTGCTACTTTGCCAGTATGTTGTTTTTTGAGTTGTTAATTTTAGTCATTCTGACAGAATGGGAAAGGTGCTATCTCATTGTGGTTTTGATTTGTATTTACCTGATGATGAGTGATTTTGAGCATTTTTTCATCTGTCTGCTTAGCTATTTGTTTATCTTCTTTGGAGAATTGTCTTTTCACATCTTCTGCCTATTTCTTAAGTGGGTTATTTATTTTTTGGGTGTTGATTTTGATAAGTACTTTATAGATTTTGGATACTAGCCCTTTATGCCACATGTCATTCGCAAATATATTTTCCCATTCCAGAGTTAACTTTTAGTTTTCTCATTGATTCTTTTACTGTGCAGAAGCTTTTTATATCGATGAAATTCCAATACTACAATTTTGCTTTGTTTCCTTTGCCTCCAGAGATATGTCTAGTAAGAATTTGTTCTGCCTGAGGTTAAAGAGGTTGATGTCTGTGTTTTTCTCTAGGATTTTTAAGGTTTCCTGTCTCACATTTAGGTCTTTCTTTCGTTTTGAATTTATTTTTGTGTATGGTGTATGAAAGTAGTCAAGTTTTATTCTACATGTTGCTGTCCAGTTTTCCTATCATCATTTGTTGAAGAGATTGTCTTTTTTTCCATTGCACATTCTTTCCCACTTTGTCAAAGACTAATTGAGCATATAGTTATGGGACCACTCCTGGGATCCCTACTTTGTTCCACAGATCTATGTCTGTTTTTGTGCCAGTACCATACAGTCTTGATGGCTATATATTTGTAATACAGCTTGAAGTCCGGAATTGTGATGTCTCCTGCTTTTCTTCTCTTTTTTGACATTACTGTGGCTATTCTGGGTTTTTGTGATTCTCTACAAATTCTAGAATTGGTTATTTAAGCCCTGTGGAAAAAAGCTGGTGTTATTTTGATATCGATTGCATTGAATGTGTAGAATTCTTTGGGTAATATAAACATTTTAACAATTACTGTTCTACCATTCCATGAGAATGGATTGTTTTTCCATTTCTTTGTATCTTCCTTTATATCTTTTGCAAGTGTTTTGTATTTTTCACAATATGGATCTTTTATTTCATTGGTTAGGCTTATTCACAAATATATTATGGTTTTTGGTTCAAATGTAAGTGGTATCAATTTCTTTATTTCTCTTTCTGCTGCTCCATTATTGGTGTATAGATATGCCACACATTTATGTAGATTGATTTTTACATCATATGACTTTGATAAATTCATGAGTCAGTTCCAGAAATTTTTGGGGAGTCTTTTGGGATTTTCCATATAGAGTATCAGGTTGTCTGCCAAGAATGAAAGTTTGACTTCTTCCTTGACAATTTTGATGCATTAATGTTTTATATATTTTTTTATTATTGGTAAGGCTAAGACTTAGAGTATTATGTTGAACAGTGGTGAGAGTGAACATCCCTGTCGTGTTTCTGTCCTTAGGAAAAATGATCTCAGTTTCTCCCCATTGAGGATGATGTTAGCTCTGGTATTTTGTATATGAACATTATATTTTGAAGTAAGTTCCTTTTTTCCCTACTTTGTTGAGGGCTTTCATCAAGAAAGGATGCCATACATTGTCAAATAATTTTTCTTCATCTTGAAAGAATAATATGGTTGCTATCCTTTTTTTTTTATTCATGTGGTGTATCACATTGATTAATTGGTTGATATTGAACTATCCTTACAGTCCAGAAATAAAGCCCACCTGATCATGGTGAGTAGTTCTTTTAATGTACAGTTCCTTTCGATTTGCTAATACCTTTTTGAGAATTTTTGCATTCGTGTTTAACAGGGAAATTTGTCTATAATTTTCCTTTTTAATGGTGTCTTTGGTTTTGGAATCAAGGTATTGCTGGCCTCATACAATGAGTTTGGGTGTTTTCCTTCTATTTGTGTTTTTTTGAACAGTGTCAAAAGTACAGGTGTTAATTCTACTTTAAATACTTAGTGCAATTCCCCTGGGAAGTCATCCAGCCCTGGAATCTTGTCTGTTGGAAGAATTTTTATATTAATTCAATTTCTTTACTGGTTATGAGTCCGGTCAAGATTTCTTTTTCTTCCTGTTTTAGTATTGGCAATTTATATGTTTCTAGTAAGTTATTCATGTCTTTCAGATCGTCCAATACGTTGGCACATAATTTTTCATAATATTCCCTCTTTCATTCATGATTTTAAATATTTGGGAAATTTTCCTTTCTTTATGAAATGTGTGGCTAGGGGTTCATAAATTTTTTTGATTCTTTCAAAGAACCAGCTCTTAGATTCACTGATCTTTTTACTGTTTTTTTAAAATTTTATAACAATTATTTTCCTTCTAATCTTTATTATTTCCTTCTTCTGCTGGTTTTGAGCTTTATTTGCTATTTATTTCCTAGCTTTTTTATGTATAAAGTTATTTTGTATTTGAAACTTTTTTTTTTTCTTCTTGAGTAAAGCGTATATTGGTACATACTTACCTCTTAGGAACACTTTTTCCACATCTGAAAGGTCTTGGGCTGTCTTGTTTTCATTTTCATTTGCTTCCATGTATTTCTTTTACTTCTTCTTTAATTACTGGTTAACCCATTCATTCCTTAGGAAGATGTTCTTTATCTCTATGTATTGTGATCTTTCCAATTTTTTTCTTGTGGTTGATCTCAAGTTTCATAGTGTTGTGCTCTGAAAATATGCATAGTATGATCTCAACCTAGTAAAGGTTTCCTTTGATGTCCATTAGCAAAATAAATCATTCTCCATCCCCTCAATTTCAATCTGTAAGTGTCTTAGGGTCTAAAATCAGTCTCATATAAGCAGTCTATCAACAGATAATCAATTTTTACCCATCTTGATACCCTATGTTGTTTGATTATAGCATTTAGAGTAATTATTGATAGATATGAATTTAGTGCCATTGTATTACCTGTCAAGTAGCTGTTCCCGTAGAGTTTCTATGATACTTTATAGTCTTTGTTGCTTTTGGATTCTCTTGGCAGCTCACAGAACCCCTTTTAGTAATTCTTGCAGAGCTGGTTTAATGGTCACAAAGTCCTTTACCTTTTGCTTCTCTTGGAAACTCTTTATTTCTCCTTCAATTCTGAATGACAGCCTTGCTGGAAAAAGTTTTCTTGACTTCATACAGTTCCTGCTAGCACATTGTATATATCATGCCACTCCATTCAGCCTTACCAATTTTCTGTGGACATGTCTGCTGCTAACCTTATTTGTCTTACCTTGTAGGTTAAAGACCTTTTGTCCTTAGCTACTTTCAGAATTCTCCCTTTACCTTTATATTTTGCAAGTTTCACTATGGTATGTCTTGGTATTGACCTGTTTTTGTTGATTTTAGGGGAGTTCTCTGTGATTCTTAGACTTGAATGTCTGCTACCTTCCCCCAATTAGGGGTTTCCAACTATAATTTGTTAAAATAAACTGTATGTCTTTTTTTTTTCTGCTCTTCTTATTCTGAGATATCATTGTGCTTTATGGAATCACTGAGTTTCCTAATACTATAATCATGGTTTAATCTTTCTCTTTTTCAGCTTCATATTTCCCATAACATTTTCATCTATATCACCTATTTAATCCTCTGATTATTCCATCCTTATTGTGACTGCACCCGTCAGTTTTGAAACTCAGCTATAGCATTGTTTCTTTCATCCTGTATAGTGTTTAGGTCTTTTATCTCTGAAGCAAGAGCTTTTCTGGTGTCTTCTATGCTTTTTTCAAGCACAGCTGGTATTCTTATGATTGTTTGACATTGTTATTCAGATATACTGTTTATATCTGTTTTGAGCAAATCCCTGGCTGTGGTTTCTTCTTCATCTTTCTTGGAGGGAGAATTCCTCTGTTTTGTAATTTTGTCTAGGCTTCTACCTTTTGCATGTTATCTGAGAGTAATGCTATGTTAACAAAAAGGTTACACTGCCTAGGATCTGGTGCTTCATGAAATGTTTCTGCTATATGCTGTGTGCTCTCTGCTGTTGTGATTCGGCTGCACTTTTAGGCCAGTCCTCTCTAAAGTTCTTCCTTGTTTGCAGTGGGGAGTGTTCATACCTTTAATTAGGTGTGTTTTGATTTATTTAAAATAAGCCTGATTTTTAAAAAAAAAGCTTGATCCAATAAAGAGAAAAGGAAAAGTAACAACAACAACAAAAACAAATAGACAAATAAAAAACTACATGCTTGATTACAAAGAAAAATAAAGCAAGGAAGAGGAAGAAAGAAGAAGAAGAAGAAGAAGAAGAAGAAGAAGAAGAAGAAGAAGAAGAAGAAGAAGAAGAAGAAGAAGAAAGAGGAGGAGGAGGAGGAAAAGAAGGAGGAAGAGGAGGAGGAGAGGGTAGGAGGAGGAGAGAGGAAGAGGAGTGGGGGTGGAGGAGGGAGGGGAGGAGGAGGAGACAAAGGAGCCTGATCTAAAAATGAGAAAAGGAAATGAAAAACAAACAAACAAACAAGCAAACAAACTACCTAGCCTGATTAAAAAAAAAAAAAAAAGGCCTGGTCCTATTTCCACCAGAACTGAAGCTGACCTTTGGATTACACTATAGTTAGTAGACTTGGTGCATGTGATGTACCAGTGTTGGTCTTCTGTGGGAGAGGCCTGTTGTGCTCACAATCAGACTTGCCCTTGTAAAGATGTCTCTGTGGAGCAGGGTTTGGGTTAAGTGGCTTCAGTCTTGACTCAGGGTGCTGTGCCCCTCACTGAATTCTGACCCTGATGGTGATCAGGGGAGATGTGTCCCTCCACTCTCATCCTTGTGTCGGGGAGCTTGTGTCCACCACTCTTCAGGTAGCCCTCACAGACAAACAAACAATCTCCCTTCTGTGCCCAGACTGTTGACAGTCCCAGCTCCATAGTTGTCCTGTGTTTTATATTTGGCTCTCAAGTGGGATTCAAAACTCCAAATCTTAAAAGGATCCTCCCCAAGGTGCAGACCTACTTAACCCTTTCCAGAGGAGTATCTCTCAGCATGTGTCAGGTACCATTCTGTCCCACAAAAGCAGTTGCACGGCCCCATGGGCACTTGGAACTTATGGTTAAGCACACTGAAAAGCTGCAACCCTGTTACCTGCACTTCGCATGTGCCTCTGTTCCCTACTTTTGAACAGCAGATCAAAGGCACCAGCTAGGTCTTTTATCCTTAGAAAGGCAATATTCCCATTTCCAAACGCGCTCCTGGAAGGGAAACATTCTCTTGCAGTATGACCCAGGGAATCCCCACACCACGTTTTATTCTATTCATTCCCAGTCCTCCTCTCCTCCCCAGAATCACCACTGCCTGCCTTGAATTACTCCATTGAATCACACAGACTTCCAAAAACTCAGAATTTTAACTCCACTGTTTGCAAAAACATTCAATAGTCGGTTATTCATGATTCTGCTGTCAATGGTATGGGGGAGTGTTTTTCTTTTGTGAATCCAATACACGGTTCTCTCTCCCATCCTTCTGTGGTGGCAGCTGCCTAGCAGTTTTGCTCTCACCAAATTTCCCCCTCCACACCATGTTTTCTCCCTCAATTGATTCAGATTGTTCTCTTAGTCCTCAGATTAATTTCCTAAATGTTGAAAATTATTTGATGCTGACTTAGCTGTGTTAGAGGGGCAAGACAAACTCAGGATCCCCCTTTTACTCTGCCATCTTAACTCCTCCCCTGAAATGCTGTTGCTAATTTTATAGGAATTACATTGAATATGTAGATTGCTTTGGGGAGTATAGACATTTTAACGGTATTTATTTTTCCAATCCATGAACATGGAATGTCTTTCTATTTCTTTGTGTCATTTTCAATTTCTTTCATCAGGGTTTTATACTTTTCAGAGTATAGATCATTTACATCTTTGGTTAGATTCATTCTTGGTATCTTGTGCTTTTTGGGGTAATTGTAAATGAGATTGTTTTCTTAATTCTCTTTCTCCTGCTTAATTATTGGTGTATACAAATGCATCTGACTGCTGTACATTGATCCTGTATCCTGCAACTTTACTGAATTTATGGATCAGTTCTAGAAAGTTTTTGGTGGAACCTTTTGGGTTTTCTATAGATTATCATGTCATCTGCAAATAGTGCAAGTTTCACTTCCTATATGCTAACTTGAATGCCTTCAATTTCTTTCTGTCGCCTGATTGCTGTGGCAAGGATTCCAGTGTTATGTAAAATAACAATGGGCAAAGTGGGTATCAGTGTCTTGTTCTTGACTGTAGAGGAAAAGGTCTCAGTTCTTCCCAATAGAGGATGGTGTTAGTTGTTGATTTTTCATATATGACCTTTATTATGTTGAAGTATGTTCACTCTAACCCTACTTTGTTGAGGGTTTTTACCATGAATGGATGTTATACTTTGTCAAATGCTTTTTCTGCATCTTTTGTAAAAATCATGTGGTTATCCTTTCTTTTATCAATGTTGTGTATCATGTTGATAGACTTGTGAATATTGAATGACACTTGCAATCCAGGAATAAATCCCACTTGATCTTAGGAAATGAATCTTTTAATATACTGTTGTATTAATTTTGCTAGTATTTTATTAAGTACATTTTCATCCAGGTCCATCAGGGATATTGGCCTATAGTTCTCTTTATTAGTGAAACCTTTTTATGGTTTTGGTATTGTGGAGTTATCTTTCCATTTCTGTTTTTATGGAATAATTTTGAGAAGATTAGGGGTTAAATCTTTCTTTAAATTTTTGGTAGAATTCCCCTGTACACCCATCTGGCTCTAGACTTTGAATTTTGGTGAGATTTTTGATTACTGGTTCAATATCTTTGCTGGTTATTGGTCTATTCAAGCTTTCTATTTGTTTCTACTTCAGTTTTGGTAATTTATGTGTTTCTAGGAATCATCCATTTTTCCAAGTTGTCCAATTTGTGAACATATTTTTCATGATATTCTCTTATAACTATTTGTATTTCTGAGGTATTGTTTATTTATCCTGTCTTATTTGTGATTTTATTTATTTGGTTCCTTTCTCTTTTCTTTTTGATAAGTCTGGCTAGCAGTTAATCAATTTTACTATTTTTTCAAAGAACTGACACCTGCTTTCATTAGTCTATTCTATTTTATTTTTTAATTGCCATATCATTTATTTCTGCTCTAATATTTATTATTTTGGGGCTTACATTCATTTGATTTTCTTTTTCTAGCTCCTTTAGGTGTAAGTTTAGGTCGTTTATTTGGTATTTTTCTTGCTTCTTGAGGTACGATTGCATTGCTATAAAATTCCTTCATAGGATTGCTTTTTCTGCATCCCCAAAATTTTACACCACTGCATTTACATTATTCATTTGTTTCATGTAATTATATTAAATTTCTCATTGAGTTTCTGGTTGACTCAATAATTGCTTAGTAACATGTTGTTTAACGTCTATGTATTTGTGCTTTTTCTACCTTTTTTCTTGTTTGCGACTTCAGGGTTCATAGTTTTGTGGTCAGAAAATAGGCGTGGCATGATCTCCATCTTTTTGTAATTGTTGAGGCCTTATTTGAAACTGATTATGTGATCTAATATGGAGAGTTTCCCAGTGTATTTCTAAAAAATGTGTATTTCACTGTGGCTTTAAAATGGAATGTTCTGGGGGCACCTGGGTGGCTCAGTTGGTTAAGCGTCCAGCTTCAACTCAGGTCATGATCTCACAGTTCATGGGTTCAAGCCCTGCATTAGGCTCTGTGCTGACAGCTAGCTCAGATCCTGGAGCCTGTTTTGGATTCTGTATCTCCCTCTCTCTCTGACCTTTCCCTGCTCATGCTGTCTCTATCTGTCTCTCAAAAATAAATAAAAAACAGAAAAAAAATAAAATGGAATGTTCTGAATATCTCTGATTATGTCTATTAAGTCCATCTGGTCCAGTGTGTAATTCAAATTTAATTGATTTATATATTTGGGTGCTCTCATGTTCAGTTAATATTTACAGTTTTTGGATCTTGTTGGATAGTCCCCTTTATTATGATATAGTGCTCTTCTTCATTTATTGTTACAGTCTTTAGTTTAAAAACTAGTTTGTCTAATATAAGTATGTCTACTCTGGCTTTCTTTTGATGTTCATTTGCATGATAAATATTTTCCATCCCCTCAGTTTCAATCTGCAAGTGTCTTTAAGCTTAAAATGTGTCTTTTGTAGGTAGCATATGGATAAGTCTTGTTTTTATTTCTTTTTAACCCATTCTGACACCCTCTGTCTTTTGATTGGAGCATTTAGTTCATTTACATTCAGAGTTATTATTGATAGATATGTATTTAGTGCCACTTTATTACTGTTTTGTTATTGTTTCTGTAGATTTTCTCTGATACATTCTTTTCTTTGTCACTTTTGGTCTTTCCTTCCTACTCAAAGAGTCCCCGTTGACATTTTTTTTTTTTTTTTTTTTGCGGAAGTACTTTAGTGGTCACAAACTCCTTTAGTTTTCTTTGATTTGGAAACTCTTCTTCTTTCCTTTATTGTGAATGAAAGTATTTCTGGATGCAGTTTTTTCCCATGCAGCACATTGAATATATCGTGCCACTCTCTTCTAGTTTGCCATTTTCTGTTGAGACATCAGCAGCTAGCTTAGGTGTCTTCCTTTGTCAGTCAAAGACTTCTTTTTTCCTGCTGCTTGTAGGTTTTTTCTTTATTGCTAAATTTCTAACTACAATATGTCTTAGTGTTGGCCTACTTTTGTTAATTTTTAAAGGTTTATTCAGAGGGAGAGAGAGAGAGAGAGAGAATCCCAAGCAAGCTCAGTGGTGTCAGTGCAGAGCCCTATGTAGGGTTCAATCTCATGAACCATCAGATCATGACCTGAACAAAAATCAAGATTTGGACCCTTAACCAACCATGATTCCCAGGTGCCCATGCTTTTTTTAATTTTGGTGGGAGTTTTCTGAAACTCCTGGATTTGGAAATCTGTTTCATTCTCCAGATTAGAGAAAATTTTAGTGATCATTTCCTTACATAAATTTGCTGCTCCCTTTGCTCTCTCTTCTTCTTCTGGGGCTTCTATAATACTAATATTAGTATATTTGATGAAGTCACTGAGTTCTCTAAGTCTATTTTCCCATTCCATAATTCTTCTTTCTTTCTTCTGTTCAGCTTCATTATTTCTCATTATCTTTTCTTCTATATCATTTATTTGTCCCTTTTATTCTTCCGTCCTTGTGGTCATTGCATCTAGTCAGTTTCAAATCTTAGTTATGATATTTTTTTATTTTTTATTTATTCTTTTTTAACATTTTTTTTCTATGTGGTAATGGCTTCTCTTGAAGACTTCTCTGGAAGTCTTCTATTCTTTTCTCAATCCTATAGAGTATCCTTTTAGTGGTTTCTTGAAATTCTACATCTGGCATATTACTTATATCTATTTTGCTTAGATCTCTGGCCAAAGCCTTATCTTGTTGTTTCACTTGGGATGAATTCTTCAGTCTTGGCATTTTATGTACATCTGTCACTTCTATGTTAGAAAACTCTGTTGTGTTTCCTGCTCCTAAGAGTAATAGCCATATATATATATATATATATATATATATATATAAAGAGGTATACAGTGTCCATTGCCCAGCACTTAAGGGAATGTCTCATGTGTGTGCTACATGCAGTCTGCTGCTGTGTTTTGGTTCCATGTCTTTCAGGCCAGTTATCTGGAGAAACTCTCCTTGCCTGCCATGGGCAGTATTTGGCCCTTGACCAGAGTGTGGCAAGTTTTAACTAGGTATGTTCTGCTGTGCTCATTAAATGAGATCTGATACTGCTTCCAGTAGAAGCAAAGATTTGCAGAACTCTCTGGTTGGAAGACATGGTGTGTGCAGGGGTTTCTGCTGGTTTTCTGGGGAAAGGGGCCCACTGTGCTGGGACTAAAACAAACTTGACTGAAAGGGGGCATAATTGCAAGAGTGCAGGGATGTTGGACCTGCGGTAGGCAGCTTAGGCATTCAGTGTTTGACATGTGCTGTTTAACAAAGGTGGTTCTGTGTTTCTGTGGAGGGGTAGTGAAAGTAAATGGTGCCAGCTCCTTCTGTATCCCCAGAGAAGAGTCCCAGTGCTTGCTATTGTTAGATAAGTATTCTGAGAAAAGGGAATAATCTCTCTGCTGTGTGTCCCAGGCTTTTTTCTGATGGCTGGTTTCACACTGACTACCTCTGTGTTGTTTGCTTGGCTTCTCTCCAGAACTAACACAGTGCCCTCTGGGCTCTATCCCAGCCAAGCTTGTTGACTTTTTTTTTTTTTTTAACTCCAGGCTTTAGTAATGTGATGTGGACAGGGACCTGTGCTGGTCTTTGGGGGGAGGGTCTTGCTGTGCTGGAATTGAGGGAAATCTGACTGAGAAGGACAGATGTGCCAGAGCACAGGAGGTATAAGCAGGCTAAGCAGCCAGTACTGAGGCAGAATTGCCTTTGGCAGGTGGCCCTGCATTCATGCTGAGGGATAGGGGAGGAAAATGGCCCCAGCCAGATCCTTTGTCCCTGGAAAGGCATCTCTGTGAACACTATCTCTCAGGGATGCACTCCAAGAAGAGCAAATAATCATCCCTCTGTGTGCCCTGGGCATTCCTCAGAGATGCCATCTGTCCCTGGATTGTTTGCCTGTCTTCTCTCCAGGAACAGCACAGGACCCTCAGAGCTCTATCCAATCCAAGTCCACTGGCCTTGAAATGTCTAGTCTCCAAGTCCTGCTGGTTGCAAAAACTCATGAAAATCAACTCCTCTCATTTTCCCACCCAATGGCTTTGGGGAAGTGTTCTCCTTGTGTGTTTCCCTGTGTGATTCTCTCTCTTTCATTTTTCTCTGCCAAGGTTCCCTCCCCTCCACAGCATCTGAGATAGGCTTTTCCCCCAAAATCACATCTCCACACTTCCTAACTTTCTTGATGTGGCCTCCTCTTTCCTTCTAGTTGTACAGTTTGTCCTGTCAGTTCCCAGGTTTATTCAGAATGGTTTGATAGTTTTATTTGTAAAAGTCACCTTGGGAGTCACCTTGGCATGGTGACCGAGCAGCCATTTTGCTGTGGGTTGGAAAAACACCATGCACCTATGACCCCCACCCCTAGCCTGCAGACCTGGAATGTTCCGAGCCAGTTTGAAAACAGCCAATCATGAAGCCCCAGCTTCCCACCACCCTGACAGAAGAGGCAACCTGTCCCATCCCGCCACGTCCCTAAAGTGCCCTTATTTGGTGGTCTGCCCTCCCAGGACCGGACCGGAAGTCTTTCACCCATAAAATACCTTGCCCCTCCTGTACCAGGTGCGACTTCCCTGACTCCCCACTCCCGGAGTCACGGAACCTCGCCCGGGAATTGCAGATCTCAATAAAGGCTTTCTTGGCTCCATAACTTGGTCTCTTTCTTTCCTCTCATCTCTGCCTCCATATATTAAATCTTACAGTATTCAAAGAATGAGATTAGCTTAGGGGCTTCCTATTATCTTAACTCCTTCTGACTACTTAAAAAATTAATAGTTTTTATTTATTTTTTGAGAGACAGAGAGAGGCAGCGCAAGCAGGGGAGGGTGAGAGAGAGAGAGAAAGAGAGAGAGAGAGAGAGAGAGAGAGAGAGAGAGAGAGAGAGAGAGATACAGAGTCTGAAATGGGCTCCAGGCTCTGAGCTAGCTGTCAGCAAAGAGCCTGATGTGGGGCTTGAACTCACGAACCATGAGATCATGATCTGAGCTGAAATTGGACGCTTAACTGACTGAGCCACCCAGGCGCCCCAACCACTTTTTAATTGCATTGTTTGTGGGTTTTTTTTTTTATATTGACATATATGTTCCATTATTTTTAACTAAAATAACTCTTATTTAATGGACAACAAAACAAAATACAACTATTATGAAGATAATGCAAGCACAGAGGACTAACAATAAAATAGCAGAGCTGATACTTTTACATCTTGCAGGAACTTTTTGTCACTTCCATTAAGAAGTAAAAATACTGTGAGGTCCTCAAATTGGACAGATTATTTGGATTGTTCTCATAGATATTAGTAATATATATTTTAACATTTTAATATAATTAATAAATAAATTTCTTTTGTTAAAATCATACTTTTTCATAGTTTATTGTCAAGTTGGTTTCCATATAACACCCATGCTCTTCCCCACAAGTGCCCTCCTCCATGACCATCACCCCCTTCCCCTATCCCCCTCCCTCTTCAGCCCTCAGTTTCTTTTCAGTATTCAAGAGTCTCTCATGATTTGCCTCCCTCCCCTCCCTAACTCTTTTTCCCCTCTTCATCTCCCCATTGTCTTTGATTAAGTTTTTCCTGTTCGATTTGTGAGTGAAAACAGATGGTATCTGTCCTTCTCTGCCCAACTTATTTTGCTTAGCATGACACCCTCAAGGTTCATCAACATTGCTACGAATGGCCAGATTTCATCTTTTTAATCTTAAGCTCATCATTTGATTTTTATATTGTGTACAAACATTAGCACATGTATATAACTCATAATTCAACTTATGGATACTAAGAGAGCATGCTTACTGTCTATCTGATGGAATGCATGAACAAAAGATTTTAAAGAACTGCCTTAAATAAAATTAAATTTTAAAGAAGCACAAATTTATTTTCACAATCAGAAATCTTCTCAAAATGTGCATTCACAATATGAAATTTTATAACCTTCAATTTTTATTTTCTTACACACTAGATTTATGGTATACAAAGGTACTGTTGACCTAAGTTATGTACTGCTTCTATTACATTGTTACTTAACCAAAAATCAATAATTCTGCAGTTAATAAATGAAACCTAATAGGAAAATACATGACTGGCTACATGGAATGGAACAGAATAATTCATCTTTTTTTTTTAGTTCATCAATGGTGATATACACAATTATTGTATGTGTTCCTTTGATTAGTATGTATGATATTATACATATACAACATGATCCCACAAACATTAATACTTTCTTGTCAGAGTAATCTTTGCAAGTATCAAAACATTATTTGGGAGGACTCATAAATTGGTCTCTAGACAATAGAATTATGTTTGCCCAGAAAATTAAAATGAAGCCATTTTGATGTTTTTTTTTTTTTTTCAAATGAAGAGAGTTAATTATTACTTGTGCAACAGCTTTTCATGTTAGGATACAAACCTGTCTATTTAAGCCTTCAAGCGTTAAGGTTAGAGTTATATCTGGCAGTAGTGATCTGGCAATGGTCTATGAAATATAGTGTCAGATAGAAACAGACAAAAAATAGAGAGGGAGGGACTATATTCTCCCCAAATTATAATAGCATACTAGAATGAAAGACAGACATAGGGTTGGATTTTGGCTCCCACAATTAATAGCTACAGGTTTTGAAAGAGTATTAAAGCCCCTTAAGTCATCATTTCCTGATATCAAATATAGAAACAGTAATATCTACTTACTCTATGATTGTCATAAAGATTAAACAATATCTGTGGATATATTAAGCACTATTAATATATCATATATTATCATTTAGGTATTAATATATCACATATATTATCATTTAGATTATTGTAGAATATAAAAGACAAAGTAAAGTGTTTTTACATTATTAATATCATTAACTTGTCAATAGGATAAGTACCTTTTCAACAATACTACCAATATGATGAAGACCACTAGTGATTCCAAGAATTAAATTATCCACAAAGGTAAAATTCCATTATTTTTGCAGGTAGCACATTTATTGGCATCACAATATGCATTTTAATACATTGTCCTTAAAATAAACTGTATAATCCAGTATGTTAAAACATTGAAAATAGAAAACTCGAGAAATTACTTTGTTGGGCTACTTCCAACAACATACCAAGTGGTTCAGCAAATATAATTACTGTCAGCCATGCCAAAGATTTGAAATGTGCCCATTAATTCAGCAATTCCCAGTCTGTCAATCAGTCATACTTAAAATATACGCTTGTCACCATGTAGGTGAAGGAATACATTTATATTTATACAACAAAATTCCCTTGGATACTGAAATGTATACTCCAAATTTTTTCATAAAAGATATACTAACTAAATCAAACTTTGTTTCAGAAAGCAGATGTAAGAAGAAAATAATAGTGGGCATTTCAGACAGTGTATATTTTTTTTCACACGCACACAAAATTCCCCAAGTATGTTAAGGAGGGTAAGTGAGATCTAAGCAACTATGTATATCATGATTTCATCTTGGACAAGCAGAAGATGGTTATTTTTTTCTCCTTCTGTCTGTACAAGGGAGACTGAGTTTTCCTGGAAGACAATAGGTATTAATACTAGAATTTCTTGAAAGAAGTAACATAAGAAAAAGCAAGATATTTAATAATATGGAATTAACACTAAAATGAGAGGAATGTTATTAGACAAAATGAATCATAACCTTTTTCAAAAGTTTTCATGTCACTCTAAAATGAATGAAATATATGATAAAAATAGGAGAAGAAAGAAGCAGACCATTTAAAAGTGCAAAATACACAAAGGAGAGGAGCATTTCTCTAGGAAAAATAATTTTTACTAAAATAAATACCAAAATCTACATTAGAGAAACAAGATTATATTTTAAGGCTTTTAGCAAAAGACTCAAATTTATGAAAACCTATAAAACTGGGAAAAATATGATAGTTTTAAATACAAGGCAGGAACCTAGCATAGTAATAGAAGGGGAAAGAGACATATAATTTAAGTTGAAGCATTAGAGTGAATACGCCTAAATCTATTTTAGATGAAAAAAGAGAGCGTTGAGGAACACAGCTCTTAAAAGATGAAAACAAAAACATAAAAGACGGAAATGGTGTAGAAGACATAAATGAATAATTATAAAATGAAATGTAAAACTATAGAATTGACAAGAAATATTTACTAGATCTGTGTTTCATATAGGGATATATGAAATGAATATGCTGATATCAAAGAGGTTCATAAATGCACTTTATTTCTATGTTGAGTAATTAACACTACAATTGGTAGGTATAGGTAACTACTTAGAAAAAAATTACAATATGTGTCTAATATTTACTTAGAAAAAAATTACAATATATGTCTAATATCTCCTAAAATGTGCAAGAAAAATGTTCAAAGATTTTGAGAACTTGATATATGCCAAACATTGTTCATCTAGTCCTCACAACAACTCTAACTGGTAGGTATTATAATCAGTCACACTTTATAGAGAAAAACTTGTTCCCAAAAAGATTAAGTAATTTTCCCATGCTCACACAGCTATTAACTAAACAGTGAACCAAAACAGGTTTCAGAATATGCACATTAAGCCAATATTGTCAAGATTGTTTGTACAAGGCATATTGATATATATACTTTCAACTGAAGCTTTGGTTGTGAATGTGCACAATACTGTTTCAACTCAAAGGAGCAAAATAAGGCACTTGTGAAGAAAATTGAAAAAGTGGTAGTTTCAAAAACAGGCTTATGAGCCTAAGCTGAGATTTTGTACCGAACAAATCCTTAAGTCATGAAATGGGATCCCTTCAAAGTAAACCTCTCAACTGGAAGTAGGCAGAAAACCACATTTGTACTCAGGTCCCTCTTTTAAAAGAAGATATTAAAATATATATATATATATATAAGCCATGTATTCTATGTCTGCATATTATTTCCTCTGTATTTTGATAACAAGGGTGAGGCTATAAAGAATCAAGAGGAAAAAAACCAAGTTGATGCCTGAAAAGAAAAAAAAAGTGGGAACATAATGGCATTTCTTGAATGTCAATCACTTTTGAAAAGAGGACAGGCCATATAAAACCTAATGCCACAGTTAAAAAGAATAATTGAGGTGGAAAGGTTAGTATTACTACATCCAATATTAATTGTCAAAACAGTGTTTTAATTTTCAGAAAAAAGATTCTAAAAGCCATGGACTTAAAATAATGAAAATATGTTTAAATCAAAATGCAACAAAAATATTTTAAATAGAGAAACTATATGGATAGTTTTTTTTTTCTAATCTCAATTTCCAACCTCTATTTAACCAGCTGGAATTATTTTTCATGTAGTGCACTGGACAGACATTATAAATAAGACTGGTTTTTTCTTAAATGAAAAATAAAAGAACACATCCTTTTCAGAGCTGCATTCTTTTGATATCATATGTTTACCATATCATAAAGAAACAAATTCAAGAAAACCCTACCAAGCATGATGGAATGGAGTCAGACATACATATATATTTATTAGTGTGAAACACATAAACTTAACTCTGTATGAACTTGAGTTCTAGGTAAAGAAATGTCCAGTTTTAAAGCCAAGAGAAATCAGTCATTATGAATTAAATAATTAAAATAAATGTACTCATTGGAAAAGACACTATGAGTTTTGAAATAAAATAATTGGGAAATGTAGCTAAGATATACACTAAATTTTCATGTGATCGAGGAAAAGCACTGTTTACTTGCTCTCCAAATGGCTATTCAATGCACCCTACGCAGGATAGTTAAAAAAAAAAGTGTCCAGTTTATTCTTTTTTCAAAGAAATAAATAAAATACTGTGTAAAAATAATTAATATGTTAATCATTTAGCTTCAAGTTTTTACTACACATACAGCTGCACATGTATATATATAACAGGCAGATGTTTCAAAAATATGGTTATATATTCTGCAATAAGAACCAGTTTCTAAGGAGTAGTGCAAAAGTTAGAAAAGTTTTAGAAATCCTTAGTTATGTTTCAATATTAATTTCCAATTTAAGCAATATATGGAGGTACAAAATTGATCTTAAAATTAACATAATTTAATATATTTGTAATTTTAATGCAAAAATTGAATTTTACATTATTAAATTATTTGAATTGGTCTTTTTATGGTACATATAATATGCTCAGAAAGGAAGGAATAGAATTTAAACAAATGAGTCTATTTTGCCTATTCAGTTGCATAATTCAATTTAGATTTAAATGGGATCTTTATTTATCGTTCACAGCCTACTAAATCCCAACACATAACCACCATTATGCTCAGATTCATTCCTGTAACGATTAAAGGTTAAATATGCACGGGCAAACCACACAGGCTCAGCTTATTGGGGCTGGCAATGTAGCAAAGGTAACAAAAAATGTCTGGCCAATTTACAAACTTTTGTTTCCAAGGCTGACAACCTGGCATGATGAATACATTTGGGAAAAAAAAAAAATATCACCTATGCCTCACACTGAAAGCAACGTATTTTTGTTACATTTTTAAAAAATAATAGTTTATTGTCAAATTGGTTTCCATATAATACCCAGTGCTTCTCCCCACAAGTGCCCACCTCCATGACCATCACTCCCTTCTCCCCTCCCCCACCCCCTCCCCCTTCAACCCTGGTTCCTTTTCGTATTCAATAGTCTCTCATGATTTGTGTCTCTCGTTCTCCCCAACTCTCTTTCCCCCTTATTCTCCCTATGGTCCTCTGTTAGGTTTCTCCTGTTAGACCTATGAGTGCAAACATATGGTATCTGTCCTTCTCTGCCTGACTTATTTCTCTTAGCATGACACCCTCGAGGTCCATCCACATTACTACAAATGGCCAGATTTCATTCTTTCTCATTGCCATGTAGTACTTCATTGTATATATAGTTTGTTACATTTTAAAACCAACTTTTTGGGACACCTGGGTGGCTTAGTTGAGTGTCAGACTTTGGCTCTCATGTCATGATCTCGCAGTTCATGGGTGTGAGGACCACGTGGGGCTTTGTGCTGACACCTCAGAGCCAGGAGCGTGCTTCAGATTTTGCGGCTCACTCTTTCTCTCTGCCCCTTTCTCTCTCTCACTCTCTCTCTTTCCCTCTCTTTCTCTCTCTCTCTCTCTCTCTCTCTCTCTCTCTCTCTCTCTCTATCTCAAAGATAAATAAACATTAATAAATTTTAAACTAACTTTTCAAAATTTTATAAAATAATAGTAGCTCCAGAGTTATTGACATTTTAATATTATAGGCATCTTAAAAGTTTGGATTTGTCTAAAATATTTTTTTGCATTAAGCTGTCTACAGTAATAATATGTTTTTCCCAGGCTATAGAACAGAAAAGAGCAAAGATTCAAACTATAAATAAAAGCAGGATGAACTTTTGATGGATCAGTGTCAGGACAATTTATAATTATGCTTTCACACAAATTTCCTAACCTGATCCAAGTTAGCAGTGTACAATACAAAATAGCCTTGGAATTTGGGTTTCAAATTAAGAAACCTAAAGAGTAAGTTTGGGGAGAAAAGGTGAGAAATTATTTTCCACGCTCAACTAACAATTCAATTCATAGATGTTTACTTCATGCAGTCTAGTTACATTTTATAAAGTGAATATTTCATAATTTAAACTATTGAAGAAATTGAGATGAGAAGGAATGTTTCTGGAATGTAACTTGCATAGGTCAGTGTAGAAGATAGAAAATGATGTAAGATACAGTTGCCCAGGATAGCTTAAGAAGAGGTGTATAAGGTGCTCCTGAATGGCTCAGTTGCTTAAGCAACTGACTTGGTTTTTGGCTCTGGTCATGATCTTAGGGTTCTTGGAATTGAGCCCTGCATCAGGCTCCATGACAGCAGCATAGATGCTGCTTGGGATTCTCTCTCTCCCTCCCTCTCTGTCCTTTCCCCACTCATGTGCTATTTCTATCTCAAAATAAATAAATAAAACTTTAAAAGGAGGGAAGTATATAAAAGGACATAGGTAATTGGAACCATGTAAGCAGGCAGCTTCATAGTTTTCATGGTTTTGCCCACTTTCCACCTTCTCTACCACTCACCAAGGGGATAACATTTGTGGTCATTCTATTGAATTTGGCATCTAGTGTATGTATGACAAACAGATACCTACTCTTTAAGCAGTGCTGTTTTATAGAAAAGGTCAAAGATATATCCACTAGCTTTTGCTAAAATATCTTTGGCTTGATAATAAAATACACTAAGGTGGCCTATTTTATTATTTTGCATTTCATTTTAAAAGTTAATATTTGGTGTTGCCTGGAGCTGGAGTAACAAGATGGTGGCGTCGGTGGAGTGACACTGGTCCCTCCGGGCGGAAACCTCTGGCAGTGATGGCAGCGGTGGCAGCGGTATTGCTCCCCTAAACCACCGCGCCCCTTTTCTGGCCCGAGACGTCGCCGTGAAAGCAAAGCAGCAGCAGTCGCCCAAAAACAAGTGTCCCAGCCTGGTAACTGCGAGAACCCCCTCCTAAGCTGTGGCCTGGCAAAAAGAAGCCTGACTGAGCGGTGGTGATCGGGTTCCCCTTGACAGATCCTGGGCCCTGTAACGCCTTGAAAGAGCCAGCTCTTTCCGTTTCCTGCCGCCCTCCTCTGGAGCCTTGCTTGGTGGATGAGCCCTGTGGCCTCTGTCCTTCCCCGAGAGGTGTTGGAGCTTGGCCCCAGCCTCCATCTTCGTCTCTCAGGATGGCTAGCAGCAGCGGCTCCAAGGCCGAGTTCATTGTCGGAGGGAAGTATAAACTTGTACGGAAGATCGGGTATGGCTCCTTCGGGGACATATATATGGCAATCAACATTACCAAGGGCAAGGAAGTGGCAGTGAAGCCAGAATCGCAGAAGGCCAGGCATCCCCAGTTGCTGTACGAAAGCAAACTCTATAAGATTCTTAAAAGTGGGGTTGGCACCCCCCACATATGGTGGTATGGTCAGGAAAAAGACTACAACATGCTAGTTATGGACCTTCTCGGACCCAGCCTCGAAGACCTCGTCAATTTCGTTCAAGAAGGTTCATATTGAAAACTGTACTTATGTTAGCTGACCAGATAATCAGTAGAACTGAATATGTGCATACAAAGATTTTTATACAGAGACATTAAACCAGATAACTTCCTAATGGGTATTGGGCGTTACTGTAATAAGTTATTCCTTATTGATTTTGGTTTGGCCAAAAAGTACAGAGACAACAGGACAAGGCAACACATACCCTACAGAGAAGATAAAAATCTCACTGGCACTGCCTGATATGCTAGCATCACGAGCGCACCTTGGTATTGAACAGAGTCGCCGAGATGACATGGAATCATTAGGATATGTTTTGATGTATTTTAATAGAACAAGCCTGCCTTGGAAGGACTAAAGGCTGCGACAAAAAACCAAAATATGAAAAGATAAGTGAAAAGAAGATGTCCACTCCTGTTGAAGTTTTATGTGAGGGGTTTCTGGCAGAATTTGCCATGTACTTAAACTATTGTAGTGGGCTGCGCTTTGAGGAAGCCCCGGATTACATGTATCTGAGGCAGCTATTCTGCATTCTTTTCAGGACTCTGAATCACCAATATGACTACACGTTTGATTGGACAATGTTAAAGCAGAAAGCAGCACAGCGGGCAGCCTCTTCAAGTGGTCCGGGGCAGCAGGCCCAAACCCCCACAGACAAGCAAACTGACAAAACCAAGAGTAACATGAAAGATTTCTAAGCATGAATCAAGGAACTGAAGAAGCAGGGCAGATGATTGGAGCAGCACTTGTTTCTCCCCAAATCTAGGAATTGTAGCTCATGTGTACACTTAGACAGTGGATGTGAACAACCACTTCCTTGATGTAAAGAACTTCACTTCAGTACATACTGGCTCCCGGCAGCAGTGGTGTTGCCGCGTCCCGAGTTGTAGCCGCTGTAATTGTGAATATTAACTGAGATAGTGAAACATGGTGTCCAGTTTTCTATTGCATTTTTTCAAGTAGAAAAGTTAACTAAATGGTTGACACACACAGATTGGTGGAGAAATTGTGCATATGCCATTTTTTTTGTTAAAATCTTTTATTTTGAACTATACTGCTTTGAGATCTCATTTCAGATGAATGGCATGAACAGTCTTCAGCCACTGTTGTGATAGTTGTCAATGCTCACAATTGTGCGTTCTTAGGGTTTATCCACCCCTGGGGTTTGCAAGTTGTCCACTTAGAACATTCTTAAAATGGTTGGCTTCTTGTTTGCAAGCCGGCTTGATCTGGTAGCTACCAAAGATTCCAGTGTTTGAGCATACGGAAGACTGCCTTCTTACCTGTGCTAGAAATAACAGCATCTAAAGTGAAGACTTAGGAAAAACTTAGTGACTACTAGATTATCCTTAAGACTCTGCATTAACTCTATAATGTTCGTGGTATTAAAAAAAAAAGCATATTTGTCACAGAAATTTAGTTAACATCTTACAACTGAACATGTATGTATGTTGCTTAGATAAATGAAGTCACTGTAAACATCTATATGATCTGAGATTTTGTTTTTATTTTGAAATGGGAGCTTTTTTGTTTACAAGTTCATTAAAAAACTAAAAACCGTTTCTGTAAGGGAAAAAAAGTTAATATTTATTGTTTGTTTGTTCATCCATTGCATCGTGTAATAATATGTATAGATAATATGCTTCTGAAGATCAAAGTCATAAAAACATACTTGCTATGTAACTATTTTGGCAAGACAAAAAAATTTGTTGATCAAATGAAAATTTTTAGATTTCTATTACTGATATTTTGTAAATGATATAAAAAATGACTTTTATTTTTACCAAATAAAGAATTTAGATGTTTCCAAACTGTCTTTTCATGATTTTTTTCTCTTTGGTGTTCAGTTTGTGTTCCAATGTTGAAGTATATTTTCAATTTCGAAATAGATACAACAATATTGCACAGTCTGTTACTTAGTAGGAAAAAATAAATGACTCTTTATTCTTTGAATAAAGAATATCTCTCCTTTGCTTCAAATGAAAGTAGGACATTTATTATCATAAAATATCATGACATGAAAGGATTTCATGGCTATAGTACTCAGTGGAAATATACTATCTAAATGTATTAATATTTTGAGATGTGAACACCTGAACCTTTGCATTTTTTCTTTAAAATATGGGTTACTTTTTTACTGTACCTTGATTATTAAAAAAATATTAACAGCTTGCATCTTCATACCAATGCTCAGTTACAAATTCCAAATGTTTTGTCTCATTTCTTGTGAGCAATGCCATCTGCCTGAGGTGGCATTTCATGGCTATTTACTCTGACTCCTTCCAAGAATTCATCTGTCACTATCTAATGCTGCCCGAATAAAGGGGATTAAGGCTCTGATACAACAGAGACTATTGATAATTGGGTATAATTGGGAAGAAATGAAGATAAATGAGGTTGAATATGGAAAGGCAATTAGTTGAACTTCCTGTACAGCTGTGTTCTCAGCCTAGCTCCCCTGGCATTTTCTTCAGTGAGGTATGTGCAAATTAACCATAATGACAAATATATACTTCTCAAAGCTCTTGTACTTAGTAAAACTTGATAATTCACTTTTCACTTCTGATGATTGAGTTATTTGTTTTGGTAAGGTTGTTTTAACATGGTCCCTTAATGTCCATATCACACAGGACCTGCTATATTTTAGGAATAATCTACCCTACACCCCATTTCCTTGTTTTCAGTTGATGTCAGGCTACTGTTTATAACCTGAGTACACTGAGGATCTATTTTACCTTAATTTTGGTCCAGTGTTTAGGATAGAAGGGCAATGTTTTCTTTTTTACATAGTTAGAAGCCAAGAGAATTATTCAGAATCAATGAAAAGAAGTTTCTCTTCTAATTTTAGGAATATAGTCCGCAAATAGCATTCTTTTTGAGAATGTTCAATGAAAAAGTATGGCCTGCTTTCCAAACCAGCTCTAATGGATCTTTAGATACTGACAAAACCAATATTTTCATGAATGAAAGTTTACGTAATGATATTAAGGTCATTATAGTCATTAATGTTATGCTTCCTAAATGAAAATGGCAACTCAGTAAAAAGTTAACTACAGAAAATGTTTAGGCACGGATTAACTTAATTCTAATATCCTAACTACAGAAATGGGTATTCCAGGTATTTAGTTATGATGCTATCATAGGAACTAAATATTTTGTGGTACAGTATTTCACAAAGTATCTTTTCTTCAACTTTGTCATTGAAATTATTCTTGCAATTTCTTGTGTTTAACAAAAAAATCATTTTGAGAGTGTTCAATGAAAAAGTATGGCCTGCTTTACAAACCAGCTCTAATGGATCTTTAGAGATTGGTAAAACCAATCTCTCTATTGCTAGTCCATGTAAGAAAACAATAAATCGACACTAATAAATTTAGAATATGTAACTATACTAATAGAGTTTAGGGTGATGTGTCCCTTCCCACATTATAAAAAGTGTTGTAGCAAAAAAATAATCACTTTTCTCAATTTTTATGTTTTGCTCACATAACAGACTAGCCTAAAATTATTTACATTAAAACAAAGAGTATATTAACTACAAATGCTCATCAACTCAGGTAAACATGTCTAGTAGTGTGACTCTTTACAGTTACATCCTTAACTCTTAAATATCACCAAATTAATCTTTTCAGTTTTTATGATATGCAAAGTATGATAGCCTTTAGCCACATTTTCTATATAAATTATATATGTGTGTGTGTATATACATAATTTAAATAAAGAATTCAATTCCTCAGTAACACTAGGCACATTTCAAGCACTTTATTACTCACAGGTGTCTAGTGGTTATCATATTGGACAGTATGGAAAATCATTTTCATCATTACAGGAAGTTCTATTGGTCAGTGCTGATCTATATTTCAGACTTAATATCTCCCCATTAACACAAATTAGTGAGATTCAGCTGTGGACAAAACTATAAAGATTAGATAAATCAAATACTAAATCTTCAATTTACAAAAGAATTCAGAATTCCTTTAATTTCCTCAGTAGGAGAGTAAGAAACTCCAGTTTAAATAGCCTCAGTTGATAAATGACTAGAAACACATTGTGGTGTGTTTACAAAGTACCAATGTCTTTTTAAGACTTTGGAAAACTTGGGGCATCTGGATGACTTAGTTAAATGTCTGACTCCTGGTTTCGTTTCAGGTCATGATTTTACGGTTGGAGGGGTCTGAGCCCCACCTCAGACTCCATGCTGGCAGTGGGGAGCCTGATTAGGATCTATCCCTCTCTTTCTCCTTATTCTGCTCCCCTGTTTACACTCTCTCACCTCTCTCTTTAAAAATAAATAAGTAAACTTAAAAGAGAACCATCTTTCAAAAAATAGTTTGGAAAACTTTAGTAAAATTTATTGGTCTTTTTTTCCCCTTTTGTGCCTTTTATATTTATTTATTAATTATTTATTTATTTATTTATTTAGAGAAGAGGAAGAGACAGAGAGAGAGAATCCTAAACAGGCCCCACAGTCAGCAAAGAGCCCGAGGTGGGGATTGAACTCACAAAAAAATAGATCATGACCTGAGCTGAAACCAAGAGTCAGGCACTTAACTGACTGAGCCACCAAGGTGTCCCATTCCATGCTTTATTCATTCCATTACTAGAAGCCTGTGTTTTCCTCTCCCCTTCACACGTTTTCCCCATTCACTCCACAACCATCAGTTTGTTTTATTGATAGGTCTGATTCTTCTTTATGTTTGTTTTTTTCATTGTTTTAGATTTCACATATGAACGAAATTATATGATTTTATCTTTCTCAGTATGACTTGTTTCACTCAGCATCATACCTTCTAGGTTAGTCTATGTTGTCATAAATGGCAAGATCTCATCCATTTCATAGCTGTGTAATATTCTATTATAATATCCCTTAGTTAAACGAATGCCATTTTATCCATAATTTCCCTTTAATGAATCCAGTAACCAAGGAAAGGAGTGTGACAATGAGAAACCATCAGAAAGAAGTCTTGGATTATCAATTCTATGAAGAGATGACTGCTATCAAAGGAAGAATATGCTACAATATAGGGACTGTTTTGGAAATTAATGTGTTTACCCGGTCTGAAATTATTATACACATTTAAATTAGTGAAATACAATTTTGTATATACATATATTTGTGTGTTTATATACATAGATATTTATCTGTATATATGTATATCTTCTTTGATTTTCATTAGAATTATATTACTGCATAAGTTCAATACAGTAATTGTGTGTACAAATACCCACACATGCACTTTTAACTTATCACATTAGTACATTAGTATGCAGCAATAAAATTCTAAAGAAAATCAGAAAAGATTAACATTTTCATTACAAATTATTTTTAGAGCACCTGGGTGGCTCAGTCAGTTAAACGTCTTGACTTCAGCCTAGGTCATTAACTCGCGGTTCATGAGTTCCAGCCCATTTCGGACTCTGCTAACAGCTCAGAGCCTGGAGCCTGCTTTGGATTCTGTGCCTCCCTCTATCTCTGTTCCTTCCCTGATTGCACTTTGTCTCTCTCTCTCTCTCTCTCTCTCTCTCTCTCTCTCTCCCTTTCTCTCTCTCTCTCTCAAATCTAAAGATTAAAAAAATAAAAAAAGAAATTATATTTCATTGAGATGTGTCTTTTAAAGGAAGTTACTAAACTTTTGAAAGTTTTTAATGGGGCTGACACTCCAGGTATATAATAGAATTCAGAGACTAAGATACAATATATACAATTGTGATATATAGGCAGTTTTTCTGTAAATATGTTATTACATAATTCTTATAATTTTATTTTATTTTTTTGTTTTTAATTTTAATTCCAATATAGTTAATATACAGTATTACATTAAGTTCAGGTGTACAATATTAGTGATTCAACAATTCTGTACATTACTTTTTTTGTAACTTTATTTTTTATTTTTTTAGAATATAACACTATTTCTTTAACATATGCAATTATTTTCCATCATTTACAATACAGTAGTTACAATGACACTCTAAATGGATCTCATAATTTTAAATCACAAATAATGATGATTTGAGAAGCACAACACATAGTTTTGTTACTATTTTCTTTAACTTTACTTTAACTTTAAAATCTGAGAAAAGATTGCTTCTCCTTCCAAGATTTTATTATTTATTTATTTATTTATTTATTTACTTAAATTCTAGTTAGTTAACATATAGTGTAGTATTGATTTTAAGAGTAGAATTTAGTGGCTCATCACTTACATACAACAACCAGTGCTTATCACAGCCCATCACACATTTAGCCTCTACCTCCTCACCTCCTTCCATCAACTCTTGGTTTGTTCTCTATAGTTAAAAGTCTCTTGGGGCGCCTGGGTGACTCAGTTGGTTAACCGTCCAGCTTCAGCTCACATCATGATCTCATGGTTCGTGGGCTGGAGCCCCGCATTGGGCTCTGTGCTGACAGCTAACTCAGAGCCTGGAGCCTGCTTCAGATTCTGTATCTCTCTCTCTCTCTGACCATCCCCTGCTCACACTTTCTAGCTCTGTCTCTCAAAAATAAATTAAAAAAAACATTTTTAAAAAGTCTCTTATGGTTTGCCTCCCTCTCCTTTTCTTCCCTCTTCCTTTATGTTCATCTGTTTTGTTTATTAATTTCCACATATGAATGAAATCATATGGTATTTGCTTTCTCTGACTTATTTCACTCAGCATAATATACTCTAGCCTCATCCACATCTTTGCAAATGGCAAGATTTCATTCTTTTTGATGGCTGAGTAATATTCCTTTGTATGTATATGCTGCATCTTCTTTATCCATTAATCAGTTAATGGACATTTGGGCTCTTTACATAACTGGGTTATTGTTAATAATGCTTCTATAAACATCGGGGTGCATGTGCCCCCTTCGAATCAGTATTGTTGCATCCTTTGGGTAAATACCTAGTAGTGTGATTGCTGGGTTGTAAGGCCGATCTATTTTTAACTTTTTGAGGAACCTCCATACTGTTTTCCAGAGTGGCTGCTCCAGTTTTCATTCCCACCAATTTTGTAAGAGGGTTCTTTTTTCCATATCCTTGCTAACATCCACCATTTCTCGTGTTGTTAATTGCAGCAATTCTGACAGGTTTGAGGGTGTATCTCATCATGGTTTTGAGTGATCTTGAGCATTTTTCACATGTGTGTTAGTCATCTTGATGTCTTCTTTGGAAAAATTTCTATTCATGTTTTCTACCCACTTTAACTGGATTTTTTGGTTTTTGGTGCTTAATTTGATAAGTTCTTTATAGATTTTGGATACTAACCCTTTATAAGTTGTCATTTGCAAATATCTCCTCCCATTGTATAAATTATCTTTTAATATTGTTGATTGTTTCCTTCACTGTGCAGAAGTTTTATGTTTTATTGTTGAATATTTTAATATAAATTATTATAATTGCAGTTATTACTGAATAGACAGTAGACACATAGATTAATTAATATATTTCCCAGCTCCCAAATGATGATCAAATTCCCATCCAAAATCAATACATCCTCATTCTGTCTCCCACGGGTCTCAATTTCCCTTTACATAAAATAATAGAGTGGAAGTGAATACTCTCCCAGATTCATTCCAGCTCTGACATTCTATAATTATGTGAGTCACTCCTGAACATATTCATTTCAAATAATCAGTGTAAAGAAACAAGAAGTTAAACACAAATTTTTGGGGGAGGGCTTATCTTTGGGAGGGAGGCAGAAATATAAGAAAAGGGACAGAAAACAGTATGGAGGTTACTCAAAAAACTATCCATAGAACTCCCCTATGACCCAGCAATAACACTGCTAGGGATTTACCCAAGGGATACAGAAGTGTTGATGCATAGGGGCACATGTACCTCAATGTTCATAGCAGCATTGTCAACAATAGCCAAATCATGGAAAGAGCCTAAATGACCATCACCTGATGAATGGATCAAGAAGAAGTGGTATATATATATACAATGGAGAACTACATGGCAATGAGAAAGAATGAAATATGGCCATTTGTAGGAAAGTGGATGGACCTTGAGGGTGTCATGCTAAGCGAAATAAGTCAGGTGGAGAAAGACAGATACCATATGTTTGCACTCATAGGTCTAACAGGAGAGCACGAGAAACCTAATGGAGGACCAGGGGGAGAGGAAGAGGGAAAGAGAGTTGAGGAGAGAGAGGGAAACAAAACCTGAAAGACTATTGAATACTGAAAATGAACCTCAGGTTGAAGGTGGGGGGGGGGGGAAGAGGTGGTGGTAATGGAGGTGGGCACTTGTGGGGAAGAGCACTGGGTGTTATATGGAAACCAATTTGACAATAAACAATTTTTTAAAAAACAAGCAAAAATCATGATGCAGAGGAAATAAAAACTATTTTCTTACAAAAAAAAAAAAGAAAAAAGGAATGGGCACATAAATAAATGCTAATTTTTGAAAAAGTTTTAGCTCTTGAATTGCATGGTGGGTTCACTGACATTTATATTATTATACATTATAATTTACACATATGTTACATATTTTTACATTTTAAATAATCTTAAAATACAGTAAAAGGGAAAAAAAACACACAATAGTCTTTGGATACTTCATTTGGTTATAAGAAACAAATTATTTAGAATTAGGATGTGCTTACCTGAGCATGTAGGGGATACTTCTTTTAAGCAAATACCGATGGGAGAGGAGAAAATGATGTGACCACATTGCCCAGAGTGTACAAAATTAGTTCAAAACTATTTCTTTATGAAATAGGAATCTTGTATTTTCCTCATTTCTCAAATATGACAAACCAAAATCCAGAAAAGTAACTGATTTGTAATTCATGCAATAAGTCATTCCTAAGCTAGAAAATATAAACACTGGATACCCAAAATATTTCTGTTCATAGTGATGTTATTTATCCTAATAATTTCAACACCTTAATGGGTGGGTCTTGATTTACACTGAACATCATTCTAGTCTGTGTTTTTTTTTTTTTTTTTTTTGCCAATCAGCTGTAAAAGATAAAAACCAACCATACATATACACCAGCAAAAACTCAATTCAAGATAGAACAAGCTTTACAGTGGAGGCTTTACACCTTTCTTTCCTGATAGAGCACTTGGATACTTATATTGAATTGTGGCTTTCCAAGTTAGCAAATGAGTGATTGTGGCTAGGTAGGGGCAGGTGATTTCTCTTCTGAGAGTCTGTAAAGTGCCTTTCAAACAACAGCAATAAACAATGTCCTCTGAATGCACATGTAAAAATGAACCAATGATGAAGTTTGGCTTTCACTGAGACTGAAAATGAAAGAGCAGAGGGTTGCAACAAGTTCTGGGGAACTTTACAGTTCTGGGGAATTATGTAAGAAACAAAATTATCCAAGGCTCTTCCTCTAAAACAATTTTGCTGTCAAAGTTAATGAGCTAAAACTAGTGAAATTGATATTAAGTTAATGTTTCTTTTTCTAGTACAATGCATGGATTTTAACAGACAAACTAATATGGAATATAGCTGATCCTAATTGAATTAGAAACTATCACATGTATAAAATTAGGATCACTGAGAATGGTAGTGCGAAAAAATAATTATATTTATTTATAGCTTTTTCCAGTCCGTTTTATAGTAATTGATATATATGACATAGGTTTTTTTTAATTAAATTCAATTGTTATGTCACAAAAAATGAAACAATTCAGTTCAAGTGAATATGCATTAAGAATTTGAGTTGTGAGTCAATTACTATTAATATCTTTAATATATCATTTCGAAAACGCCCTATCCCATTTATTTCTGTCACCAACAATTCTAACTTCACCAAATGGCTACATAGCACTGATTCCACAGAAAAAACAACTGAACCACAATAAAGGGTAAATAAAAATATGCTGATTAGTTTGGTCATCATACATTGTTCATATCCTATTCTTTCATGTTACAGATAAGAGAAACAACAAATTCTCATTTGTGCTTAGAGTAGCAGTCTATTTCAGTTGAAACATTTTAAATGATCCTTCTTTCCCTCACATGTTAGGCCCTCCGAGGTTGGCTCCCCACTGCACAATCAGGAATTTACATTACCAAACTGTCATCATCCACTAAATGATCACTTTTTAGATGGAGGAAACAGATTCATACAGATGAGTGTTAAAGATCCTCCTATTGTGTAGTGGTTGAAGTACTAAAAACTGTTTCTGTTCATCAGTCAAAAAGGTAGGTAGAGAGCTGTGTCTGTACTAGGGCACAGGAGCAGGGTAGGGATCAGTTCAAACTGGAAAGTGGAGTAGATTTTTTTTAATTTTTTTAATGTTTTATTTATTTTTGATACAGAGAGAGACAGAGCATGAGAAGGGGAGGGGCAGAGAGAGAAGGAGACACAGAACCGGAAGCAGGCTCCAGGCTCTGAGCTAGCTGTTAGCACAGAGCCCGACATGGGGCTCGAACCCACGAACGTGAGATCTGACCTGAGCTGAAGTCGGAGGCTGAACCAATTGAGCCACCCAGGCACCCCAAAGTGGAGTAGATTTTACAGGGGATAGGAAAGAGGTACTTCTCCTAAGAGAGAAAAACAATATTAATTCTTAAAATAAGCAAACGATCACCCCTCACATATGTGACAATTATAATTTATTATGTATATTTCACATCCATAATGGTCTTTGATTTTCACAACATAAAATCATGAGATAAGAGCATAAACTGCTTTGAAACAAAAAAGTTCTGTATAATCTATGTAACTGTATTATTGCATTATACAGAAAATCTTACTAAAAACTTTTCCTTTCACATACATTTCCCAGAATTACCTTAAAAATTATAAACGATGGTCACAAGGCCTAATTCCCTTAAATGAAATATCTGTATACACTATCCAAGTTTATTAAATAATCATCACACCTACTGTAAGTTTACGGTAAAAAATGCCTAGTATTTGCCTAACATTAACTTTTGAAAGCCCTTTTGAATCACTTATTTTATCTTCAAAACAGTTCTATGAGTGTCTCCAAGGAATAGAGCATGTCTAATTCTCCTTAACAGCCATGCCACAGAGTAGGCAAAGAAGAAAAGATAGATTGAGTGGATCCATAAATGAGTCCAAATAAAATTAGGAAATCTGTCATTTATTTTAGGGAATTTTTGGCAATATATAAAGTCTCCAATTCTATATTTTTAATGATGTCTTAGATGGCTAAAAGTACAATCCCACCCTTATTCTTCCTTAGTATTTTACTTTAAAGGTTGTTTCCTTTCTATCTTATATTGTACCCATTTCTTTAAAAATATTTTATTTCAGTATATAATTTGTATAACTAAATTCAATTAAGACATGATAAGATTCTCTGATCACTTCCACAAATAGGTGGAAAAAAATGTAGATATGCCTACATTTGTTCTTATATATTATTTTCATTGCTTATTTTACTAACCATTCTAATATTGCATTTTTGGATTTTATTGAGCCTCTTTTATATTCAATATCGCGGCTTTTCACAGATTTCCAAAGACTCTGTTCCAACCATTAATTAACTTTTGCTTTTGGGATATCTAGGCGCCCATTGGTGTGGCTTATGCTGTTCCAATTTCTTCTCGCTTTGTATCTACTGACCAACACCCCCAAAGTCTTCTATTTATTATGACACATGCTATCAAAATTATTAGCAGCACAGCAAAATATCTTATACTCTAAAGGTAAAGTTAAGATAGGTGAGTAGTAGGAGAACCCTATGCTTGCTTCATCCTTTGAACACAGCTAGATAAATATCAAATCGTTCTGAACACCCAAGGAATTGATCTGAGGACTAACAGAACAAACTGCACCACTAGAGGGAGATGAGGGCCACATCATGGAAGGTAGGAGGTGCTGAGATGTAATTTTGAGATGTAATTTTGGGGAGAAAGGATAATGGGTGTTGTAGAGGGGTGGGAGCCCTGATCACGGAGAAAGGGGATGTGGGGAAAGAGAGAGAGAGAGAGAGAGAGAGAGAGAGAGAGAGAGAGAGAGAGAGAGAGAGAAACAGAGAGAGAGAACAAGAGCAGAGCACAAGGAAAACACTTCTCCAAAGATATTAACTGGAAAAATGAGAGGAGTTGGTTATCATGAGATTTTATTTTCTTATTTTATTTTTTCATTTTATTTATTTATTTTGAGAGAGAGAAAGGAAGGAGAGAGAGGAAGTGCTAGTGAGGGAGGAGCAAACAGAGAAAGAAAGAGAGAAAATCCCAAGCAAGCTCCATGCTCTCAGCACACAGCCTGATGCTGGGCTCAATCTCACAATCCATGATATCCTGACCTGAGTTGAAACCAAGAGTTAAAGTTTAACTGAACTAAGACACCCAGGCACCCCATCATGAGATTTTAAAATCAGTGGACCTCAAATATTGGAGTTTCAGAAATCTGTTCCATGACTGGTGTTGACCTCAGCAGATGCAGAATTGCTCCTGTGAAAGAGGGCAGAGGCCCAGGAGCATGGCGGAATCTGAGGATCCCCTGGGATACATAAGGAGAAACAGTTTTCCCTTCTTGGAGTGCATCTGAAAGAGATGGCATTGCCTCTGAGGGGAAAAAGAGCCAGGGGGTACCAAGTGTGCACCCCAGCCCCTTAAGCATAGAGGTAGAGATGCCTGCTGGGATGGCTAATATGGACTCAGGCTTTAATTGCCACAATTTATTCTAAACTCCAAGCTCCTGTGCATTGGTGTGATTGGCCTTTTGAAAAAAACTGGCACTAGCCTTAGCAGGGTGAGACCCACCCCCAGAAAACCAGCAGAGGTCATTTCTACACCAGGTTCTGAAATTTTGAAGTTTTGAAACCCAGCCAGAACACCTGAAAAAAAAAAACCACAGGTGTAGATGTTGCCAAGTGGAGAGATGGCTGAGATATAGGAAGGATGAAGTCAGGGATCTGAGGGGTTCCTGGGACACCCTATGAGGTGAGATTGTTCACTCTTCTGTGAAGGCTTCCTAGACAATCACAGGCATGAATTCACATCTCTAGTGACTAGGGAGAAGACTGACTCCATTTGTTCCCTTGCCCATAAGAACAGACTGACTTCAGTGAGCAGAACAGCATCAACACTGGAAGCCTGAGCTGCTTACACCAAGCCCCACTCCCTGCATTGTACAAGTTCTTCTTTACCAAGGCAAGTGTGCCTGAATACCTGATCAGTGGGCCCCTTCCCCAGAAGACCAGTACAAACGTGCCACATATATCATGTCTACTGACCATAGAGTGCTGCAAAGATTAAGCTCTAATGGAAAGAGAATGAGGCCTCTTTTAACAAACAGACAACAGCAAATATAGTTAATACTCACAGCACTCTGGACAAGTTTCAAACACAAACACTACAGGCAAAGAGAATCTCTGCAGAAGACTTGCCTGGGGGAAAGAATGGCCAAAACACAGCAGCAGAGTGCACACAGAATACACGACAGACATTTCCTGAAGCATCAATCCCTGGACAGCATATGACCTCTTCTTCATAAAGCAACTACTCTAAAGAGAAAAAAACATAACAGGTTTTTCTAACATAGAGAGGAAACAAGATGGAGGAATTCATCCCCCAAAAATTAACAGTAAAAGGTCATGTGCAAGGATTTAATTGAACATATATAAATAATAGACTTGATCCATAATTTAAAACCATAGTCATAAGGGCACTATCTGGGACTGAGAACGCCATAAAAGACACCATTCAGTCTCTTACCACATACATAAAATACCTAAAAACTAGTCAGACCTAAATTTAAAATGCTGTAAACAGGGATCTAAAACTGACTGGATGTAATGGCCACAAGGATACAAGAAACAGTAGAATGAATAAGTGATGTAGAAGATAAAATTATGGAAAATAATGAAGCTGAAAAGAAGAAAATAAAATTATTGCATTGCAATATAGACTTAGGGAACTCAGTGGCTCCAGAAAGCATAATAACAATCATATCATAGGAGTCCCAGAAAAAGAGAGAGGAGAAGCGGTGGAAGGTTTATTAGAGAAAATTATAGCTAAAAACTACACTAAACTTGGGAAGGAAACAGACATCTAAATCCAGGAGGCATAGAGAACTCCCATCAAAATCAATAAGAGCAGACCAACACCAAGATGTGTCATACTAAAATTTGCAAAATACAGTGATAAGGAAAACATCCTAAAAGCAGCATGATAACCGAAATCCCTAACTTACAAGAGAATACAAATAAGAATAGCAGCAGATCTCACCACAGAAACTTGGCAGGTGAGAGGGAGTATCATGGTATATTCAACGTGCTTAATAGGAAAAAAATATGCAGCCAAGAATAGTCTATCCATCAAGGTTATCATGCATAATACAATGAGAGATAGAGTTTCTAGGGAAAACAAAAACTAAAGGAGTTCATGAACACTACTGGAATAAATATTAAAGAAGAATCTCTGAGTGGGAAAGAAATCCCAAAAGTGACAAAGATTAGAAGGGAACAGAGAAAATCTTCAGCAAGAATGACTTAACAAGCAATACAATGATGTTAAATTATATATGTTATATATAATAAAGTTTTAGTCATCAGACAAAATGGTACTGGCAAAAAAAACCCAGACATATAGATCAGTGGAATGGAATGGAAAACCCCAGTAATGTACCCACAAATATATGTTCAACTAATGCTTGGCAAAGAGGCAAATAATATCCAATGTAAAAAAGACAGTGCCTTCATCAAATGATGTTGGAAAACTGGACAGCAACATATAGAATGAAACTATAGCACTTTTTTACGTGATAGATATAAATTAATTCAAAATGGATTAAACACCTAAATTTGAGACAGTAAACCATCAAAATTCTAGAGGAGAACACAGGCAGCAACCTCTTTGACTTAGCAACTTCTTATCAGACATCAGACAAGAGAAACAAAAGCAAAAATGAACAATTGGGACTTCAACAAGATAAAAAGTCTGCACAGTGAAGGGAAAAAAATCAACAAAACTAATAGCAACCTATTGAATGGATAAAGGTACTTGCAAATGACATATCTTATATAGGGTTAGTATCCAAAAATCTATATAGAACTTATCAAATTGAATACCTAGAAAACAAATAATCCAGTTACGAAATGGGCAGAAGATATGAATAGACTTTTTTTTTTTTTCAAAGAAGACATCAAATAAATGTCCAACAGATACATGAAAAGATGCTCAGGATCACTCATCATTAGGGAAATACAAGTCAAAACCACAATGAGTTACCCCCTCGCACCTGTCAAAATGCTTAAAATTAACAACACAGAAAACAACACATATTAGCAAAGATGTGGAAAAGGGTCATCCCTCTTACATTGCTGGTGGGAACACACACTGTTAAACCAGTCTGGAAAACATTATGGATATTTCTTAAAAGTTAAAAAATAGAACTACACCACGACCCAGCAATTTCACTACTAGGTGTTTACCCAAAGGATAAAGCAATACTTATTTGAATAGAGTACAGGCACCTTGATATTTATTGCAGCATTACCAACAATAGCCAAATTATGGAAAGAGCCCAAATGTCCATCAACTGATGAATGGATAAAGAAGTTTTGGTATACATAAACAATGAAATATTATTCAGCCACCAAAAAGAATAAAATCTTGCCATTTGCAAAGACATGGATGGAGCTAAAGCATATTATACTAAGCAAAATAAATCAGTCAGAGAAAGACAAAAATGGTATTATTTCCCATATATATGGAATTTAAGAAAGCAAACATGAACCTAGAGGGAAGGAAAAAAAAAGACAGGGAGGCAAATCATTAAGAAACATTCAGCTATCAAGGACAAACTGAGGATTGCTGGTGTTGAGGTGGGTAGGGGATAGGCTAAATGGGCGATGCCTATGAAGGAGGGCACTTGTGATGAGCACCAGGTGTTATATGTAAGTGATGAAATCCCTAAACCGTACTCCTGAGACTAATATCACATCATATTTTAACTAGCTAGAATTTAAATAAAAATTTGAAACATAAAAACTTGAAAAGCACCCTAGTGCTTTCAGTTATTTTAATTCTCTCCAAAGTTTCTATGATCATTCTTTCATTTTACCTTCCATGTCTGTTGCCTGAATTTCTCTGATCTACCACTTCCATCACTAAGACAAAGTGTATCTTTCAAAACGGAAGTGATTCACAATAAGAACTACTGTAGTATTGTGATTAATTTTCTTTCACAGTAGTAAATCACAGCAAAAAACTTAATGTTTTCCTTTGAAGTTTATAAGTTAGGATTCTAAATGTATTAAAGAATGGTTCATTGTAACTATTTTATTTTTATACTTTCCCAGTAGGCTTTTTACAAGAAAAAACAATGTTAGTAATATAATTTCCATTTATGTATTTACTTTGGACATTGCAGGGAAATGCAGTTCTTTGTATTGACAAGAATTTTTGTCAACATTGAAGACAGAGCTAGAATTACATTGTATATTAATCCATAGGACTTTAAGTATTATATAAACAGTAAAACCTCGGATTGTGAGTAACTTGTTCTGTGAGTAATCCACAAGATGAGAAAACATTTCTAATAAATTTTAATTTGATAAATGAGTGGTCTTTTAGTATGAGTGGTATGTGATGCCAAACATCACATGACCAAAACTGAGCCAATGGTCCTTGAAATTCACTTTGATATACAAGTGCTTTGGATTGCAAGCATGTTTCTAGAACAAATTATGCTCATAGACCAAGATTTTACTGCATAATGAAATGGCATAATACATCAACAGCATCCAGGGAATATTTATCCAATATATTCCAGAAACATGTTAAAGTTGATATAATTAATCTATCCTTTATACATTGACCATGCAAACTTTATATAAGACTTTATCCTAGGCTAATGAATATAAACAGGAAAACTACATAATTATCACATTGCTGCACATATATAAGGAGATTTCTAGTGTTTCACATCGAAGCAGCTGGAATCCTTAGAGTTAATTTGTACATTTTCACTCAAGTCACTTTATTAGTTCTTATAGCTAACATATTATGTATGCAAATAACAAAGGCATTCATTTTAAGAAGTAGAAAAAGAAAATTTAACAATAAACTCCAATATAAATATGTTGAAGTTTGCAATATATCGCAATATGGGAGGTAAAGTGCACATTCCTTGTTTTTAATCTTAAGAAACAAGGATTTTATAATTGTTGCTTTGTCACTGATATGCTGTTTGATTTCTTTTGAAAGGAAAGAGTAGGTAACCCAGTAATGGTCTAACGGTTCATGAAAAAACAATGCTAGTTATGATAGCAAATAAAGGATTTTGTTTGCAATCATCAAATTTAAATCTACTCCATGATTTTGCAATGCGAGTACAGACATGAACCTGCTGTTTAGGGAACCCATTATGAAGTCACCAAAATCTATTAACCTGTATATTGATGGAGCCATAGGCATTCTCAATTTAATTTCTTCACCATGAGTTATTTTTCTATGGAAAAAATATGACTTTGGACTTTAAAGTAATGTATTTGACTATAAATTCTCCATTTCAACTTGAACAAATTGCCGAGTTTCTTTGGGCTTTAGTTTCTTCAACTATGAAAAATATAACAACGTGGGAAGCGGCAGCACAGGAGGAGTGATCTGTCGAGCTATAGCTCCTTAGAGGGAAGTTCCCCTTCTTGTCAAGGGGAAGCACCCTCCCACAAGCAGAGCAACAGCTCTCGGGACTCTTCCATGCGCCCTGCACACGTGCCCCTGATGTGGTTAAATGCTAAGGTCCGGTCAGCCCCTGACCTTTAAAAATAAGGGTCTACCACAATTCCTCCTCCTTATCCCTTGAGAGTTCTCATCCTTCCATGAGGTCATAGAGAAGTATGATTTAGCAAGCAGGGTCACAAGGGGGACAGTCTGGAAAATAAGGAGCTTGGCCTATTTTTATGCTTTGCTTATTTGGCAATAAGCTCCTGTGGTTATTGTACAAAAGCTACAAACTGCTAATAAAGAATGACACTTTTGGTGCAATGGCTCTGAGTGTCCCTCCCGTCCCCTGACTTTCGGTCTCCTCTTTCTTCCTCATTCCCTTGCCTCGGGTCTCTTTTCAGATTGTCGCGGCGGGCCGTGACATAACAATACATGTTCTATGTACTTTACAGAATTTTTGTGACAAACAAAATAAAAAAATAGGTGTGAAACTGCTTCATGAGCTAAATTGCTAAACAATTTGAGCTTCCAAGGAAATGACTCACAGTGTATTTTCTCTTCTCCCTTTTCCCAAGTATTGGATCTACTAAGAAGAGTTCAACATGTGAATTGGAAAACAAAGGAATGCAATGACAACTAAATTGATCATCATTTACTATTCAGTATGTACTAATCAAGATCTATAAGAAAGTGTCCAAGCATTCTTACTACCATAAATGCCAATAATACATATGCTTTGAAGGGAAAATGAAACATCCATAATACAGCTTATCCTATGTAAATCTTTTTGTGGCTCCTAGAGACCATTAATATTAATGGAAAAAAGATCTAAGACCTACAAACATTACTAAATATTTAGTGACCAAAATGATTTGTGGCAGTAGCATTTACTGATAATGAAGAACCTGATGTACAGAATAGCTGTTGCATTCAGTCTGTCCAATCTTTAAGTTCTTGGTTTGAAGATAAAATTGTTATTTAAAAGAAGACATTATTCTGTGTAATAATACTAACATATCATACATGCTTCAATAATATGGTTGCTGTCACTTCATTAAACTTATCTATTTAGTCTTTGCAATAACATTCAAAGATCATTATCAGGAACAAAGCAACAAGCCTAAACCTTTGTTTCCTAAAATTAAACACAAGGTGCATGCCCTTTCCTTCTCCACTGCAGTCAGTATATTGAAAGTAACACTTAAATATTTGGATTGGAAGTTTTTATTAGATCTTATTTCCCTCCCTTTAAAAATCAATTTCTTTGTTTCTTGCATGCTTCTCCTGTCAATAAGATGAAAAATGATATAGATTTAGGAGGATAGTGGTCTCAGTGTATCATCTCTCATATTATTCCAGTATCATCTGTTACAAAGTAAGACCAATTCCCACATCTAATTACAAACAAGATTTCAGAGTCATTAAACAAAATACATTTCCATTAGTGCTGCTGAAAGACGATAGAGAAAAAAATGAAGATTAGTTCATGTTGCACCTTTTTTTCAAGCTTTGAAGATTTAGACCTCTGTACTCAGATTCCATAAATTTGTGGAATATCAACAAGGTGATAGACATGTAAAAGTGCTTCATTCTAAAGAATTTAACATTGGTACTGCATTTTGTCATTAGTTTTTTTTTTCCATTGCATTTTGTTCTTACAGTAAAAATATCAAGAAACTGAGAGATTACTTCCCTAGTACTTGGCAGGTGCCTGAAGGTATTTTCTTTTGCTCTACAAAGACATGTTCCTCATAAGTAAGAGTAAATTTGGTACGAAAGAGATTACTTGAAATGAAAATGGATTACTTGCAAGTAGGTAATTTTGATTCTATGAGACTAAGTTACTTTTGTTGCTATTAAAACACAGCACCAGTTCTTAGAATACAAGAAAAGTTACAGACTAGATAAATCAAGTAAAGTAGACCATACAATATGCCTAAATGACTGAAATACAAACTAAGAGGTATATATTTTCCTTCAATAAATGCATTCATTGCCCATTAATGTTAATGCTTCCAGAGAAGACTATATCTTGAATGGCTGAAGTACACAATCTATAGCACTTTATTTATTTACAAAATTTCTTATGGAAAGTCTGTTCAGGTAGTCCAAATAGACCCTTAATGTTTTGTTATTCAGAGTATGTTAAATCATATAGTTCATGGAGATAAGGGCTTTTTTAAACTGAAGGAAGATGAATATAATTGGTCCGGTCATACAAGCAAAGGAGAGAGAAGGCTTTTCATTTGGGTTTTAATTCTTTCAAGAATAATGATAAATCCAATTCTTCTTCCACAATATGTTGTATTAATCCTTTCCCCCTTTATTATAGGGATGGGAGGTATTGGACCAGGGCCACTTTCTTTACCATGTGCTATTGAGATGCATTACAAAGCAATTCAGTGTTATCTAGTATGTGTAAAGAAGGTGTATTCTAGTTACAATAGAATTCTAGAAAAGAAACATGGTTGACAATCAAACCATATCTGGATTATTAGTTTCATGAAATGTATTTATAGTAAGTCATTGAACTATATGGTCACCCTTACATATGTATAGAACATTTCTCTTGCTTCCTTCTTAGAGTGCCAGGAATAACCATTTACCCTATGTACAAAGGTAGAATTACCAGACCTAGTATGGTCTTTAAATGTCATTTAGTGGGCAACTGGGTGGCTTAGTCGGTTAAGGGTCTGGCTTTGGCTCAGGTCATGATCTCACAGTTTGTGGGTTCAAGCCCCATGTCGGGTTCTTTGCTGACAGTTCAGGACCTGGAGCCTCCTTGCATTCCACGTCTCCCTCTCTCTCTGCCCCTCCCCCTCTTTTACGGTCTTTCTCCCGCAACAATAAATAAAAAATAAAAATAAGTAAATAAGTAAATGCAATTTAGTTTCTCTTCCTATTTTTAGACATCAAAATATCCAGGGTCAGATACAGGAAGAGAATTGCTTCTTGGAAGGAGTGGTTCTAGAACCCATATCATTATAACATCCAGTAAACGTTTAGCTCTCTCTGCAATCCTGCAACTTAATCTCAGATACATCCTTTTATTTTTCCTCATTTCCAAACCGTCCTGGCAGTTCTTGTTTCTCGCTTGAGGGAAGGGCTTCAGCCTGATGAAATGTAATCCAGTTATCTACAATCAACACAGGCACTTTATAAAGTGAAGTATGTATCAAATGCATTTTTTATAAATAACTACAACAGAATTTGATACGATCCAAAATGGGAAATAATCAGAAATAGGAATATAGGAATATTTTGCCTAGGAAGAACATGTCTTTCTTTCTTCCCCCCCTTTCTCTCTCTTTCCCTGTCTCACACACTTCAAGAAACATTACTGCAGTATATGAAATGCTATTAATATGTCCAGTGTTATGCCCAGATCACAATATCATCCCCAAAAACCAGAGACCACCAGGGAGACCAAGTCACACATGCAAAAGCAAAGGGCTTTCTTACAGGCTTAGACATGCTGGGCCTACACTCGGGCTCACAGACTTCACCAGCACAGTGGATCCGTGCTGAGAGCCCAGAACAAGGGCTGAGCAGGGTTTTTATGGGGACTGGGAAGGGGGAGTTATAGGAAATTGTGACCCAGGAACAGTGATCCAATCATTATCGCATAACATTATTGGCAGTAACTTTAACCATACACATTGTCCAGAGTGTTTGTTACTTTTGGTGGGACCCAATCACAACATTTAGAGTATTAACCAATTACAGAGTGGACCCAGGACCCTCACGTAGGGTGTAACTAGCCTTAAGCAATAAGTGATTATCTATAGGTTCTCTCTCTAGGCCTGCCCTTAGGAACGTTAAGCATTTTAGCTGGCCGCTTCTGATTGGTTGTTACTAGGGTGGTCCCTGGTTGAGCACTCTGTGCCCTTTTATTGTCTAATGATCCTAGGAAACCGACACTTAGGCATCCAAGGTCAGAGGGGAAACTTGAAGCCTGTCATGGAGTCAGTTTGATTCAGACCTGCGTCCTTGCACCAGCAGTTAATTCCAAAGGTAGACACAGCTCAGAAATGCAGTAAAAAGAGGTTGGTGAAGAAGAAAAGGAGAGTATAGAGTAGTAAAACAGCATTAAGAAACAAAGAAGCTAGGCAAAACTGGTGATTTATATACCTCAGACCATTCCACAAGTAGACTGAAAATATTAATTTAGCTCTCAAGTGTTTCACTTACTATCATTTTGTCAGTAGAAACTGAGTGGTGATAATGATAAGTTTTATGAAAATTAAAGAAAAGTGTAAATTGATGGTGCTCCCAAAGAAGTCCTTTATGTAGCATAAAATCCACAATAACTCACAAAAAGAAAGTTTAACCATCAATATGCCAAAGTATGCACATCTCTCTCTATAGAAAGGTTAGAGACACAGAAATCAGGGGATAACATATGTTCTGTAAATTATTTCTATGGTAATATCAGAAGGTTTATAATTTTTTTTTTACCAAGGTAAAGTGCAATTTGAAACTGGACCACTTTATTAGGAATTCAATGTGTACAATCTATCTTGACAGAATTCCAGAATACAACAGCATCAAAAATATTATTTTCCAAATTTATGCCATTATTCCTGATTAGCTAGTTATGTGATTGTTTTCCACATTAGCCATAAATTAGCAGCTAACATGGAATAGAACTTTTTTGGGTGATGCCTGGGTGGTTCAGTCAGTTGAGTGTCTGATTCTTGATTTCAGCTCAGGTCATGATCCCAGGTTCATGGGATCAAGCTTTGCATGGGGCTCCACACTAAGCATGGAACCTGTTTGAGATTCTCTTTCTCCTCCTCTGCCCTTCTCCCTCATGCATGCGCTCTCTCTAAAATAAAAAAAAATTAAAATAGAATATTTAATTAAGTTAATATGGAGTAGAATATTTGTGTATAGTTTTCTATTGTAGAGACAATTAAATTATAAATGTATGTGACATACTGAGAAAAGTCAGGGTATAACCACAGCAATAAAATCAGGAGACTCATTAGACTGAAAGCATAAAATATCTTGTTTCTATTACCACTAATCTCTCCTATTGTTAAACTCTATAATTTTAAGGAGGGCACTGGATTTTTTTGTGACTTTCTTTTCTATGATAATAGGAAGAGTACTTGTCTCACAGGAGTAATACAAGGGTAGAAGGAGTTCAAAAATTATATTTAGACATGTATTTAATAAAATGATTTAAAATGTTGATATGTATATATGTATGTGTCATTTTTATATCAGATGAGAATAAAACTCTCCATGTTTATAATCATATGTTAGTGTGGTTAGAGCACTAAAACAAAGTGTTTTCTCCTATTCGTTGAAGGAAAAACGTTTAAGACAATACTTTGTTCATGGGATAAGTGTGGGAAAACAATACATACATTAATAACCTTAAAACGCTCCTGGGAAACCTGCACAGCACTCACAAAGATGAAACACAGGCTCTCTTTAGTCTTGTCATCTTTAACACTAAAAAAAAAAAACAGCTTAGACATTTTGGGTTTTTTTTTAGAATAAAACAGCTATCTCTTTTGCCTTTTAAAGCATATGAAAATTTAACAGAGAAAAACTAAAAAATGCTGACCACATAGTAGCTGATTCTTCATGGTGGGTGTAAAACCTAAAAAGTTACAATATGGATCTGTGCCTACTCATTTCTTTTCAACTTGAACAGCATCCTGCTTCTGCTAACTGGGTAATCATACAGCTGATGGATTTCTGAGTTTTCTAAATAATGCATGGGCTTTTCTTCTAACATGTCAGTGCAAAAGTTTCAATTCTGCCCCAGTTTTGTTCATGATGCTGATTTTACTTGACATCATTCCATTAAAAATGATTTTTCCTTCTTGATAGTTCCTTAAATATTCCTCTGAGTGATGTATTTGTGTGTGTTTTTTTAAATAGATTGTGAAGGGTTCACATTTATAAGATAACTCCATGGCAGGTGCAGATGGAAAAAAAATTACAAAACAATTAAACTTTAGAACAGGACACTTTCGGGGCACCTGGGTGGCTCAGTCGGTTGAGTGTCTGACTTCGGCTCAGGTCATAATCTCACGGTTCATGGGTTTGAGCCCTGCATCAGGCTCTGTGCAGACTGCTAGCTCAGAGCCTGGAGCTTGCTTCAGATTCTGTGTCTCTTTCTCTCTCTGCCCCTCCCCTATTCACGCTCTCTCTCTCTCTCTTTCTCTCTGTCTTTCAAAAACAAATAAATGTAAAAAAAAAAAAGAACATGACACTTTCCCCCACTCTTGATTCTTCAAATGTCATCCCCTCCAACCTCCCATTCCAAAAGGTCTACACTCAAAACACGTGAAGTTCTAAGAAAATACCACTGAAGTATGCAGTACTGCTTAGTATCTCGCTTGAGAGCACAAAAACATTCATTAAATCATGCATGTTAACTTCAGAGGCTACATAAGGAAAACAAATATGTTATTCCTTCCTCAGTCCTTTGTGAAAGCAGATGTGATCTCCAGGACAATGCACTGATTCTACATTGATTATGTCTCAGCAGGATAAAATCATCTAAAGCCAGAAAGTTTGAAGAGAAGAGCATTTGAGCTCTATTATTTTTCAGGTTTAATTAATTACCTAGTAACTTAATTTTATTTATTTATTTATTTAGAGCACAAGCAGAAGAGGAACACAGAGATAGGGAGAGAGAGAGAATACCAAGCAGGCTCCACACACAGCATGGAGCCTATATGGGGCTTGATCACATGACCGAAAGATCATGACCTGTACTGTTATCAAGAGTCAGACACCCAACCGGCCACTCAGGCACCCCTTGTGTTCTATTCTTATAATAAGGTATATATTTTTCAGAGAAATTGTTGCCACATAAATGTAAACTTTGAGCATCTGGAGAAAATAACTTTTGCCTCCTCATTAAAAATGATTTAGATGCAAATAAGTCCTAGGGGTTTCTAAAGGTTTCCTGGCAAATTTCTACAAGCCATTTAAGATAAATATTAGGATCTTATAATGATCTCCCAGAGGAGGCAATTGTAACCATTCATGACCCAATTAGACAGTCTTCACAATTTGATTCATACAGAAGAAAAAAAAAAACTGGTCTGGGAATGCATTAGGTAAAGTAGACATGGATTCACTTTGCACATGGAGAATAATCCTTGTGAACTGACTTTAATTTTGTTGGCAAGAAAGAGAATTTAAGCATCCTCATTAAGGGTTAGAAATACCTTTCCCTACGAAATACTTTGGTTCAAAAAAGAAGTAAATTGTGAAACTGGCAGATTTAAGTATTTGGGCCCCAGCCTTCAGTTCTCTTTTCTCCTAGTTGTACACAATTTCTATCCATTAGGCTTTGCCCAGGGAAATCACTTTTCTCATCAGCATCAATTCTTACACTTTCATTCACACTTGTATATAAAAAGCTGATAAATGTGAAAATTATAATACCTAGGGAGATTTAAAATAAATTTTGTACTTTGCCTTAGATAACTACTAAGAGAAGAGAGTTGGCAATACCAGAAACATTGTGATTTCCCAGAGTCCATAAAATCATCTTACTTACAGATAAAACCAGCTCTGGCGAAGTGTCCTATATTATTAATTAAATAAATCTGATTTTACTAAAGGAAACATGTTCTTTGCAAATCCATGCCCAATCAACTTCCCTCAGTAAGTCAGAAACCAAAACTCTCACATATGAGTGAAATAAATATTTCATACAGTGAGTGACTACATTAAGTTTCTATATTGAGTTTCTACCCTGAGAGCCTGTGGCCTTAGTTGAGATTTCTAGAAAGTTTCTCCAACTCTATTTGTTTATTCCTAGAGAGCTACTGGTTTTCACTGTGTGTACTCAGGTTTGTTTTGTTTTGCTTTTCATTTTTCCTCCAGTATATATTTTACTGCTTAATTATTTATTAATAAAATTTAAGGGGCACTTGGGTGGCTCAGTTGGTTAGGCATCTGACTCATGGTCTCCTCTCAGGTCATGATCTTGCAGTTTGTGAGTTCGAGCCCCATATGGGGCTCAGGCTCTGTGTTGATTGCACAGAGACTGCTTGGAATACTCTCCCCCTCTCTTTCTTCCCCTTCCTTGCCCTCTCTCTCTCTATCTCTCCCTCTCTAAAAAGAAGTAAACTTTAAAAAAATAAGCAGAAATATATTCATAGTATTTTGATAAACATTTACATGTAAGCATTCTTTTTATCATTAAATTATGCTTATATACAGATAAAGAATATATGTATGTGTGTATGATACAAAAATATAAATGTTTCTGTGTAATTTGGGGTGTGGTAATTCCCTTGAAAGGGCTCTTATTTAACTGTCTTAAAGTTTAAGGGAATTACTATACTCTCATGGATTTTCCTTTCTCTCCTGGCTTACAATATGGAGGGAGATAAGCCTCAGTCTTAAACCTGGTGTCAAATAGGCATGTGTTTATACCTGGTAGCAGTACTCTTTGCATTATTATTGGACTACCCTTTTGTCTCATAAAAGATGTTACCTCCACCTGTGAGCAGTAAACAAGGGTTGGAATGCTAAGCTAATACTAGAAAGATTGTAGAAAAGTATTGGTTTTGATGACAATATTGCTATAATGATCCCTTTATCTGCTGCATATTGATATACTATAAACTTTAGAAAAGTCAGAGGTCAGTTCTTCTTTCCTCACATCAACTAAATGATCATGTGTCACTTCTTAAATTCTCTTTAAGGCACAACCTATGAACTTCTCAATATTCTTGGGGGCAATGGAGTTTCTTCTATGTAGCAAGATCAGCTTCCCTGTAAAAAAAAGGAATTATAATGTTGTAATGTCACAAAATTTGCACAACAGAGTACATAGACTGCATAGTATCCAGGATATGCATGATAAATTACAATCTATTTTTTTAAACCCATCTGTAAATATATAATCCAAAAAATTCATTTTGGGAATGTAAAATGTTGTAGCTACTTTGAAACATAGTTTGGCGTTTATTAAAAATGGCAAACATAGAGTTACCATTTGACCTGGCAATTCCACTTCTAGTTATACACCGAAGATAAATTAATACACATGTCCACCTGGAAATTTGCACATGAACATTGATAACAGCATTATTCATAATAGAAAAAAGGAGAAACAACTTAAATTTCCATCAACAGATAAATGGTGAAACAAAATGTAGTACTTTTATATGATTGAAAATTATTCAGGCATTAGAAGCAGAGAAGTACTGATACATGATACAATACAGGTGAAACTTGAAAATATTATGTCAAGTTACAGGCCAATATCCTTGATGAACATATATGCAAAACATCCTCAATGGAATAATAGCAAATAGAATTCAACAATACATTAAAAAAAAAACATTCACCATGATCAAGAGGTATTTATTCCTGGGTTGCAAGAGTGGGTCAATGATCACAAATCAATCAATGTGATACAGGACATCAATAAGAGAAATGACAGGAACAATAAGACCACTTCAATAGATTCAGAAATACCATTTGACAAAGTACAATATCTATTCATGATAAAGGACCCTCAAAAAAGTCAGTTTAGAGAAACAAACTCAACATGATAATGGCCATATATGAAAAACCCACAGATAGTATTATGCTCTATGGAGAAAAAATTAGAGCTCTTCCCCTAAGGTCAGTAACAAGACAAGGATATCCACCCTCATCACCATTATTCAACATAGTACTGTAAGGCTTAACCACAACATTCAGAAAACAAAAAGAAAGAAAAGACATCCAAATCAATTAAGAAGATGTAAAACTTTTACTATTTGCAGATGACGTGATACTCTATATAGAAAACCACCAAAAAATTGCTAGAAATAATAAGTGAATTGGGTAATGTCACAGGATACAAAATCAATGTACAGAAATCTGTTGCATTTCTATACACCAATAGTGAAGCAACAGAAAGAGAAGTTAATAAAACAATCCCATTTACAATGGCACCAATAATAATAAGATAAATAAGGATAATCCTAACCAAAGTGGTGAAAGATCCATACTATGATAACTATAAAATACTGATGAAAGAAATCGAAGATGACACAAAGAAATGGAAAGAAATTCCGTGTTCATGGATTGAAAGAACAAATATTGTTAAAATGTCTATGCTACCCAAAGCAATCTACACATTTAGTGGAATCCCTATAAAAAAAACCAGTAGTATTTTTCACAATACGAGAACAAATAATTCTAAAATTTGCATGGAACCACTAAAGACCCCAATGAGGCAAAGCAATTTTGAAAAAGAAAGACGTTATCATTTTAGTTTTTAATTTACATTACAAAGCTCTGGTAATCAAAACAGTTTGACACTGGCACAAATAATAGACACATAGATTACGGAAACAGAATAGAAAACCCAGAAATAAACCCACATCTATATGGTTAATTAATCTTTGGCAAAGCAATAAGGAATATCCAATGGGAAAAAGGAATGTCTTTTCAGCAAATGATGTTGGAGAAACTAGATAGCAACATGCAAAAGAAAGAAAGTGTACCACTTTCTTCCACCACACACAAAAATTCAAATGGATTAAACCCTTAAATGTGAGATCTGAAACCATAAATATCCTAGAAATAAAACAAGCGGTAATTCTTTTGACACTGGCTATAGCAACTTATTTCTAAACATTCATCTAAGGCAAGGGAAACAAAAGCAAAACTAAACGGTTGGGACTACATCAAAATAAAAAGCTTCTGGACAGTGAAGGAAGCAATCGACAAAATTAAAATGCAACCTGTATATAGAATGGAAGAATGTATTTGCAAGAGACATATCTGACAAATGTTTAGTATCCACAATATATAAAGAACTTATAAACTCAATACTCAAAAACAAATAAGCCAATTAAAAAATTGGCAGAAGACATGAACAGACATTTCTCCAAAGTAAACATCGAGAGGGTCAACAGGTGCATGAAAGATGCTCAACATCATTCATCATCAGGGAAATGCAAATCAAAACTACAATATCACCTCACCACTGTCACAATGGCTAATCAAGAAACTAATCCTGGTCACAATTGTACGAACAACCAAAAAATACCTAGGAATAAACCTAACCAAGGATGTTAAAGACCTGTATGATAAAACTATAGAAATCTTATGAAAGAATTTAAAGAACACATCAAGAAATGGAAAAATATTCCATGTTTCTGGATCAGTAGAATAAACATTGTGAAAATGTCATTACTACCCAAAGCAATCTACACATTCAATGCCATCCCGATCAAATTTGCATCAATATTCTTCTCCAAACTAGAACAAACTATCCTCAAATTCATATGGAACCACAAAAGACCCCGTTTAGCCAAAGTTATATTGAAGAAGAAAACCAAACTGGGAAGCATCACAATCCCAGACTTTTGCCTCTACTACAAAGCTGTCATCATCCAGACAGTATGGTATTGGCACAAAAACAGACACATAGACAAATGGAATAGAATACAGAACCCAGAACGGGGCCCACAAATGTATGGACAATTAATTTCTGACAAAGCAACAAAGAGTATCCAATGGAATAAAGACTGCCTCTTTAGCAGGTGTGCTGGGAGAACTGGACAGCACCATGCAGAAGAATGAAACTAGACCACTTTCTTACACCATACACAAAAATTAACTCAAAATGGCTGAAGGACCTGAATGTGAGACAGGAAACCATCAAAACCCTCGAGGAGAATGTAGGAAACAGCCTCCTTGACCTCAACTGCGAAATTTCCTACTTGACAGATCCCCAAAGGCAAGGGAAATGAAAGCAAAAATAAACTACTGGGACCTCATCAAGATAAAATGCTTCTGCACTGTAAAAGGAAACAATCAATAAAACTAATAGGCAACTGACAGAATGGGAAAAGATAGCTACCTATTACATATCAGATAAAGGGCTAGTATTTAAAATCTACAAGGAACTCACCAAACTCCACACCCAAAAAACAAATAACCCAGTGAAGAAATGGGCAGACATAAACAGACACTTCACCAAAAAGGACATCCAGGTGGCCTACAGGCACATGAAACGATGCTCAACATCACCCATCATCAGGGAAACACAAATCAAAACCACACTGAGATACCACCTCACACCAGTCAGAGTGGGTACAATGAACAAATCAAGAGACTATAGATGTTGGCGAGGGTGTGGAGAGACAGGAACCCTCCTACACTGTTGGTGGCAATGTATACTGGTCCAGCCACTCTGGAAAACATTGTGGAGGTTCCTCAAAAACCTGTCAATAGAACTCCCCTATGACCCAGCAATAGCACTGCTAGGGATTTACCCAAGGGATACAGAAGTGCTGATGCATAGGGGCGCATGTACCTAAATGTTCATAGCAGCACTGTCAACAATAACCAAATCTTGGAAAGAGCCTAAATGTCCATCACCTGATGAATGGATTATATTTATATTTATATTTATATTTATATTTATTTATATTTATACATACAATGGAGTATTACATGGCAATGAGGAAGAATGAAATCTGGCCATTTGTAGCTACATGGATGGACCTTGAGGGTGTCATGCTAAGCGAAATAAGTCAGGCAGAGAAGGACAGATGCCATATGTTTGCACTCATAGGTCTAACAAGAGAAGAGGACAAACCTAATGAAGGACCATGGGGAGGGGAAGAGGGAAAAAGAGGTGGGGAGAGAGAGGGACGCAAACCCTGAGAGTCTATTGGATACAGCAAAGGACTGAGGGTTGAAGGGGAGTGGAGCAGGAAAAGAGGTGGTGGTAATGGAAGAGGGCATTGTGGGGAAAGGCACTGGGTATTATATGGAAACCCATTTGACAATACTCTATTTAAAAAGTATAATATCAACTAAACATCAGAAAATTTCCACAAAGCAGTTCTATCTAAACTTGGACACTTAAATAAGTATATATATTACACTATATATAAGACACACTTATTTTATATTTCTATGATACTACATATCATAGAGATAAACAAACACAAAAACATAGAAATGTTTTTACATAACAATGACTACAGCATTTTTAAATTTTTATTTATCATTAACGAAATAGAGTAGTGTATTTTGCACTCAATCAACAAAATAATGTTCATTGAGCTCATGAGCTGTGTCTGAGTATATGATAGTTTCTGTAATATGCATTATCTAAATTAGGTTTCCCAAGAATTCTAAAGGAATTGAAAGTTTTCTCATTTGGCAGGTAGGGAAATCAAACAAGGAGATATTAAAATCTTGAGCCATTCACATAGGTAAGTAACGGTGGAACCAGTGTTCAATGCAAAGGTTTTCATTATAAGCTTATGTTTTAATACACTAGCTTACTTCAGGATGCAATGTTCCAAACTAGGTTTTTTTTTAAGTAAAAGAAATTCTTATTCAGTATTGAGAAATTACTTTTTAAAATAATACTTGTATTTAAGATGTATTTGCATAAAAGGAAATTTTCCTAATAATGTTTGGTTACTTTATGTGTGCTTAACATGTGCTGTATGAGGTTTGATTCAAATGTTACCAGTATTTGTAGAAAATTAGCTATTACTGGTGTTTGCAAAAACAAACTTATTTTTTAAGTTTTTTTAAACTAGTTAGTTAACATACAATGTAATATGACTTTCAGATATACCATACAGTGACCCTATACTTCCATAAAGCACCCTGTGCCTCACAATTGCACTCCTGAATCCCCAACACTGATTTAACCCATATTGCCACCCACTTCCCCTCTGAAAGCCATTAGTTTGCTCTCTATAGTTAAAAGTCTGTTTCTTCGTTTACTTCTTTATTTTTATTTCCTTTTGGGTTTTTTTTGTTTTGTTTATTAAATTACGTGTATGAGTGAAATGAAATTTTGACTTCTTTTGTTAGCACAATATTACCTTAACACTCTTGGCATTATACTCTAACTCCATCTAGGATGTAAATGTCAGGACTTCATTCTTTTTTACGTTTGAATAATATCCCATTGTATAAATATGCTACAACTTCTTTATCCATCGATTAGTCAGTAATTTGGCTATTATAGATAATGCTGCTATAAATATTGGTGTGCATGTATAACTTTGAATCAGTATTTTTGTATTTTGGGATAAGTACCTAGTAGCGAAATTGCTGGATTTTAGGGTAATTTTATTTAATTCTTTGAAGAACCTCCATACTGTTTTCCAGAGTGGCTGCACTCAGTTTGCATTCCCATTAACAGGGAAGAGGATTCCCCTTTCTCCACATCCTCATCAACACCTGTTTTTCTTGTGTTATTGACTTTAGTCATTGTGATATGTTTGAGTTGATATCTCATTGTAGTTTTGCATTTCCCTGATGATGAGTGATGTTGAGCATCTTTTCCTGTGTCTGTTGGTCATCTGTATGTCTTCTTTGAAAAAATGTCTATTCATATTTTCTGCACATTTAAAAAATTATAATGTTTTTTTATTTATTTTGAGAAACAAAGAGAGACAGCAGAAGCCGGGGAGGTTCCGAGAGGGAGATACAAAATCTGAAGACAGGCTCCAGGCTCAGAGCTAGCTGTCAGCACAGAACCCGATGCTGGGCTTGAACCCACTAACCATGAGTTCATGACCTGACCCGAAGGCGGATGGTTAACTAACTGAGCCTCATTTTTAATTGGATTATTTTTGGGGGGTGTTAGGTTTTACAAATCAAAAAAAAAAACAAAAAACTAAAGGGCAAGCTACAGAATAGGAGAAGATATCTGCAAAGGACTTATTCAATGAAAAGTCAGTATCCAAAATACATATTTTTTTACTGTGTCTAATGTGATAGTTTTCCTTTTTTCTATTTTTTTAATGTTCATTTTTGAGAAAGAGCAAGAGTGGGGAGGGAAAGAAAGCGAGAGAGACATAGAATCTGAAGCAGGCTCTGTGAGGTCAGCACAAGTTAGAAGTGGGGCTTGAAGTCACAACCTGTGACATTCTGACCTGAACTGAAAATAAGAATCAGTTGCTTTACTGACTGAGCCACCCAGGTGACCCCCTTTTTCTATTCGTTTAATATAATTTCAAGAATGATTTTTTGGGTCGTCTGGGTGGCTGAGTTAGTTGAGCGTCCAACTTCAGCTCAGGTCGTGATCTCCCTGTTTGTAGATTCGAGCCCCACGTCAGGCTCTGTGCTGACAGCTAGCTCAGAGCCTGGAGCCTGCTTTAGATTCTGTGTTTCCCTCTCTCTCTGCCCCTCCCTTGATCACACTGTCTCTCTGTCTATAAAAAATAAATGCTAAAAATAATTTTATAAAGAATGATTTTTCAAAATCTGAGAACAATATTACAAATAAAGTCTGTTACACATTGAGCTTCCTTGTTGTTAAAGGTAGAGTTTCAATGCAGCAAACCCTATGAACTTCCAGCAGAGTTAATAAAACTTAACATAATTGCAACTCATATGGAATATTATTGTCATAAAAATTAAATCTTTCCATTTGTAATAATGTGGATGGAACTAAAGTATATTATGCTATGAGAAATAAGTCAGTTAGAGTAAGATAAATACCATACAATTTCATTTATATATGAAATATAAGAAAAAAAACCAGGGGAATACAGGGGAAAAAAGAGGCAAACCTTAGGAAAAACTCTGAACTATAGAAAACTAGCTAGGTTTGCTGGAAGTGAGATGTGTGAGGGAATAGTGATGAGAACTGGGTGTTGTATATTGTTGGGGCCCATCCAGCCAGCAGTGCTGTGTGGCCTTTGGGACCCTGCTTCCCCTGCTTGAAAATGTGTACACTTGATTGCTTGACCTAAGTGGATCAGAGACTGGGGTTAGTTCTCTTATTATTCATGCCTCTTGGTAATTGTGATTTCAGTAAATGGGCAGACTTTCTGATTGAAACTTCCTCCCTGGTTAGAGGCACCTTACTCACAGACTATTGTTTAAACCTTTAAAGAAAAATAGCCTTGTCATAAGCTTCGGTTAATATTACACTATATACGCAAAATAAGACCCCCACTGATGTATTTTTAGTGATAAATTATGTTTTTTGAGCTTATGTATTGTACTCCATTTCTGTCTTTAACTTTCTGTTCTCTCTTCCGTGAAAACAATGATCTTTCTGAAACATGTGATTCCTAAGAAGTTACAAACAATGTAATCATTAAAAGAAAGATGTAATCACCTATGGTATATAAGACACCAAATTTCACAGTAAAGTGTGGTCTCTTCCATCATTCATGTTGTCTGTGTTCTTTCTTGTAGATATTTCGCTGACACCAACCCCCTACTCAGGGACCCTTAGACTCTGGTGCGTGGGTTGGTCCCCTGCAGTATATAAGTGATAAATTCCTAAATCCTACACGTGAAAGTAATATTATAATGTATGTTAACTAAAAAGAATTTTTTGAAATGAGAAAACAAAACATAATTGCAGGTCAGTAGTGATGAATACTCACCTGTTTAAATAAGTCATATAGTTATTTGTTCAAGGAGCCTACAAAAAAAATAATTCCATTTTTTTTCAATAGATCAAATTTCTAATTTGAAAAACAATAAATATATTTTTAAGGAAAGCTTTTTTTTAAATTTTTTTAATGTTTTATTTTATTTTTGATACAGAGAGAGACAGAACATGAGAGGGGGAGGGGCAGAGAGAGAAGGAGACACAGAACCGGAAGCAGGCTCCAGGCTCTGAGCTAGCTGTCAGCACAGAGCCTGACGCGGAGCTCGAACCCACGAACGTGAGATCTGACCTGAGCCGAAGTCGGAGGCCTAACCGACTGAGCCACCCAGGTGCCCCAATAAGTATATTTTTAAATCACTATATTGTAATTTGTCTTTGAGCAAAATGCTTAAATTTTACTACATTTAGCTCATTTTCAATGTTTGTGTATGCACATAATAAGTTTGTCAGAACACTTAACATTAATTTATACCAAATGCATATTTTGCACTTTTCTTTTATGAAGTATATGAAATTTACATAGATATATGCTGAATAATGTTTTATGAATTAGGTCTCAAGTATGAAAATTGGAAGGACTTCTCCCATTTGCTGGAACAGACCATGTAACTAATTTATGCCATGAGTCCTGATTTATTAATACATATGTTTACATATTACATTTTATAAGGCTATCAAGGGAACTCCCCATCTGGTAAGAAAACGTCAATGACAGTACCTTATTCTTGGTAAACACTATAATCCATATAACTCATTAATTGAGCCATTTTCTTTATTATGAGGCTCTGAGAAAATATGCAGAAATAAAAAAGAGAAAATTTGTTTCATCTTCCCCAATCCAAGAAGTTATCCCATGAGCAGTTTATAGCATACTTCACTGGGAAGTCACTGAACATGAAAAATAACAAACAAGATGACATTTTATTCTTAAGTGAAAAAAAATTTACAGTGAGTCATAACAGGATAATAATTTAGGGGGAAATTACATAAAGATCAGAGCTAAGGTGACAGAGTCATAGGAGGACCCAAGACTTGCTTCATCTCTTGAACACAGCTATACAAATATCAAATCATTGTAAATACCCAAGAAATCCATCTGAGAATTAACAGAACAAACAGCACAACTAGAGGGAGAGAAGAGGTAACATCATGGATGGTAGGAGGTGTATAGGAGGTGTAGATAAATGGTTTGGGGAAGAAGCAGATTGTGGGTGCAGTGGAAGGAAAGGAACCCTGGTCATGCAGAGAGGAGAAAGAGATTGAGAGACAGAGACAGAAAGAGAGAGAGAGAGAGAGAGAGAGAGAGAGAGAGAGAATATGAGAGGAGCTTACAGGAGATTGTACCAGCAAAACACTTCCTCAAACCCATTAACTAAGAAAATGAGAGGGGCTGATTTTTGTGAATATTTACAGCCAGCAGGGCTCAAAAAATGGAGTTTTAGAGGGCCACAGAATGTTTGGTGTGGTGCCTTAAGGGAACTGCAGCACTCCTGTGTAGGAGGACAGCCCAGAGGAGATATCACAATCTGAGGATCCCCTGGGAAGCACTGAGAGAAACAGTTTCCTCTTCTTGAAGCTTATCTGGGAGAGGTGACATTGCATCTCCAGTGACAAAGAGCTAGCCTATGTCTTTTCTGTCCCCAACCCCTCAACATAGGTACAGAGATATCTGTTGAGGGAAACTAACATGGACGCTGGCTCTTTGCTGAATTTTACACCAAACTCCCTACCCACAAGTTTTGGTATAACTACCCTTCATGGGGAAACCTGTATCAGTTCTGGTGTGAAGAGACCTTCTTCCAAAGGATCAGCGTGGGTCCCCACCACACCAAGTCCCTAAAGTTTGGAATTTCAAAACTCACCCTGGATGACTAAGATACAACCCAAGGTGAACAATGCTTCCAAGTGGAAAAACGGCCTAGACACACACAAGGTGAAGGCAGAGATCTGAGGGATACTTGGAACACATGAGGGGAGACTGTTCACCCTTCTTGGAGGGCTTCCTAAACAGTGAGATGTCTGAACTTCCTTCTCCAGGGATGAGGGAGCTGTCTGACACCATTTTCCTCCACTGCCCCTTAGAATAATCCAACTTCAGTAACCATCACAGTGCCTTGAATAGTGGCTTAAGCTACTTACAACAAACCCACCTCCCTACACTCTAAAGGTGCTGCTGTTCAACAATAAACTGTCTGACCCTTTCCCCTGTCATCTGGGAATCCTATAATACCAATGTTATTGCACTTTTTGGAAATGTTGAGTTTCCTAAAATCCACATTTGTGATACAATGTTTTTCTTTCTCTTTTATTTTTGGCATCAAGTGTGCCTGAGAACCAGAGTAATGGGAACCTCCTTCCAGAAGATTAGCACTAATCCCCACAAGCACCACGTTTACAAACCACAGAGGTCTGCAAAGCTTTAGCTCTAGTAGAAATAGCATCAGTTATCTTTTAACAATCAGAACAGAGTTTTGCTAGTAAAAATTCATCACACTATGGACAAGGTCCAAACACCACATTATATGCAAGCAGAAACTCTGCAGAGTGTTGACCACAAGGAGAGAGGAGCCAAAACACAGGAGGAGAGTGCACACAGCATATGCCAGAGACACTTCCTGAAACACCAGGTTCCAGACAATATATGATGTATTCCTCATAAAGACATTACTCAGATGAGATGAAAACATACTAGTGTTTTATAAAACACAGAAGACATACCAAGACAAAATTCCAAAGGGAGGAATTAATCCAAAAGATAATAAAAAGAAAATGCCACAGTCAGGAATCTAATTGAAACAGATAAAAATAATATTCCTGAACCAGAATTTAAAGCAAAAATCATAAAGATAATACCTGGGACTGAGAAAACTATAGAAGACACCAGGGAGTCCCTACTACAATGACAAAAAAAAAAAAAAAAAACTAAAAATGAATCAGGATAAAAGAAAAAATTATATATCTAATATAAAACCTGACTGATGGTAATGACCACAAGAATGGGAGAAGAATAAGAACAAATAAGTGGCATAGAAGATTAAATAATGAAAAATAATGAAGCCAAAAAGAAGGGGGAAAAATACTCCATTATTTAAACGTAAACTTAGGGAACTCAGCAACTTCAAAAACCGTAATAACATTGGTATCATAGAATTCCCAGAAGACAGAGAAAAATGGGCAGAACATTTATCGGAGCAAATTATACCTGAAAACAACCGTATTTGGGGCAGAAAACAGATATCCAAATCCAGGAGGCACAGGAAACTCCCACCAAATCAATAAAAGCAGGTCAATACCAAGACATATTGTACTACACTTTGTAAATACAGGAAAAAAAAACGGAAAAATCCTGAAATTAGCAAAACATAAGTCCCTTACTTACAAGGGGACACAAATAAGGGTAGTATCAGACTTCTCCACATAAACTTGGTGGGGAAGAAGAGAACAGCATGATATATAAAAAGTGCTGAATGGGAAAAATATGCAGGCAAGAATACACTATCCAGGAAGCCTATCATTCAGAATAAAGAGAAATATTTATACTTTCTCAGAAAAATGAAAACCAAAGGACTTTCTGACCACTGATCCAGCCCCTCAAGAAATATTAAAGGGAACTCTTGGAGTGGTAAAGAAAGATGTAAAGCAACAAAGACTTGACTGGAACAAAGAAAACTTCCAAAATCAACAACAATACCAGGAATAAAATGGCACTAAACTCATATCTATCAATCACACTGAATGCCAATGAAATAAATGCTCCAATCAAAACACACAGGGTGCCAGAATGACCAGAAAAAGACACATCTATGTGTTGCCTACAAGAGACTGACTTTAGACATAAAAACACCTGTAGATTGAAAGTGAGTATATGGAGGACTATTTATTAGGCAAATGACCTTTAAAAGAAAACCAGAGCAACAGTTATTATATCAGACAAAGTAGATTTTAAACAAAGGCTGTAAGAAGTAATGACGAAGGAGATTATATCATAATAAAGGGGACAATCCAACAAGAAGATCTAACAATTGTAAATATTTATTCCCCTACCTTAGGATCACTCAAGTATATAGAACAATGAATAACAATCATAAATGAACTCATTGATAATACATTAATAGTAGGAAATTTTTTAAATTTATTTTTGAGAGACAGAGACAGATCATGAGCAGGGAGAGGCAGAGAGAAGACACACAGAATCGGAAGCAGGCTCCAGGCTCTGAGAGCTTGGTGCAGGGCTCAAACCCATGAACGTGAGATCATGACCTGAGCCGAAGTCAGACACTCAAGTGACTGAGCAACCCAGGCACCCCAATAGTGGGAAATTTTAACACTCCACTTACACCAATGGAGAGATCATCTAAGCAGAAAATCAACAAGGAAAGAAAGGCTTTGAATGACACACTGGCCTGGATGAACTTAACAGACATATTCAGTACATTTAATACCAAAGCAGCAGAGTACACATTCTTTTCAAGTGCACCTGATACATTATCCATATTAGGTCACATGCTAGGTGACAAATAAGGCCTCAAAAATACCCAAAATATGAGGTGATACTATGCATATTTTCAGACCACAACACTATGAAACTTGAAGTGAACCACAAGAAAAGTATTGGAACTATCACAAATACATGGATGTTAAAGAATATTCCATATACATGGGTGTTAAAGAATATCCTGCTAAAGACTGAATGGGTTAACCAGGAAATTAAGGAAGAAATTAAAAACTGCAGGAAACAAATAAAAAGGTAAAATACAATTAGGAAAACTGGACAGCAGCACACAGAAGAGTAAAACTGGACCACTTCCTTACACCATACACAAAAATAAATTCAAAATGGATTAAAAACTTAAAAGTGAGACAGGAAACCATGAAAGTCCTAAGGCAGCAACCTCTCTGATGTTGACCAGAGCAACTGCTTACTAGACACGTCACTGGAGGCAAGGGAAACAAAAGCAAAAACGAACTTTTGAAACCTTATCAAGAAAAAAACTTCCCCACAGGGAAGGAAACAATCACCATAACTAAAAGGCTACTTCCAGAATGGCAGAAGGTATTTGCAAATGACATATCTGCTAAAGAGTTAGTATCCAATATCTATAAAGATCTTATATAACTCAACACACAAAAAACAAATAATCCAGTGAACAAATGGGTAAAAGACATAAATAAACATGTTTCCAAAGAAGATATCCAGATGGCTAGCAGACACATGTAAAGATGTTATTCTCAACCATCATTAGGGAAATACAAATCAAACCACAATGAGACTCTCTCACACCTATCAGAAGGGCTAAAATTAACAGCACAAGAAAACACAGATGTTTGTATGGATGCACATAAAGGAGAACACTCTTATGCTGATGGTGGAAATGCAAAAGGGTGTAAACAATGTAGAAAACAGTTAAAGATAAACCTCTCCTACAACACAGTAATTGCAGTACTAGGTATTTACCCAAACAATACAAACATATTCATTTGAAGGGTCACATGTTATGTTAACTAACTACAATGTAAATTAAAAATTGATACCAACAAAAAGGGGTCCATGTGTCTTTTTGAGTTACTGTTTTCATTTTCTTTGGGTAAATATCCAGTAGTGGAATTATTGAATAATATGGTATTTCTATTTTTAAATTTTTAGTAACCTCCAGTGTGTTTTCCACAGTGACTGTACCAATTTACATTCCTACCAACATTGCATGAATGTTTCTTTTTTTTTTTTTAACCACATCTTCTCCAACACTTACTCCTTTTTGTGTTTTTGGATTTTAGTCTTTCTAACAGGTTGAATGTGATATCTTATGGTGGGTTTGATTTGAATTTACTTGATGATCAATTTTGGATATTTTTTCATGTCAATGCCTTCTTATTTATAGCCCCTTTAAACGTAAGATAATACATCGCTGTTGTTTAAGCTGATTAGTTTGTAGTACTTCTTATAGCAGCCTTTTAGAAAATTTACATAGTCTTTGTTACCTTTACATGGTGCTCTGTTGTAACAAATATATAAAAATTTGGAAGTGGCTTTGGAATTAGGTCATGAGAAGAGGATGAAAATATTTCACAGTTCATATTATAGAAAGTCTAGATTGCTGTGTAGGGACTGTTGGTTGAAATATATATGTGGAAAGTCATTCTGGTAAGAGCTCAAAAAGAAGAGAAGATAGTTATAAAGAAAGGTTTTATCATCTTAAAGAGTAAATATTTTGTCATAAACAGAATATTATTTTAAATACAAGTTTTAAAGATATTTTTAGTAAGATCACAAATGGAAATGAGGAACATGTTATTGGAAATGGGAGGAAATGTGATCCTTGTTATAGAATAGCAGAGAACTCGTTTGAACTGTATTCTGTTGGATGAAAAGTAGGAGTTGTAAGCAATTAACTTGGGTACTTAGCTGAGATTACAAAACAAAAGTGCTGAAGGTGCAGCTTCATTTATTCTTGCTGCTTATAGTTAAATGAGAGATGACAAAGGAAGATTAAAGGTAGAATTACTGAGAAAATAGGAACCAGAATTTGAAGATCTGAAAAATTTTAAGCCTATCCAGATAGTATCTCTGGAAACAAAGCCAAGGGCGTGCCTGGACAGCTGTGTGCTAAAGAGAATAGGTCTGTGACTCATGGATCTTGGCAAAAGCAAGGAATAGAAATTTGATTATAGAGGAAAGATATGTGGAGGAGGACCATTTTGTTTGATGGCTTGGATTTCATGAATTGCAAACAGGGATAACAAAGTTTCTGAGAATGTTAAACCATGAAAAATAATTACAGCCTGAATTGAAGAAAACTGAGATGGGAAAATTAAAGGAAGAATGACTTTGAGGACAGACTCATAGATCCAGAGCCTGATAAGGCTTACAAGGCCACCTCATGCCAAGAAGGTATAGACTGATGAGGTGAGGCCACTATCCAGGATGAAGGGGTGGGCATGCCATCTGATGGGCCCAGAAGACAGAGCATGGAGCCAAAAAAAATTATTCTCAAGACTTAAAATCTAATTAAATTTCTCATCTTAGGTTTGTGATTTGCTTGTGACCCATTGACCCCTTTCTTCCTTCTGATATCTTTATTTTACAATATCTTTATTTTACAATAGGAGTGTTAACCCTGTCCACTAATTTTTTTTTTTCTGGAAGCAGATAACTTGTCTGGTTTCACAGAGTAACAGGTGAAGTGGAATTTTGCCTCAGAATGAGTCATTTCCAGATTTCACCCATAGCCAATTTAGATGTGATTTAGACAAGATATTGGAGTTACAGTTGATGCTGAAATATGTTAAAACTTTTGGCGATATTGGGAAAAGGTAAGTGTAATTTCCATGTGAGGATATGAATTTAGGGGAGCAGAAGGTGGAATGTTATAGGTTTAACTGTGCCCAACTCCAAATTCCTATGTTGAAGTCCTAATCTTCAGTACTTTAAAATATGACCTTATTTGGAGATGGAGTCTTTATAGGTATAGTCAAGATTAAATGAGGTCAATTAGGGTGGGCTTTAACCCAATGTGACTAGTATCCTTACAAAAAGAGATAATTTGACAGAAGGACATGCATAAAGGTAAAAATAGGTGGAGATAAAGAGAAAGCTATATACAAGCCAAGAAGACTGGCATGGAATAAATGATTCTCTCATAATCTTCAAAAAGAATAAACTGTGCTGTCACTTGGATTTTAAACTTCCAACCACCAGAGCTGTGAAAAAATTAATTTTTGTTGTTTAAACTAATCAGTTTGTGGTACTATGTTATAATCACCTAGCCAACTAATACAGTTAGCTGACCCTTGAACAACATGGGCTTGAACTGTGTGTGTTTACTTATAATGGATTTATTTAGATAAATGCAGTATAGTGGTGTACTTCTTCCTCATTAACATCTCTTTTCTCTAGTTTTCATTATTGCAAAAATTCAATATATAATACATATACAAAAAGGTGTTAATCAACCGTTTATTGGTAAGGCTTCTGGTAAACAGTACCCTACTAATAATTAAGTTGGAGGGGGTCAAAATTTATACACAGACTTTAAATTGTGCAAAAAAAAATTGTGCACGGGAATCAGTGCCCTTAATCCCCACATTGTTCAAATATCAAATATACATTAGACTATAATAAAACATGAAACTAAAAACTATTTTAAGAATATTTTTAATGTTTATTTTTTAGAGACAGAGAGTGACAGTGTCAGAGGGCGATGAGCAGAGAGGGAGACAGAATCTGAAGCAGGCTTCAGGTCCAAAGCTGTCAGCAAAAAATCCAATGCGGTGCTCGAACTCACAAGCTGTGAGATGATGACCTGAGTCAAAGTCAGACACTTAATCAACTGAGCCACCCAGGTGACCAAAAATCATAAAATATTTTAGGAGGACACATAAGATAAAATATTGTAACCTTGGATAAAGCAAATATTTATTAGATAAAATGAAAAAAATGCTTATTTAAAAAAATTGATAAGTTGCACTTCATCAAAATTAAAAACTTTGGCTCTCATGAAAACCCTGTTAAAATGTGAAAAGGCAGCTCAAAATATAGATGAAATATTTGAAAATGACATATCTGATAAAGAAATTATATCAAGAATACATAAATTAAATAATGAGAAAAAAAACCAATTACAAATGACAAAAGCTCTAGAAGACAGTTTACCAAATACGGTTACTTAAAAAGTGGTTTGGAATTGTCTAATAAAATTAAATATTAATTTACCATTTAACTCAAAACCTTACTGATAGGTATTTCTCTGAAATGTGCAGGGGTAATCATACAAAAACTTGTACAAAGGTGTTTATGGAAAATGTATGCATAGTTTGCAAATACTGAAAGCAAACAGATATCCTTCAGTTTGTGAGTAGATAAAAATGCCATGTCCATAAAATGGAACATTACACAGCAATTAAGAAAAAAAAAGAACCAACTACTGGGGTGCCTGGTTGGCTCAGTCAGTTAAGCATCTGATTTTGGCTTAGGTCATGATCTTGCAGTACACGGGTTTGAGCCCCACGTCAGCCTCTGTGCAGACAGCTTAGAGCCTGGAGCCTGCTTCAAATTATTTGTCTCCCTCTCTCTTTCTGCCTCTCCCCTGCTTGTGTTCTCTCTCTCTCTCTCTCTCTCTCTCTCAAAAATAAACATTAAAAAGAAGAAAATAAAAAAAGAACCAACTGATAAAGGTAACAACACTGATGAATGTAAAGAAACTGCACTCAAATAAGCTACTTATAACACATATTTCTGTTTATATAACATTATTGAATAGGCAAACCATAGGTACAGAAGAACAGAGCAGTAATTTCTGAGATTGAATGATGAGATTATTCACCAAGGGGCAATAATAAACTTTTTGAGTGATGGAAATTTTCTATGTGTTCATTTTGGCTATGTTGGATACATAACTGTATACATGTCAAAATGTATAGGGCTGTATATTCTAAATGGTGTATTTACTATATGTAAGCAATACATCAGTAATCCTGATTTTGAAGGGCCACTGGGTGGTTTAGTCCGTTATGCCTCTGACTTGGGCTCAGGTCATGATCTTGTGGTTCACAAGTTCAAGCCCCACATCGGGTTCTATGCTGAGAGCTCAGAGCCTGGAGCTTCCTTCAGATTTTGTGTCTTCCTCTCCCTGCTCACATTCTGTGTGTGTCTCTCTCTCTCAAAAATAAATGAACATTAAAAAATTAAAAATAATAATAGTCTTGACTTTGAAAAATTCATAGTGCAGTCTTCAAAATAGGTTCTCAAATAATACATAACTGGGTATAAAGCCAGCTTTTGGTATTCAGTAAGTGTGTGACATTGGGAAGGTTAGTTTACTTCAACCAGGGTTTTTTGTTGTTGTTGTTTCAATTTTTGTTTTGGTAAACAACTTTTGAACTTCAAACTCTGAAGTTTTGGAAGTGTGTGGTTTTCTCTGCAGCAGAGATGTAGCAGTTGCCCCTGGGAGGAGGAAACTGGCTTCAGAGTACTTACCATGATGTAGAGATCTCTGGGGAGCAATGGGAGAGAATATTCCATTCTCTAGTACTTTTGGAAGGGGATATATTGCCTCCCCAAATCAAAAGACCCTGCAGGTGCCAGCAAAAGGATTTGCATCAATAAGGAAAAGAGGTGCACCCAGAGGGAATATAAACTCTGCTGCTTTTAATGGTGCTACACCACAGATTCTGCACACTGATCAGGTGTGGGACTGTCTTTCAGGAACTCAGTACGTCAGACAGTGTGGAGACTCTCTACTCCAGAGAAGAGAGGTAGGTGCCAGGATGACAAGTCTTTAAAGACCACCAGTTCTGAAACACAGGCATGTGCCAATAAATAAATAAATAAATAAATAAATAAATAAATAAATAAATAAAAGTAGTACAGGACAGCTGTTGTGCAGGGTAAGCTGACTGCCTTCACTATTCTGAGAAGGCTGCCTGAACAGCAGTGGGTGTGAGACAACTGTCAGGGGACCAGAGATCAGGATGGCACCATTTACTCCCAATACCAAGACAGATGTCCCCAGTGAATGTGGAACACACTTACATCAAACCCCATCCCCTGTTCCTGGCAAGTGCTTATTTACTGGGGCAACCCTGATTGTATCAATGCATTGGGCCTTTCATACAAAACACCAGCATTGCCAGCACCTTGCATACACCAACTGATCTGAAAATCAAGTGATTCAAAATGACACCTGCAGTTCTGGTAGTAACAGGAAAAGACATACTGTAGTTTTCTTTTTCCTTTTCTTTCTTCTTTTTCTTTTTTCTTTTGGAATGAAGCTCATAGTTTCTTGATTGCCTTTTTCATTTCTTTTCCTCTTTTGTGGAGAATAAGGCTTCTTTATTCTTTTTTTTCTTCTTCCTCCCCTTTTTTCTGGTTTGGAATATGCCTTACAGTTTTTAAATTTTCTGTTTGACTCTTTTTGTTCCCTTTCTTTCCTATTTTTGGGGGACCAGGTACTTCCCTTTTTTCCATGCATATTTAATAAGCAAATAAAAGCATACCCAGTTAAAGGTCCAAACACTCCCCACTGCAATCAAGGAAGAGCTCAGCACAGTACTGACCAGTGGGAAACAGCAGCCAAAACCCAACAGCAGAATACACACAGCACAAACCAGAAATACTTCCTGAAGTGTCAAGCACTGGACAGTGTATGACCCATTTTTAATATAGCAATACTCTCAGGTGCAGGAAACATAACAAGCTTTCAAAACACGTATAAACAGATACTTAGTCAAAATGAGGAATTCTCCCCCAAAAGAAAGGCCAAGAGGAAATCACAGCCATGGACTTGCTCAAAACAGATGTACGCAATATATCTGAACATGAATTTAGAACGACAGTCATAAGACTAATAGTTGGGATTGGCAAAGCATAGAATATACAAGAGAAACCCTTGCAGTGAAGATCAAAGACCTAAAAATTAGTTAGAATGAAATTTAAAAAATGCTATAACTGAGATGTAAAGTTGACTGCATACAGTCACCATGAGGACTGAAAAAGCAAGGAGAGAATAGTTGATATAAAACGTAAAATTGTGGAAAAAGATGAAACTGAAAAGAAGACTGAAAGGTAACTATTATATCATGAGAGGAGAATTAGACACCTAACTGATTCTATGAAATGAAATAATATCCATATCATATGAGTTCCAGAATAAGAGAGAGAGAAAGGAGTAGAAGATGTATTTGAACAAATTATACCTAGAATGTCTCTAATCTGAGGAAGGAAATAGGCATTCAAGTCCAAGAGTTACAGACAAATCCCCTTAAAATCAACAAAAATAGGCCAATATTATGACACATCATGGTGAAACTTGCAAAATAAAAATATAGAAAATTTTGAAAGCAGATAGGTACAAAACGTTTTTAACTTAAAAGTATAGACACAAAAGGTTAACAGCAGACCTATCTATTAAAACTTCGAAGGCCAGAAGGGGATGGCAGAAAATATTCAAAGGAAAAATTATGAAGCCATGAATTCTTTATTCAGCAAGACTGTCATTCAGAATAGAAAGAGAGATAAAAAGTTTCCTAGACAATCACAATCTAAAGGAATTTGTGACCACTAAACCAGTTTTAAATAAATTTTAATGGGGGAGGGACAATCTGAGAGGAAAAAGAAACAAAGAAGTCCAAAGCAACAATGACTATAAAGGACCACAGAATATTACCAGAAGCAAAACTCTACAGGTAACACAATAACACGAAATCAATTTCTTTCAATAATCACTCTGAATGTAAATGGGCTAAATACTCCAATCAAGAGACATAAGGTAGCAGAATGGATAAAAAACAAGATACATCCATATGCTGTCGAGGAAAGACTCATTTTAGAGCTAAAGACACCTACACCTACAGATTGAAAGTAAGAGGATCTAAAGCTGTTTATAATGCTTATGAGGGTCAAAAGAAAGATGAAGGAGCCATACTTATATCAGACATACTAGGTTTTAAAACGGAGTGTAACAAGAGATGAAGAAGGGAATTATATCATAATTAAAGGGATAGCCATCAAGAAGATCTAACAATCATCAATAATTATATCCTAAATTTGAAAGCACCCAAATATATAAATCAATTAATACCAAACATGAAGAAATCATTGATAGTAATATCATAATAGGGGGGAACTTTAATACTTCACTTATAACAATGGAAACATCACCTAAGTAGGAACTCTACAAGGAAACAACAACTTTGAATGACAAACTGAGCTAGATGGACTTAACAGATACATTCTGAACATTTCATCCTGAAGCAACAGAATACATATTCTTCTAGAGTGCACATGAAACATTCTCCAGAATAGATCATATACTGGGTCACAAATAAGCCCTCAACAGGTACAAAAAAAATTGAGATCATACCACGTATATCTTCAGATCACAATACAATGAAACTATAAATCAACCAGAAGAAAATGTTTGAAAAGCCTCCAAATGCATGGAAGTTAAAAACATGCTGCTAAAGAATGAATGGGTGAGCCAAGATGTTAAAGAAGAAATAAAAAATGCATGGAACCAAATGAAAATAAAAACACAGCATTTCAAAAACTTATGGATGCAGAAAAAGCAGTTCTAAGAGGAAAGTAGATTGCAATTCAAGCCTATTTCAAGAAACAAGAAAGGTCCAAATACACAACATAACGATATACTTGAAGGAGCTAGAAAAGAAGCAGCAAATAATGATTAAAGTAGCTGAAGAAAGGAAATAAAGTTTAGAGCAGAAATAAATGATATTGAAACAAATCAAAAAAGTAGTAGAATAGATCAATACAACTAAGAGTTGGCTCTTTGAAATAATTAACAAAATTGCTAAATCCTTAGCTAAGCTTAACAAAAAGAAAAGATAAATAAGCCAAATATATAAAATCACAAATGAAAGAGAATTCAAAATCAACCTGAAGTACAAACAATTTAAGAGAATATTATAAAAAATTACAGGCCAACAAACTGCACAATACAGAAGAAATGGGCAAATTTCTAGAAACTCACACACTATGAAAACTGAAATAGGAAGAAATAAAAAATTTGAACAGACCTCTAATCAGCAAAAAAGTGGAGTGAATTATCAAAAATCTTCCAGCAAACAAGAATCCAGAGCGGTATGACCCCCCAGAGGAATTCCACCAAGCATTTAAGGAAGAGTTAATACTAATTTTTCTCAAACGGTTGCAAAAATAGATATGGAAGGAAAGCTTCCAATTTCATTCTATGAAACCAGCATTACCTTTATTCCAAAACCAGGCAAAGCATACACTAAAAAGGGTATACAGGCCAATATCCCTGATGAATCTGGATGCAAAATTTCTCAACAAGATATTCGCAAATTGAAAAGTCTTAAAAGAATCATTCTCCATGTTCAAGTGGGATTTAATCCTGGGATGCAAGGCTGGTTCAATATCAGAAGATAAATCAATGTGAAACACCACATTTATACAAGAAAAGATGAGAACCATAAAATTCTAGGGGCGCCTGGATGGCTAAGTCGGTTGAGCGTCCAACTTCGGCCCAGGTCATAATCTCACACTCGTGAATTTGAGCCCCGCGTCGGTCTCTATGCTGACAGCTCAGAGCCTGGAGCCTGCTTTAGATTCTGTCTCCCTCTCTCTCTCTGCCCCTCCTCAACTCACACTCCATCTCTCTCACAAAAATAAATGAGCCTAATAAAAAATTAACCATAAAATTCTCTCAATAGATGTAGAAATCAACATCCTTTCCTGATAAAAACCCACAAGAAATTAGGTATATAAGGGACATACCTCAACATCATGAAGGCCATATATGAAAGACACAAACCTAATATTACTTTCACTGGGGAAAAAGTTGAGCTTTTTCCTGAAGGTCATGAAGAAGACAGACATGTTCACTCTCACCACTGTTGTCAACATAGTTCTGGAAGTCCTAGCCTCAGCAATCAGATAACAAAAGAAATAAAAGGCATGCAATTCAGTAAGGAAGAAGTCAAACATTCACTCTTAGCATTTAACAGAATACACTATCTTGAAAAGTCAAAAGACAAGGAAAACTGCTAGAACTGATTCCTGAATTAAGCAAAATCAAAGAACATAAAATCAACATACAGAAACCAGTTGCATTTCTATACACCAATAATGAAGCAGCAGAAAGAGAAATCAAGGAACCAATCCCATTACACTTACACAAAAAACCATAAGATACATAGAAATAAATCAAACCAAAGAAGTAAAAGTTCTTTACACTGAAAACTATAGACATCTTATGAAAGAAATTGAAGAAGACACAAAGAAATGGAAAAACATTCCATGCTCATGAATTGGAAGAACAAATATCATTAAAATGTTTATAAAACCCTGAGCAATCTACACATTCAATGCAATCCTTATCAAAATAACACCAGCCTTCTTCACAGAGTTATAACAAAAAATCCAAAAATTTGCATTGAACCAGAGAAGACCCCAAATAGCCAAAGTAATCTTGAAAAAGAAAAGAAAAGTTGGAGGTATCACAATTTCGTGCTTCAAGCTATATAGCAAAGCTCTAATCACCAAGACCGTATGGGATTTGCACTAACACAGACAAATAGATCAATGGAATCAGTAGAAAAGAGAACCCAGAAATGGACCCACAAACTTATGGCAAACGAATCTTTGATAAAGGAAGAAAGAATATGCAATGGAAAAAAGCCAGTCTATTCAGCAAATGGTGTTGGAAAAACTGATAAGTGACATGGAGAAGAATGAAATGGACCACCTTCTTACACCATACACAAAATGAACTCAAAATGGATGAAAGAGCTGGATTTGAGACAGGAAACCATCAAAATCTTACAAGAGATCACAGGAAAAACCTCTTTGACCTCAACTGTAGCAACTTCCTACTTCAACATCAAAACCTTCTGCACAGAGAAGGAAATAATCAACAAAACTAAGAGGCAATTGATGGTGGGAGAAGATATTTGCAAATGACATACCTGATAAAGTGTTAGTAACCAAAATCTATAAAGAATTTAGCAAACGGAATCCACTAAAAACAAATAACCCAGTGAAGAAATGGACATAACACATGAATAGACACTTTTCCAAATAATACATTTAGATGGCTAACAGAAATATGGAAGGATGCTCAACATGACTCATCATTAGAGATATACAAATGAAAAGCACAGGGACACCTTGGTGGCTCAGTCAGTTAAGCGGCTGACTTCAGCTCAGGTCATGAAGTCATGGTTCATGAGTTCGAGCCCCACATAAAGTTCTGTGCTGACAGTTCAGAGCCTGGAGCCTATTTCAGATTATGTGTGTCCCTCTCTCTCTGCCCCTCCCCCGCTAGTTCTCTGTCTCTCTCTGTCTCAAAAATAAACAAAAATTTTTTTAAATGAAAAGCACAATGAAATACCACGTCACACCTGTCTGAATGGCTAAAATGAATAACTCAGGAAACAACAGATGTTGGCAAAGATGCAGAGAAAGGGGAATACTTTTTCACTGTTAGTGGGAATGCAAACTGATGCAGCCACTCTGGAGGACAGTAAGGAAGTTTTTCAAAAAGTTAAAAATAGAACTCTATGATCCAGCAAGTGCAGTACTAGGTATATATTCAGAGGATACAAAAATGCTGATTCAAAGAGGCACATGCACCCCAGTGTTTATAGCAGCATCATTAACAATAGCCAAATTATAGAAGAGTCCAAATTTCCAAAGACTGATGAATGGGTAAAGAAAATGTGGGGGCACCTGGGTGGCTCAGTAAGAAGAAAATCTAACTTTGGTTCATGTTATGATTTCCTTTTTCATGTGTTCAAGCTCCACGTTTGGCTTTACAGTGACAGAGCAGCATCTGCTTCATATTCTCTGTCTTCCTCTCTGTCTCCCCCTCCCCACCTCATGTACGCTCTTTCAAAAATGAATAAACCAAAAGAAGATGTGGTATATGTATATATGGAATATTACATGGCAGTCAAAAAGAATGAAATCTTGCCATTTGCAACAATGTGGATGGAACTAAAATGTATCATGCTAAGTGTAATTAGTCAGTTGGAGAAAGATAAATATCTTACAATTTTCAATTATATGGATAGTTTAGGAAACAAACAGTTGAACATAGGAGAAGGGAAGGAAAAATAACATAAAAACAGAGGGAGGCAAACCATAAGAGACTCTTAATTATGGAGAACACACGGAGGGTACCTGGAGGGGAGTTGGGGAGGTGAGTTAAATGTGTGATGGGCATCTATTAGAGCACTTGTTGGGATAAGCACTGGGTGTTATAAGTAAGTGATGAATCAGTGGATTCTATTCCTGAAACCAATACTATACCATATGTTAACTACCTTATATTTAAATAAGTAGACTCTTATAAAACTACAAAAGTTATGTTCTGAGGGTATGTATATTCTATGAAAAAGGATTCAAAATTATACTGAGAATAGTATGTCTTCATATTTTCTCATTGAAACACACTTTTATTTTTTAAAGTATATTTTTTTAAATGTTTTATTTATTTTTGAGAGAGAGAGAGAGACAGCATGGCAAGGGATGGTCAGAGACGGAGAAACAGAAGCTGAAGACAGGCTCCAGGCTCTGAGCTAGCCGTCAGCACAGAGCCTGACGCAGAGCTTGAACCCATGAACTGCGAGATCATGACCTGAGCTGAAGCTGGATGCTCAACCAACTGAGCCACCCAGGCACCCCATTATTTTTTATCTCTCTATAATTAGCCTCTTTACAAACATGACTCAAGGCAGCAATTATATACTTATTTTTCCAGATGCAGAGAGCTGTAATTCTATATTAGGAAAACAACAATTTCAGATTGCAAAAAATAAATTTCTTCTAAAATGTTGATATAAATACTCAGAACAAATTAACTTTTAACATATAAAAATATACTATATATACATTTGTATTTATACATATATGTACATACATATATACATATATTTTATTAGTACACACATTTATATTACATATAGCATAGTTATTTATAATAATGAAATATGCATAAAAATTACTATGTATACATGTATGTATTTAGGTACTGTGTATATATACTTGTATTAACTGTATATATATATTTAACTGTGTATATATAATACTATGTGTATCTATATACCTATCATACATATACTCACTAAGTTCCCTTAAATATCATTATCAAAACTATTACTGAGCAAAAGAATCACTTATGTGCAATAAGGAGTTATGGAATAAATGAAAAGGAGGAATAAAATGGAAAGAAAACCAAAGCAAGACAAATGGGGACCAGGGATGTTCACAACAGTAAAATAGTAGGGTTCTATAATTTTATAGATAAAAAAAGAACCATATTCCACCCATTAATTTTGAAATAAGCATTGGGTCTCTAGATGTTAACTTTTACCTTGCTCCAATTAGTCCTCTATATGCTTGTTCAAAGGACCAAAAAAAATTATCCTTGAGATAGAAAAACAAGAACAACAACCACAACACTGTCTTAAGGAAATAAATTTTTCCATTTGAAAAAACTTAATATGATGACCTTCAATAATAAAAGGAAATTGTATTGCACATTGCAGTAAAAATAACTAATCTATTATGAAGATCTCTGATCAGAAATCATGGAACTTGGACAGCTTCTTTATGTTCTTGCTTTATGTAGTCAGAATACTTTATTAATTGAGAAGAGAAATCTGTATATCTGAGTTTCTATTTTCCTCAATCATAATTTCGAATAGCATTCATTCACAGATGACTACATATTGCCCTCCATTCCTGTATTTTCTATTTTTCCAATCTAAATAGAAGGAAAAAATATCTGCTATCCCTTGGCACATTACTTATTACACTGAAAAGTAAAAGAGAACTATTTCATCTTCAGAGTATTATTCTATGACATTAAGATCTAATAACAATATTAAATTCGCATTACGTGTCCTTAATATAGTAAAGACCTGTAATGGAAGGAATGCAGTAATGTGGGTTTTTTTAATGCAGTAATAATGATGTCTTGTTAAATAAAAATATGCATTAAAATAAACATTTGAGCTATAAATTTTAAGTATTTGTAAACATTATTAGAAACAAATGAAATAAAATTTAAAAGGTTAAACTGTAAAGGATAAGACTATGAGTTTACTTGTACTTCATAGTAGTATCTTAGTACGTATTTCCTCTTTTTTTTTAGAATTACTACAATAAATCAGTAGATTGATGGGTAATCTTATCAAAAGTTCATCAAAACTCATGGCCATTGTTACAAGGAAAGCAAGGAGTACTTAAATTTTATGATTTATCTGTGGGCCTAGTTGTATAGAAATGATGTACCTAACCATACAGGGAAAGACCAAAATATTTACTGTAACAAAATCGATGGTGGTTTCACATAAAACATGGTCAACACTTGCCTCACTTTCTCACACAACACAATGATACCTGGACAAAACATATAATGTAAATGCTTGAGAATTTTGAAAAGTATGACAGCAGGAAGATAGAAGAAGAACATCTGAATTCAACATACTAATGATCCAGGAGTGATTTTGAATAATTTTCCCTCTAGCATATCCTTGCAGTAGCTCAACTTAGCCTAAAACATATAAATGGGCATTGATGCATTAGATAACAAAATAAGAGCGGTCATCTACTTCTGGATCAAGGAGCAAGAAAGGAAATTCTTAGTGTTCAAAGATTGTAGAAACAGTTGGTTTTGTTTGTTTCTTTCTTTTGTTTTGGTTTTGCTTTGGGTTTGTTTTTTCCTTTCTCCAATTCCTATATCCTAGTTCTCACACAGTCTATAGTATGGAAACAGAGGCACCAAAATCTCCCTGTTAAAAAGAGATCTGGTACCAAGAAGATACTGCTAACACGATGACATTTGTTCATACTTCTGACCATTTGAACTTAAATACAGGCACAGGAATGGAAATGCCAGTATAGTGGAGTAACTAAATCCCAAGAATTGGTGCCAATGACTTAACAGAAGAGACCTCAAAACTGGAAATCACAGGAAAGATTAGAAAGAGAGAATCACTCAAGACCTTGAGCCTGTAAAGTTGTTTATGAAACTCTGGTATTAATTCTGAACTGTACATGCAGGGAGATCTTATTTTCATATGCACACCAAAAATTTTGAGAGCTAAATTAAACCACCTCTAAGTGAGCAATAGAACGTCCTTGATAGTGCACAGCAAGTTGAGATTTCAAAATCACTGCTAAGATATAGCTAATACCAAATACATTGAAAGTACAACATGCACAATATGAATGAGAAATTCTATCTTGACATAGGTAGGCCAATTCCTTGACCATAAATATTGAAAGCAGGAAGATGGTGCCAAAGTACGAGGATCTTAGGCTTGTATCATCCTACCAACAGAACTAGATAACTATCAAATATACTAAATATCCCAGAAATTGTCCTGAAGACTGACAGAACAAACTCCCAAAATAAAGGCAGAAAAAGGCCACATAAAAGATAGTAGGAAGTGAGGAGACATGATTTAGAAGAGAAACAGAATGTGACTGCTGTCCAGGGGATGAAGCTGTGGTTTTAAAAAGGGTACAATAGACAGGAGCACACACAGGGAATTGCATAAGAAAAATATTTCCCTATTTAAAGTTTTTAAATATTTATTTTTGATAGAGAGACAGAGGCACAAAGACAGTGTGTGATCAGGGGAGGAGCAGAGAGAGGGAGAGAAGTAGACACAGAATCCGAAGAAGGCTCCAGGCTATGAGCTGTCAGCACACAGACCAATGGGGAGCTCAGACTCACAGACTGAGATCATGACCTGAGCCAAATATGAATCTTAACCGACTGGGCCACCCAGGAGCACCATGAAGAATATTATCCAAAGCCATTGATGTGGAAATTAAGAGAGGCTGAATTTTGTGAGTTCTTGCAACTAGCAAGGATTAAAGTCTAGAGTTAAAAAAGTCAGCAGACTTGGCTGAGGTACAGTCCAGAGGGCACTATGCTGCTCCTGGGAAGAAGTCAGACAAAACTCTGAGGCCATAGACTATGAAAACAGTTATCTAAAGTGTGCTGTGGCATATAGAAGGAAGATTATTTTCTCTTCTTGGAGCACAGCCTTGAGAAGCAGTGTTCATGGAGAAGCCTCTCCAGAAGCAAAGGAGCTGGATGACACCATATCCTTCTCCTACTAGTCAACATAAACCAGAATCAGCCATGGGAAGCAGTGCAGTATGTACACTACACTGGCCTCCTAAATTGCTTACATAAATCCCCATCTAACTGTGCTCCAGTGAGACTTCCCTTCTCAGTCATACTTGCCTCAGTACCATGATGGTGAGCCCCTAACCCAGAAGACCAACACAAATCTCTGTCCACACCACATCTCTCAGCCAAAGAATTTTACAGGGCATCAGTTCCAGTGGAGGTGGTATCAAGTCTCATTTCACAAGCAGGTCAGAGCACACCTAGCTAAAATTTGCCACATTTATGTGAGAGACCAACACTGCTCACAACAAGAGAGCATCTGCACTCAACTAGCCTAAAGTATAGGGCAGACAGAACACAACAGGAAAGCATATGCAGCAAAAACCAGAGATACTCTCTGAAGTGCCAGGCCCTGGAAAACATATGACCTCTTCTTTATAAGGCCAATACATTCAGAAGCAGGAGACATAATTGGCTTTTCTAACACAGAGAAGAAGGCAGATATTTAAACAAACATGAAAACAAAGTAATTTGTCCTAAATGAAAGAAGCAAATAAGACCACAGCCAGAGATCTCAGTAAAGCATATATATGTAACATGCTTAATGAAGAATTTAAAGGAATTACCATAAGGATAGTCACTGGGATTGAGAAAAGAATAAAAGACATCAATGAGACCCTTACCAAAGACATAAAAAAGTTAAAAAAATAATCAGAGATGAAAAGAACAATAGAAACATGCTGGATGCAATGACTAACAGGCTGGAAGAAGCAGAGGAACAAATCAATAACCTAGAACACAAAATAATGGAATTAATGAAACTGAACTATAGAGAGCAAAAAAAAATATGGAAAACAAGAAGAGACTTAGAGAATTCAGTGACTCCATCAAATGTAATAACATTCATATTATAGGCGTCCCAGAAGAAGAAGAGAGAGAAAAAAAGGGGCAGAAAATTTATTTCGAGAAATAATGAAAAATTTCCCTATCTGGGGAAGGAAATATACATCCATATGCCAGTAAGTAAAGTAACCCCCCTGAAAATAACAAACCAAGTCACCAACAAGACCTATTTTAATTTAATTTGCAAAATATAGTTATAAAGAAAAAAATCGTAAAAGCATAAAGAAAAAAATGTCCTTAACTTATAAGGGAACATCCATAAGGCTAGCTGGAGATTCCTCAACAGAAACTTAGCAAGCCAGAAGGGAGGGGAATAATATATTCAAAGTGCTGAATAAGAAAAACTTGCAGCCACTAATCCTATATCCAAGAAGTCCATCACTTAGAAGGAGAAAGTGTTTCCCAGATGAACAAAATCTAAAGGAGTTCATGACCACTAAACAAGCCCAACAACAAATATTAAAAGGGCATTCTGAGTGGAAAGGAAAGATTGAAAGTGAGAGTATAAAGACAGGAAACACAAAAGCAACAAAAATGAATATTTTTGTAAAAATCAGTCAAGGATCTCACCTACAAAAAAGTATATAAAAATATAGTAACATATACCTAAAATGTGAGGAAGATAGGTGAAAATAATAGGTTTATACTTGAATGAACATCAAATTAATATAGACTGATATTTGCAGAAAATATTACATACAACTGAGGAGTAACTATATATAAAAATAGTAATAAATATGCAAAGAAGAAAGAGAAAGAAACCCAAATAAGTCTCTAAATAAAATCAACAAAACATGAAAGAGAAAAAGACAAGAAAGGAAAATCTCCAGAAAAAATGCCCACAAAACAAGTAATAAAATGGCAATAAATACATATTTATCAATGGATAATTTGGATATACATAGATGAAATCCTCCAATCAAAAGGCACAGGATGATAGAATGAATTTACAAAGTGAGACCCATATATATGCTGCCTACAAGGGACTCATTTCCAATCTAAACACATCTGCAGATTGAAAGTAAAAGGATGGAGAAATATTTTTTATACAAATGGATCTAAAAAGAAATTGGAGTATCAATACTTATATTAAACCAAACAGACTTTGAAACAAAGATATAACAAGAGACAGAGAAGGGTGCTATATGATAATAAAGGTGAGAATTCAACAAAAAGCTATAACAATTGTAAATATTTATGTACTCAACATGGAGGCACCCTTATATATAGAACACTTAATTTAAAAAAGGGACTAATGGAAAATAACATAATAATAGTAGAGGACTTTAGTACCCTACTTACATCAATGGACCGATCATATAGACAGAAAATAAACAAGGAAATCATGGATTTGAATGACTCACTGGAAAGATGGACTTCATTCCATCCTAAAACAGCAGAATACACAGTTTTACAAATGCACCTGGAATATTTTCCAAAATATAAAACATGTTTGGTCACAAAACAACCCTCAAAGATTCAATTCATATCATGCACATTTTCTGACCACAATGCTATGAAACTTGAGGTCGACCACAAGAAAAAATTTGGAAAGACCACAAATCCATGGAGGCTAAACAACATGCTACTAAAAAGTGAATGGGTCAACCAGGAAATCAAAGAAGAAATAAAAAATACATGGAAACAAATGAAAATGAAAATAAAATGGTACAAAAGATTTCAGATGGAGCAAAAGAGGTCCTAAGACGGAAGGATAGCAATACAGGCCTCCCTCAAGAAGCAAGAAAAGTCTCAAATAAACAATCTAATCTTACACCTAAAGGAGCTAGATACAGAAGCAAAAAAATAAATAAATAAAAAGAATGAAAAGAAAAGAAAGTAAAAAGAAAACATATTAGAACAGATCAATAAGACCAGGAGCTGGTTTTTTTGAAAAAAAATCAATAAACCTCTAGCCAGATTTATCAATAAGAAAAGATGAAGAACCCAAATAAATAAAATCACAAATAAGAGGAGAAATAACAACCAAAACCACAGATATACAAGTAATTTTAAGACAATATTATGGGCACTCTCTCTCAGGTCGGGATTACATGGAGGTGACTGTGACAAAGTTAGTCTCAGAGACATTGCTGCACCCAGCATAGTCAGACACCTGAGCTGACATTGAAGCTGTCTGCAGGCCCTGCACTCCCTCAGTGAGATGGAGAATTCCTGTTGTATATGACTAAGATGGACGGTAGTTTTGATTGTGATTGTGGGCAGCTGGAGTCACCTGATCACTAACAAAAGACATTTATGTTAACCAACAGCCTCTAAGGCCTCTTGTTGAAATATATATAGCAAAGAAACGAAGAAAAGGACAAAACGGAAATAGTGCTACCCAGCACCTTATAATAATGCTGCTCAGAACCTGTCCAATATTATATGTATCCGCACCGTAAAGAGAATGTAAATAGAAACATAATATGTGCATATATATTCATATTTTGGTTAAATATTAAATCATTTAGCACAGTAAATCAGAATACATAGCATGCCACTTCATTCCATTTGAATTTCTTGAGTGTTTCCTTTATTTTTTTCCTTTCTTAAATTAATAGTTTATTACCAAGTTGGTTTCCATATAACACCCAGTGCTTTTCCCCACAAGTGCCCCTCTCCATGACCATCACCCCCCTTCCCTTTCCCCCATCCCTCTTCACCCCTCTGTTTGTTCTCAGGATTCAAATTTCTCTCATGATTTGCCTCACTCTCTCTCCCCAAAAGTCTGCAGAGTTGCTGCCACTTTCTTGAACTATAAGTACTGAAATTTTTTCAATTCTCAATATAAGTAGACCTTTTTGAGGTTTAAATCTAAGGCCTGGTGGCATATACAATGAACATCAAGAAATATCTTGCCATGGAAGCAAAATTATTTTTCTCTTCCTTTTTTTGAAAGACCTTTCCTTTTGATGTTAGTTTTACTTTTGTCTAACAACAATTTGAAAGTACAACAACTCAAAAGGAAAAGGAAATCGTAAAGCTTTCAAAAGGGCAGAGAAATTTTAAAGTCTCATTAATATTCATGGTTTTGATCTGGGGTCTAGCTATATAAACTTAAAACCATTGGGTAGTGGAGACAGCGCTTTTTCTTCCTGCCATAGACAATGACTTTGACAAAAGAGTAGCCATCAAGAAAATTGTCCTTGCTTATTCCCAAAGTGTCAAACATGTTCTAGGTGAAATCAAAATTATTAGAAGACTTGACTATGAAAACATTGTGATCATTTTTGAAATTCTTGGTCCGAGTGAAAGCCAGTTAACCGATTATGTTAACTTTCTTACTGAACTAAGCGGTGTTTACATTTTTCAAGAGTACATGGAGAAGGATTTAGTTAATATTCTGGACCAAGGCCCTTTACTAGAAGAGCATGCCAAACTTTTCATGTAGCAGCTGTTACACGGAATTATATTGAGAAGCTCCTGATACTTTCCCTCATGTACAATATGAATATATTCTAAAATCAGCCACATCTGTTTAAAAAGGCAAAAGATTTATGCCATCTGAAGAGAAACCCTCTGCAAATGTATAGTACAGGGAACTCAAGCCAGCTAAACTTTTCATTAATACCGAACACTCAGTGCTGAAGACAGGTGGCTTTGATTTTGCACTGATCATGGATCCCCATTATTCCCATAAAACTCATTTTTCTAAAGAATTGATGAAGTTCAGCCTGACGTAATGGCTCTGTCTGATGTCACTGATGAAGAAGTACAAGTCGATCCTCAAAAATATTTTTATGGAGGTCATGAAAAGTATTTGGAGTATCATCTTTTTGATACTCTATGTAGCCTTGCTGGCAGTTCCCAGATAGTTATGAAAACAAATACTCTGATCTGCAGTGTAGCCAAACTTACAACTAAAAAACAAGGTCATAATAATATTTAGACAACTTAGTTTTGAGAGAGAGTGAAGTAAACCATTATTCTGACCCCAGACTTATTACATATCTTTGCAATTGGAAAGAACAAATCAAAGAGAAGTCCGACCAAAAAGGTAAGTCAAAATGTGAAAGGGATGAATTGGTTAAAGCCCAGATAGCTTTAGAGAAAACATCAGAGATTTGGCTAAAAAAGAAAGGAAAATAATCAGGGATTTGACTTTGATTACTTTATTGCAGGAACTGTTCAACTTAGTTCACAACTTGAGCATACTGATGTTGTTAATAAATTAAATAACTTGAATAGATCACGTCCTAACTAGAATTGGTATCACAGTTTGATATAAAAGTCACTAAGCTGAGGAAACATAAATGTTAAATTTGTCTCATTTAGAAGACTTATGTCAATATTCTTGGGATAGTCAGTTTGTAGGTGGTAAGGAAGATTGCTTTCTGATATTCAGTTTTGTTGTGAGGTAAGGAAGGCTGAGAAAATTGAGAAGGAAAACACAACAATTACTTGGGCAAATTCTTTAACATAGAAGATACTGAGGTGTTAAAACCTGAGCCAGTAGAGAATGGGAAGCTCGGGGAGAGAGAAAATGAAGGATTACTGAACAACAGGAAGGGGTTCCCTTTTTACAGAGAACTTTGATTCCATAGGCATTGTACAGTTTCACAGTCAAGTTGGGTTCACTTAAGTCAGTACAGACATCATTAACCTCTTCTGCCATGAAATCTTCCCCATAGATTCTTCCAAAGACATGCAGAAGCATTCTGATATATATTAGCTAAAACATTCAGCAGACATTACTCTGTACTTTTCATGAAATATGTTGTCGTTTTTATTACTAGTATGTAAGTCATTTTTTAATTTAAATCAGATGATGTTAGTTAAAAATGATTTTATTAGTTTTTGGATTTTATAATTATTAATTTTTATGTTTATTTGTTGAGAGAGAGAGAGAGAGAGAGAGAAAGAGCGAGCGAGCATGCACTCAAGGGGCGGGGGGGGGGGGAGAGACAGAGGTAGAGAAAAATCCGAAGCAGACTCTGCACTATCAGCACACAGTTTAGTGCAGGCCCTGAACTCACAAACCATGAGATCATAACCTGAGCCCAAATCAAGAGCCAAACTCTCAACTAACTGAGCCACCCAGGTGTCCCAGTGTTTGGTTTTCTTTCTTTTTGATTTTTAAATGTTTTTTTTCCCTTGATGTGAAGTGTTTGTAATTTGTAATTTGTTTATTTTTAATTTATAGTTTATTATCAAGTTAGTTTCCATATAACACCCAGTGCTCATCCTTACAAGTGACCTCCTCCCAGACTATCACCTCTCTTTCCTGTTCTCCCTCCCCACTTCAGCCCTCAGTTCCTTCTCAGCAGTCAAGAGTCTCTCATGATTTGCCTCCCTCCTTCTCCCTAACTCTTCCTCCCCTTCCCGTCCCCATGGTCCTCTGTTAGGTTTTTCTTGTTAGACCTATGACTGAAAAGATGTTATCTGTCCTTCTTCGCCTGAGTTATTTGACTTAACATGACACCCTCGAGGTCCATCCACTTTGCTACAAATGGCCAGATTTCATTCTTTCTCATTGTCATGTAGTATTCCATTGTATAGATAAACCACATCTTCTTGATCCATTCATCAGGTGATGGACATTTAGGCTTTTTCCATGATGTGGGGATTGTTGAAATTGCCGCTATGAACATTGGGGTACATGTGCCCCTATGCATCAGCACTTCTGTATCCTTTGGGTAAATCCCTACCAGTGCAATAGCTGGGTCATAGGGGAGTTCTGTTGATAGTTTTTTGAGGAACCTCCACACTGTTTTCCAGAGTGGCTGTACCAGTTTATATTCCCACCAATAAAGTAGGAGGGTGCCCATTTGTCCACATCCTTGCCAGCACCTATAGTCTCATGACTGGTTCATTTTAGCCACTCTGACTTGGATGAGGTGGTATCTCATTGTGGTTTTGATTTGTATTTCCCTGATGATTAGTGATGTTGGGCATTGTTTCATGTGTTTGTTGGCCATCTGGATGTCCTCTTTGGAGAAGTGTCTATTCATGTTCTCTGTTCATTTCTTCACTGGATTATTCGTTTTTCAGGTGCGGAGTTTGGTGAGGTCCTTGTAGATTTTGGATACTAGCCCTTTATCGGATATGTTATTTGCAAATATCTTTTCCCATTCCAGTTGTTTATTAGTATTTTTTATTCTTTTCTTTGCAGTGCAGAAGCTTTTTAAAAAATGTTTTTCTTGATCTTTTTTGAGAGATAGAGAGAGACAGTGCAAGCATGGGAGGGTCAGAGAGAGATAGGGAGACACAGAATCTGAAGCCGACTCCAGGATCTGAGCTGTCAGTACAGAGCCAGATGTGGGGCTCTAACCCACAAACCATGAGCTGAAGCCTGAGGCTCAGCCGACTGAGCCACTCAGGGAACCCAGAAGCTTTTAATCTTGATGAGATCCCAATAGTTTATTTTGCTTCTTGATTCTCTTACCTTTGGGAATGTGTCTAGTAGGAAATTGCTGCGATTGAGGTCAAGGAGGCTGTTTCCTGCTTTCTCCCCTAGGGTTTTGATGGTTTATTTATTTTTGAGAGAGAGAGACAGTGTGAGAAAAGAAGAGTCAGAGAGAGAGGGAGACAAAGAAATGAAGACAGGCTACAGGCTCTGAGCTAGCTGTCAACACAGAGCCCAATGCAGGGCTCGAACCCACGAACCATGAGATCATGACCTGAATCGAAGTCAGAAGCTCAACCTACTGAGCCACCCTGGCGCTCCTGGTTTTCAAAATCCAGACTTTTTTCTACATGCGATGTAGTTTTCACTTCAAATGGCATGTCACTTACACAGAAAAATAAGGAGTAGATCAAAATAATGCAATGCAAGATGAGACAAAAGAAATACACTATGACAAGTAAAAGCATTCATAAAACAATGATCTGTTTTACAGAAAACAAAAGTCTTGCCTTAACTATGTACACTGTGAGACTATACATTCATGAAAATATCTATCTTTTTGCCTTTTTCATTAGTGAGTATTTTCAAGTTTTTCATATTGTACACATTTATTAAAACACATGATACTAGGGGCATCTGGCGGCTCAATCACTTAAGCGTCTGACTTTTGATTTCAGCTCAGGTCATGATCCCAGGGTCATGAGATTGAGCCCTATGTTGGGCTCAATGTTGAGCATGAAGCCTGCTTACAATCCTGTCTCTCTCCCCCCGCTGCTTCTCTCCCTCACTCGTTCTCTCTCTTTCTTAAACTAAACAAAATAAAACAAGACAAAAACAACAGAAGACACATGATACCTGCAGCAACTGAAAATGAATGCTGAATTTGGTAGACGTGTTATCCACCTAAGGTAACAAAAATATAGTCAACATATACCACATATAGTACTTCACCTATGCACTTGTATGTATTGAGGGTTATTTTCTTAAACTATTCTTAATAAGACACACACTCTTTATAAATATTCAGATATTCATTCTTTATGTTGAAGTGTTACTACATCACATCTTATCTATTTTAGCAAACCAATATATTTTCTGTATTTATATATAAACGTTAACATAATTCTTGAAAATTATTTGCAAATACACTTTTTAAATTTGGCAATATGGTTTGCTGCCTACTGAGCTGAATATATAATGTGAGCTCATTCCATGGCTGCACACATACTTAATTTACTTAAGTACCCATTTTAAGTGAAACAATCACTGTGTGTAAGAATTCATATTTTGGAAGTGCTTAATCTATCTAAAAAGGAACATTAGGAATTACTTTATTATAGGATAAGGGGTTAAGATGGTAGAGGATAAAGGAGACACTAGGCTTTCTTCATCTTTTGAACACAGATATAAAAATAACAAATCATTTTGAAGAAGAAATAAACTAGAGGACTGATAGAACAAAAATGTACAACTAGAGGTTAAATAACTGTCATATTGTGAAATAGAGGAGGTGTGGAGAGTTGATTTGAGGGAGAGAAGATCTACAGGTACTGTGATGGGAGAATAAACCCTGATCACAGAGAGAAGCAAGAAAGAAAGGAAGAGAGAGAGAGAGTGAAAGTGAGAGCGCGCGCCCACGCGCGCGGGAGAGAGAGAGAGAGAGAAAGAGAGAGAGAGAGAGAGGGCAAGCCAACATGGGGAATTTCACAAGAAAATCTCTTCCCCAAAACTGCTGACTGGAAAAAGAGAGAGGCTGAACACTGAAAATTTTTATAAACAGCAAGGAATAGAGTCTGAAGTTTCAGATGTCTGTGCCATCATCAGGTCATGCTTGGTAGGCTTAGCATTGTTCAAGTGGGGAAGGAGAGTGGAAACCAAGGATCAGACAGCATGGGCTGAGGATCCCCCATGTCCCATGTGGAGAAGCAGTTCCCATGCTTGGAGTACATTTGGGAAAGGGGACACAGCCACTCTGGGAGCAAAAGACATGGTAAGCACCACTGAGTTGCCCCCTTTGCTGACATAGGAATTGGGATGCTGAGAGCGGCGTGAGGATTCTGGCTGAGAGCATTGAGCCTTGGTGCCAGATTTCAGCTGCAGTTTACCATAAAACCTGAACAACTGCCTGACCATGCAACCAATTTACAGAACAAGATGGCACTGTCCACAATGCAGCAAGACCCTCTCCCATAGAATCAGTCCAGGTCCATGCTGCATGGATTTCTAAAATTTGGCCTTTTGAAAAAATCTCAGTCACATTCCTGAGATAAAACACAAGAGAGGTGTGCATCCTGGCAGGCAGACACCTCAGATACAGGCAGGGTGAAGACAGGCATCTGGTGGAAGCCCAGAATAGATGAGACATGATAGTTCACATTGAGATGATTTGTTCTTCTGTGAGAACTCCCTGAATAAAGGAAGGCAGGAACACCCAGCTCCAGGGACAAGAGAGCAGGGCAAAGCCATTTTCACCCTGCTGATCAGCACTGAATAAATTCAGTGAGCAAACCAGTTCCACCAATTGGAGGCCAGAGTCACTTATATCAAGTCCCACCCCTCTGCACCTTGTAGGTGCATCTCAGGGCATGTCAGCCTAAAAATCTGCATAACAGGCCCAACCACCAGAAGATCAAATCAAACACCTCACATACATCAAATCTACTGACCACAGAGTGGTGCAAAGCTTCTGACCTATAGGAAGTAGGATGTTTCATTTTTTGATGTTGTTACTTATTTTTTTATTGATGGATATATCTTGTTTTAATAAGTAGACAAAAAGACACTTAGGATCTAACTTCCTTTACTTAACTTTGTCATTATGACAAGACAGAGGTATTCACCCCAAAAGAAAGAACATGAAACATCACATCCAGGATATAATAAATACAGATATAAGTAAGAGGTTTAAACTAGAATTTAAAACAAAATTATACAGATAATTATAATTATCCTAGGGACACCTGAGTGGCTCAGTCGGTTGGACATCTGACTTTGGCTCAGGTCATGATCTCACGGTTTGTTGGCTAGAGCCCCACATCAGGCTCCATGCTGACAGTTCGAACTGTGGAGACTGCTTTGGATTCTGTGTCTCTTTATCTGCCCCTCCCCAATCACTCTGTCTCTCTGAATCAAAAACAAATAAACATTTAAAAATTATAATTATCTTAGCTAGGCTTGAAAAACAGCATGGAAGACACTAGAGATTCCCTTACTGCAGAAAAAAAAAAAACCCTTAAAATCTAGGGAGGCCAAAATTACAAGTGCTATAACTGAGATGAAAACCTAAATGGATGCATCATAATGAAGATGGAAGTAGCAGAGGAACAATTAAGTGATATACAAAATAAAATATTGAAAAATAATGAAGCTGAAAAGAGGAAGACAAATAAAGTAGTAGATCAGGAATATAGACTTATGGACCTCAACAGCTTCTTGAACCATAATAATATTTATACCATAGGTATCACAAAAGATGAATGAAGAGAGAAAAAAGGGCAGAAGGTTTATTTGAACAAATTATAGCTTAGAACTTTCCTAACCTGGAGAAGGAAACAGACATCAAAATAGAA